>NC_138950.1:22834842-23264842 GCF_965226115.1 Aulonocara stuartgranti
ATTGTCGGAACAGGTTTGCTCGTTTCTTGGATTCATTTGGTGATTTATTAAATCTATAACTGTTATTCTAATCTGCTGCTGAGTCTCTTACACTTTTCTTTATGCTGTATATTTTCACGTCTCTGGAATAGTTGGCAGTTAGATAGTCAGCTGGGAAACTTTGTGTTAACTCATGGAGCTGAGGATATCGTGGATATGCTGACCTCGCTGCGTGGTGTACAGAGCGAGGTCAGCATGATTAATATTCACAATAAAAATATTAGCCGAACATCATGAAGTCTGTATGTGTTTCATAGTGTCGATCAACCTTTGTACAGTTAAAGCCAGCAGTTACTACATGACGGAAACACCAACGTTATCTCTTTTATGTGTTTATACACAGGTCACGCTGATTACTGAACAAAAACCCAAAGATCAGATGTTAAACAGATTTATTTGCTCTCTCTCCTCTTTAAACATGTTTTTAATGTTAGTTATAATTCAGAATTGGCGACTGAAACACGTAGGACACATAAGAACATCAGGAAATAAAACATCGATAAATATAACCTCAGTAAAAGAAGTCAGCGGGGGTTACTACAGCTGTGTACCGGGGCCTGCGCTTTGTCGGTGGGATTGCTTACGAGGCGAGCGGGTGTATCCCACGCTTTGCCGTGAGACTGGGCAGACATCTCCGAAATCATCGAAACACTTTTGCAAAGAGGCTGTATCTTGACAAACCGACCAGACACATGAAGATTAAACCACTACATTCTCGGCTAAAAAAATATTAAAACGGTATTTGGTAACACACAAACAGGGTTTTTCAAAGCTCAGTTCTGTTAGCTTCCACATGCCGGTTGTTGTGTGCTAGAAACAATGGCCACCAGGCCAAAGCAATGGTTTTGACTCGATCAGCGTTAACCCCGCCCCCTGAGTTTGATGGGTGAGGCTGACAGATAAAATTATTTCATGATGAGAGCCAGGCGCCAGGACTGCCAAAATGAAATAAATAAATATATCATTAAATAATTAATTAAATGTGTCAATAATTAATTAAAATGTGAAATACATAAATAATTAATTAAATGTGTCAATAATTAATTAATTACATGTGTCATAACTATTTATTTAATTAATTCCAATTTTAATTAATTATTGCCACATTTAATTAATTATTTAATGGTGTATTTAATTAATTCATTATGGCAGTCCTGGCGTTCCATAGGTTTCACCCCGACGCACAAATGATGGTTCACTTGACCGCGGTTGTTCTGTGCGCGCTCATAAAAAAAAGGGGGTGGCTGGCGCTTTACTGCTCACGTGACACTTCTAATGGATTCCGCTCAATACATTAAGAGATTTAATCAGGTGAAGATGATTAAAAATCTATAGCGAACAGAATTTGATAGTGACACGAATACTTGGAAATAAAGAAATACTTCTTTGTGCAGAAAATTTCTTCTCATTTTACACACAATGTTGAAATTAAAATATTGAGGTTTTTTTTTTATTTTATTTTAATGCTGAGTGCGCTCTCAGTACTGCTGTTTATTTAACGCCACATCTGCATATTAGAACTCTGAAACATTAAACATTTTAACATTACTAACCTGTAGACGCTTCGATTTGTTAAGAAATCAAATCAATACATTTTAAATAGATCAATGAAATACTCAATTCAATCAATAAAATTGACCAAATTGATAATTCCATCCATCTGCTTCCGCTTATCCTTTTCAGGGTCGCGGGGGGGCGCTGGAGCCTATCCCAGCTGTCATAGGGCGAGAAGCAGGGTACACCCTGGACAGGTCGCCAGTCTGTCGCAGGGCCAACACACAGGAACAGACAACCATTCACATTCACTCGCACATTCACACCTAGTGGCAATTTGGATTATGCAATTAACATGCAGCTTGTGGGGATAGGACGGTGGGGGGAAGCCGGAGTTCCCGGAGAGAACCCACGCAAACACGGGGAGAACACGCAAACTCCACACAGAAAGACCCCGGCCTGATGGTGGAATTGAACTCAGGACCTTCTTGCTGTGCGGCAACAGTGCTAACCACCTTGCTTGATAATTGTGTTGATTAAATTAGTATTCTTGAGGGCGTTCTGTGTTAGCAGCAGAATTTAAAACTGCAACTCTGAACATAACCTGCTCCTTACCAACACAATAGAGTGCGTTATAAAGAGTGCATGCTTTAGGGGGTGGTTCTCTTTTGTTTCTATAGTCCTGTATGAGCTCTGCATTTTAAAGAAGAAAACACTGCATTAGTAATTTATCTGAATTCATTCAGCGATAATCCGCACACAAATAACAATGAATACCCCTTGTAGTTGTCAGCACAGGGTGTGCCTGTGACTCATCATGCAGGGCAGTTCGCAGGCTAAACTTACTTTGGTCAGCAATTAGAACCCGTTTAAGTTACTTAAAAATAAAAATATCATTTATCCTTTAAATTATCTAAACATAATTTTAATGACTCGACACACGTATCGCAAAAATTGAATCTTGGCATCTACAAAGATTCGCATTAGATGCCACTAGAAACATCTGGATCACGTTACCACGCAGTGAAATGTTGGAAAACGCCATCAGAAAACACCAAAACCAGTTAAGCAGGAACACCGGGGACTTCTACGCTCTGATAACTTCCAGTCGGAGGCGTTTTCTGTGCAGACAATTAATGGCATCTCTTTGTTATTGTGACAGAGTGACTGTGCACCTACCTGCTAGTACGTGACACTTTCAGAATCTAAGGCAATAGTTCTTTTTCACTACACACAAAATTATGCAGTTTTGTGCCACTGAATAGTTTTGAAACTGTTTTGTCTGGGATCCGAAAACATTTGTTAAAAGGCAGTAATGAAAACTGAAAAAGCAACCAATGACGTGACAATGAACTGAGCGACAAACTCATAAAAAATGGAATTAGGTAAAATCAACACGTGAGATATGAAAATATGGCCGCCAGTGAAGAATGATGCGCAATAGAAGCTTACCTCTATTGATAGACGGGTGTATCCTGATAGGTTTACTGCACTCCTCTGTTCTTGTAGCAATGTTTACGCCACAAACAGCAGACTTTATTGAAAAAAGTCACTGCTACCGGGTACGTCCCATTTCCTTGTTTTTTCCACCAACCGATATGCACTGGGTGGGCGGAGCGTCAAATTGCAAAACATTTTTCCTTTGGATTGTTTTTTTTTAGAATTCCTTCTGTGGTTTACATTTTTACTTTGCAATAGCTCTGAAGTCCTGAAAGGTCTCACGCTCACACTCTTACACTAAAAATAATTGTACTTCACGTGAAAGTCTTTGCTTATAATATATGGCATTATTGCATCCTCTTGTGAACAAGAGAAACATTTAGGAAACAGAATAGCGTTTTGTGAATATGTAAACTTTAACTGTTGACCCATTTCAGTTTGAAATGTAGAAAAAGTGCAATCACTGCTTATTCATTAATTAATCAGTGTCTTTATTAGAGAAAGTTTACACCTCAGTTATACCAAAGCAAAAAAGCAGTAAAAGATACTTTATTAAGTTGCATGTAGTTTAAAGAGTAAATCAGACATTCAACTGAGATTTCTTTAACACAATAGTCACACCTTAACACAGGACATTACCTACACAGGATAAGGTAACACATGGACTTAGTTTCCATAAAAAAAGCAAGTAAGCAAACTTAATTTGATTAGTTTAGTTTGGCTTCTGAATTTGTTCAGGTCACACATCGCCCATGGCTAAAACAGTCAGAGGTGGACTGGCTAATCAGGAGTATAGAGTTATTAAACTCATCATACAAATCATCATCTAGAGCATACATATCAATGGATAATTATGATCCAATAAAAAGTATATAGTATTGTATATGATTCTGAAATGTCCCATTCTACATGTTGCTTTTAATTATTTAAGATGATGTAAATGTATTTTTGTCACGCAACTTGTTCAGTATTAAGCTAATTAACTATGATTACAATTTTGAATAAAGTAAAAAGTCTAAGCAAATGTTTTCACTTGTCCAACACAAAACTACACTGTAGCATAAAGCATTTTTTAAATCATTTATCTATTATTATCATTGCTACGATCATTCTGAGCACGGAGCCATGAGGCAGCCTTCATAGCCAGAAGCTCCCACTCGTCCTTTGCTTCCATCTTGAAAGCATGAAGCCAGATCAGAGCCAGAATGGTGGCCCACACTTCACTGTTGGCCTAATTCATTAAATCAACAACAATTAAATGAAACAGAGCAGACAGGAATCACGATCTTCTGTCTAGAAATGAAGCACAAATAAAGCTTTGAAATGATTTCACAACTGTTTTGACCGATGAGGAAAAACCCTCTCTGCTGCTCTATGCTAATATGAATATCAGACTTTTATGGTCACCTATAGTCTTCCCTGGCTGATACCATCTGGTTTGTCTTCTCACTTTCTCTCTCTCCTGTTGGCTATCGGTGTTTTATTGTGGTCTGTGCTCCCGGGTGGGTCCCTCTCTGGGTTTCCACCTGAAGCCCCTGATGTAATCACCTACCTGTGACCGATCTCATCCGTGTTTAAACAGACACACACCACCTTCCTGTGATATACCAGTCAGGCGTGTGTCTCACAATCTAAATACCAAATTTCTAGTAATTGTTTTTAAGTTTTGCTAAGTAAAATGAAGCAGCAGTGTCTATACTTATACTGTAAGCGATAGTAAACATCATCAGAACATGGGCACAGGAAAAGTGGATGCTCTTCCTGGCTTTTTTATTAGTAAAAAACTAACAAGAAGTCACAAGCAAAAGGACAACACACCATGGCACATGTTTAAACAAGGAAGGTTTATTCATCTTTGATTTATTATCAAAATAGACATCATTTTTTCAATCCACAAAAACTACATATTCAAAGAACCACATCAGCACAATATCAAACAGAACTGTCCCATGATGTTAAACAGACGCTGTCAATTCAGCTGTATAGTGGGCAATCATAATGAAACCGTTCATTAGAAGTTTTAGATTCAAGCTGCTTTTGGCCAGCAGATGTCACCAAACATGACTGTGTTGAAAAGCTCTGAGTAATGAAACGTTTTTCAATATGAGCTTCAATGCTTCAGAACAATATCAAACAGAACTGTCCCATGATGTTAAACAGACGCTGTCAATTCAGCTGTATAGTGGGCAATCAAACTGGAAGCACAACAAATACGGAGAAGCGGAGAAAGACACACAAGCTTAACACTGGAAACAAGGGGAGCATTGGGACATGACTTACTGGTGAGACCAAGAGTGTCCACTGTTTGTCCAATCAAACATCCAATAATTTCAAATCAACAAACCACTGCTGCACTGTGGTGATAGTTTGTACACAGGCAAAAGCAGTCCAATGTGCAAAATTTGAAAGTTGCGTTTTATGGTCAGTTTATCCAGTTTGGCAAGCGATAACCAAAGATCAATTTTTATCGTTTCCTGCTGTTTCTCCTGCTCTGTCCCAAAGGCCCACTCCAGTTCATGCTGGACCGATACAAACCCTTATAGAAAATGGCCCTACAGTTCTTCCTGCCTTACTTATAAAGATAAAGAACAAAAACAAAACAAAAAATTAAGCAATTATTGATAGGTTTGCCTAGCACAGACCTGTTGCTGAAATGAGACAATGCTACTACACCAGCAAAAACAAGACACAAGTCACCAAAGTTCTTTGGTAATCACGTGCACGAGGGAGAGAACTGTGATGAGCGCTGTTCCTGACGCTCGAACCCCAGTCACTCTCAGTTAGCTCCCCTGTAGTACTGCTCTTTATTGAAGTAACTCATGAATATGCATTAGTTCATTAACATATGACATCTTACATAGGCATACATGGGAACAAAGAGTACCAGTCTGTGTATACGTGTAGGTGTGCATGTGTGTGTGTGGGTCAAGATCTGACCCCGTGAATGACTCCCCTAAATCTGCTGGGCGTGGAAGTCCAGCAGTTCATCTAAACAAAAGGCACTTACACCTAAACGGACATAGATGTGTTTACCATACCATAAAACAGTAAGAGAAGGTACGACCTCTCTCATCTCCTTAAGATGTGTGTGTATATGCCAGAGCACTCTGGAATGCACACACAGTCTTTGCAGACTACTAAGGATCACACATCCTATCACTACACAATCGGTTATACACCTCTAAGAATATATGGTTATATATTTCTAAGCATAAATGACAATCCAACAATATAAACCTAATATTTATTAACCTACAAAAAAACATTTTTGATAACCCCAAAATATAAGTAAACCAAGAACAAACTGGAACTAAACAAGAAATGTGAAAGACAGGCAAGACACAAAGGATGAAAACCTAAAGGCTAAAAACTATAACATGAGCACAAAACAATTAAGAGAACCAAAACCACAAATGACACAAAATCAAAGAATATTAACAAAACTCGAAAACACATGAACACTGGGTCACCAGACCCAGGACCATGACAGAAAGAGACTGGCCCCCGTCAATCGATCTTTCAAGAACTGTTTGCACACAAAGAATCCAGTATTTAAAAAAATGTGTGTAGGTCTTCCAAATATTATTGGGAGCACATCATCATGTATAATTTTGAACAGTATCCTTCTTTGTCATGAAACATGAAACCATGATGGTTGCCTCCAGCACCTGATGATATCGGTTTGACTCAACCCTGCACTGCTTTCTGCATTAGCGTTCAGTGACCGAGCAAAGAAAAGAAATGCACACAGTTTTTGTCTGAGTAGACACATTAAGACAAGAACAAACTGAACAAAAAGAATAATAAACCAGTGGTGGTTGAAAAAGTTTGCTTTTTAAAAATAAAAAACAAACATGTTAACTTGGAGTGACAAATTATAATTTGTTAGTTATGTTCAGGCACCTTGTATGTGTTCAGCTCACGGACTTTGCTATAGAAGTGTTGAATGTTTAGTGGTGTATAGACGTTGTGTTTTGACTGGTGAGCACAACTGCAACAGGAGAAACAGATTACTCAGAAAAGGTTTACTTGAAATTTTAAGATTACTTAGAAAAGTAGGAATAAAGAGTTTTGATTCACAACCAATTTGTTTGATGTCACAGACTGGGCACAGTTTTGTGCCTCTTCTATCCTCTCTGTCATAAGAAGCGTGCACAAAATCCTCAATGCAACTAAGAAGGAGGACCTCGAAAGGTGCATTGGTTTACAGCTGGGGTAGGGAACTCCAGACCTCAAGGCCCGGTTTCCTGCAAGGTTTGGATGTGTCCTTGATCCAACACAGCTCATTTAAATGGCTAAATTACATCCTCAACTTGTCTTGAAGTTCTCCAGAGGCCTGGTAATGAACTAATCATTTGAGGCCTGGAGTTCCCCACACCGGTTTACAGGGAGTGATTCACAAAATACAAAATGCCTCTTAACACTAAGAACTAAGCATGAAAAAGAATATATAACAATTCTGACTGCATAACAGCAGCAGGGTATGTAACATAAAACAGCACTGGATCAAAGGCAGTAAGGTGTACGCAGATCTGCTTCTGATCACCCTGAAGTTGAAGCCACTTTAAGAAACCCCTCAGAGGCCCAGAGCTTCTTTCCTCACGCTGCAACCCAACAGGACCTTTCCAGCATCCACATACTCTGTCACACGCGGCGCTGAAAACAGAAAACAGATATTAAAATAATGAATGATGGAGAAAAGTTGACTGTAGCATGAAACTATTTTTAAAACATTTTATTCTTTAATTAGCGTGTTACTACCATTCTGAGCACGGAGCCATGAAACAGCTTTCATAGCCAGAAGCTCCCACTCGTCCTTTGCATCCATCTTGAAAGCAGGAAGCCAGATCAGAGCCAGAATGGTGGCCCACACGTCACTGTTGGCCTAATTCAAAAAAAAAACACGCTACATGATTTTACTTTCTTCAACCAGTAGTATTAAATATTTTTGGCTGCTTCCTTGTCACAAGGTGTCACCAAGATGTGTAGCTCTGCATATTTGATTTGGCCGATTATTACACTGAATGCTGTTCCTGATGTAATCACAAACTGTGATGCTCTAAAATAATGTGCTGAAATACTTTGTCAAGAACTGATGATGAGAAAAGTATTTTTGCTGTGTGTGGTTACTGTGTTTTATCTTCTGATATACAGATGTTTACTTTCATGCTGTGAGGCAAGCCTACGTTTAGTTTGACATCTTTTTGTTTGGTTTGGTCTGTGTCGTGCGTTGCTGTGTCTCCAGGAACAGATACGAAGTTCAACACAACACTGCTTTCTTTTCACAAACTGGACAAGAAAAACATCTAAAACCCTCGTTGGAGATAATAACTACATTCATGATACCTGTTAACTTTTTTTTTAAGTCAGTCTTTCCGCACGAGGGTCTGCGAGCACTCGCGATAGAAAGGGCGTTTAACTAGTCACGTGACGCTTCTTACGCGTACAGCGCAATCCAGTCAGAGACTTTATCAGGTGATGATAATAAAACGGCAATTAAAAATCTATAAAAAAACAAACAAACAGTATATCATAGTAAAAAGAGCACCGCTGGAAATAAGAAAACATTTGCTGTTGCAGAAAACTCGGAGTGCGCTCTCAGTGCTGCTGTTTACTCCCAACGTGAGTCTCATTAAACATTTAAATCGTCTAAACATAATTTTAATGACTTGACACACGTCTACTAAAATTGAGCCTTCGCTTCTACAAAGATTCGCATTAATATGGCGACTCTGCGACCAGAAGCATCTGGATTATGTTGTCACGGATTATTATACACATTGGAAAACGCTCCGTTTTGTGAAACTGCATAGGTTATACTGTGTGTTTTTGACTGTGATCCGAAAACATTTTTTAAAAAAGACAATAATGAATCCGGAAATAAAAACCGATGATGTGACATTAGGAATGAACTAACTCATAAAGAACGGAATGGTTAAGATAAACCTGTGAGATATGAAAGTGTGGCGCTGGAGACCGCTAGTGAAGAATGATGTGTAATAGAAGCTTACTTCAATGGACAATGACTGTAGAAAACAGACGTGTGTATCCTGACAGGTTTCGTTTTCTTTTTCTTCCTCTTTATACTGTTTAGTGGCGGCTGGCAAACAGCAAAATGGTGCATTATCGCGACCAACTGGTGTGTAGTTGTCTCCTCTCTCCTGTTCCTCCCTGTGCTTCTCTTTTTTTTTAATTTCCCTTTGTATTTTATAAAACCATCTCCCTTACCTCTCTTCCTCCCATTGCCTTTGCCACCTTTCTTTTATTTTGTGCCATATTCTACTCTTGATTGCTGTCCTACTAACACTGATTTCCATATCCATAATGGTCTCTTTGCAGCTTCCTTTGCTGTTCTGTCTGCCATAATCATTTCCCTTAACTCTATGATGCGCTGGTACCCATATGAGGTTGACCATAAGCCCCATCATAGTAATTCTATATAATGTTTGCTGAATCTCTATCAGAATGTCAGGTCTGCAATCTGAGTGACTGTCTTGCAAACTAACGAATGATGAACTTGAGTCTGAGCATATCACTGATCTTAGTGGTCTTGCATCGTCAGTCCACTAGACAGCCAACGGTATTGAAACTACTTCTCCCATGTACACTGATGAAACATCACTGATTCCTTTTCTTACTTATCAATATATATACTAAAAATAAAAATACAATAACAGTAAACAATGCAGAACACCAACATCAAAAATATAATAAAGTCAACAAGCAATAAAAAGAGAATTAATTTTTACTGTATATATCTTTCATTAATCAGCATAAATACCCCTATAAACATTTAGTTGGCCCAGATGTAGAAATTGTTCAAAAGAAAATTCCAATAAATTCTGATTATATAGCACTCATAACAGGGTATATAATACAACAGCGAATTGAAGGCAGTATGGTGTAATTAGATCTGCTTCTGTTGACTAGCCCCGAAGGTTAAGCCACTTTGAAAACAAGATGTAAAAATCAAAAGTGGCTTTATTGCTGAAGTTAGATTAAAAAAAAAATACAACAACCACACAGTCTACGCAGAAACCACAAACTCACAAGCGAGGCTCGTTTGGCTTGTAAGAAAGAACATTGAAAATGTCTGGCTATTATCTTTAGTGGTCTTTGAGCTATTCGTGTTCAAACATTGCTGCAGATGTGAATGTGCAAAGAAATAGTGTGTGTGTGTGTGTGTGTGTGTGTAGTTTATTGAAAACTAAAGTTTCACTGCAAACATTGCACATGTTCAAACTTTACTATAAAAATTTTTTTCACAGTATTTCTTCTTGTAAATTAGTGACTGTGCACCCACCCAATACTATGTGACACTTTATCCTAGGACATGGCAAACATTAGCTCAATCCATTAGCTCCATTTATTAAAACTTTACTGAAAAGATTCTGTGCTTTTGGCCTGCAGGGCCAGAAAGATTATCTGGACAGTTTTACTGCAGGTCCCTGTTCTTGTAACAGTGTTTACACTATGAATCACAGACTGACTGTGCTAGTTCCTTGTAGATGAGGACCTGGGCAATTGGGTATATTGCCTGTACTATACAATATGGCTTAAGTGCTAAAATGTTAATGTGCATACCTTTTATTATTCAGCATACACAATTTTTCCCAAACATTTAGTAGTCTGTCAGATTATAGAAATATATATATATTTATTGAGTTGCATTAGATTTCATAGCATTTCTATCTAAACATTAAGCAGACAGATAAACCTGATTACAAACTATGACAAATCCTGTAAATAAAACATTCACTCCACAATAAGATAAAATTAGGACTTTGTCTAGAGGCATAAAAAGTTAACTTTGATTTGGGACTGTAACACAAGCATTTTGAATTAGAACCTTTTTCAGAAGAACAACATGAAGTGGAATGTATAAAAACAAGTAAAAAGTAACAAATTATGAACAACATCACCATATGGTGATGGAAAACAGGAATAAAAACATACAATTTAAATGAGTTGCCATAATAACTGCTTGTTTTTTGAAACGATTCTGATTACATAACAATTACAGTAGGGTAAATAGCACAATAATGAATTAAAAGCCATATGGCATGATTTGCCAATCCTGAAGGTGAATCCACTTCGAGAAAACCTAGAGTCCCAGATCTTCTTTCTTTATGCTGCAACCCAACAGGACATTTCCAGATTCCACACACTCTGACACACATGGCGCTAAAATGTAAACGTAAGTTATTATATGAATAAGGTGAGGGCTGATTTTTTTTGTGGTTTCAAACAGTGTTTAAAAGAATACTTGATTTGATATTATCATTGTTTCTACCATTTTGAGCATGGATCCATGAGGCAGCCTTCATAGCCAGAAACTCCCACTCATCCTTTGCATCCACCTTGAAAGCATGAAGCCAGACCAGAGCCAGAATGGTGGCCCACACTTCACTGTTGGCCTAATTCATCAAATGAACACATTAAAATCATGATCTCACTTTCTACAACTTTGCTAACATAAAGTAAAATAGGGCACTGAAATGTTCAGTAGAAGTTCTGACTGATGAGAAAACATTCTGCAGTGCAGCTCCGTGGATAGTTAGGAGTCATTACAACCAATATTTTATCCTCTAATATTTACAGATTTGTTTTCATGCAGCAAGGCAGGGGCTACATTTAGTTTACTTCTTTTTGTTATGTTTGTTATATTGTACTCCCATGTTTTTAATTGCGTCCTATGTTTTTTTGATCAAATTATCCAATCAATTTTGTTTTAAATCTCATATTATCATTTTGTGTTATTACGTAAATTGACAGCCAGTGTTAACTTTGAGAGAAAATGTTGATTTAGTTTTAGTCAGTTGTTTTACTAAACATTTATTTTTATTTATAATTTAGCCATCTAAATTCAGATGTGGTCAGCTAAATATTATAAGATTATAGTAGATGTAGTTTATTCAGCTGATTAAAATCTAATGTAAAGTGTAAAGCTTTGATGTGTTTTTGCTGGTAAGAGATGCTCCAAATGGTTTACAAAGCATCTTATTTTCTTTGATATGACATGCAAAACCTGTCCAGGTCTTCTTTTCCTTCCGAGTTTTTAACTTTTATCATGTTTTGATGATAAACAGGGAGCATGGGAGTTTCCTCCTGCTTGTCGGTGGCAGATCAAATTGTGGGTGTCTAACTAATCTAACAAGGAGATTCCTTCTGATTTTATCACTTCCAAATTCGTCTCACCTTCCTACACAACTTAAGTTCTGATTGGATTTCGTCTCTCTAGAAAATTTTCATCTCGTTTTTATTCGTCAGTGAAACTGTTAATACATTTCAAGTTTTTGTCTTCCTGCGTTCGTTTTTATTGTGTTTTGTTTTTCCCCTCACAAAGGTTATTGATGAAAATTATGACAAAAATAATTAGTCAGCAAAATTCGGCCCACCGTTCTGGGTTTGATCTTTTCCACCTGCTCACTGGTCTTTCCCAGTGCAGTAGCCAGATCTGGATCAAGCAGCCAGGAACCAGACGCCTTCTGGAGGGAGACTAAGTGCATGAAAGGGTCTCTGGGTAGTTGCTTGGGCAACGCAACTGGAAAATCAAAGATTAAACAAAAACCAGACCTCAATATGGTGATAGATAAGAAAACACAATTCTACATGACAGAGGAAAGCAAAAATGTAACAAACAGTGTACATAAGGCTTCCACACAGCAAATTAAGGGTTTTAAACAGAAACTGAAGAAAGACTAAAACTGGAAAGAAAAAAAAGATAGCTTTATTTTTTTTCAATGTGTATACCACAAATAGGTTGATATTATTAATGTTTTTATCAAACAATAGCTTCTGAATGTAAACAGCAAGTAGATTTGAGATGACGCACACACATACTGAGGATCATATAATTTCCTCTGTGGGTATTATATGAGCCATATTTATAGAACAAATATTTTTTGGAGCTTACAGTCAGCTTTTTTCGTACCCAACATAGATTTTACTGTAAGGTAGGCATTCATCACCATGATGTTTACATAAAAACAGTATATTTAAAATATTATATTTGAATTTGTTCAAATATTGTTTAAAAGTTGGGTCAAGACATTTGCTGAAGAATTTGTCATTAATTGGACTTAAAGGGACTTTCATAGTTTTTACTCTTTTCTACAGAAAAAACTGAAAAGTTCCAAACTATAAAGTGACACATTAACACCTCCTACGGCCCACGTGTACACATATGATCTAAATCCTCTCTAAATCCCACAAAGACATGGCAGCTGGAAATACAAACCACATATAGAGAGACTTGTAAAGAAACTGAGACTTAAACTTCGTTTTTTCTTCCGTAATAAACAGTGCTTTTCTTTTGCAGTAAAAAAAAACGTCTTGTCACTGCAACCTTTTTATCTGTGTTAGATTATGGTGACATTCTGTATATGAACGCTTCTTCTTCATGTCTTCTAATGTTGGACACGATGTATCATGCTTCCTTGAGGTTTATTACCAACTGTAGATATCTGACCCATCACTGTGACTTGTACTTAAGAGTAAAATGGCCTTCTTTGGCCATTAGAAGACAGGGGCATTGGTACACTTTTATTTATAAAGCTATGCTAGGATTGCTGCCTCCTTATATTTGTACTTTGGTCACAAGGACAAATAGTGGTTCTTACTCCTTGCGTTCAAATGATCAGCTGCTGCTGTCTGTTCCCCTTGTCCGCACAGAGTTGGGTAAGAAAGCCTTTGTCCACTGCGCGCCTTTTTCAGGTAACCTGTTACAGAAAGACTGGAAATTGACTGAACTGTTGTCTTTAAATGTTTTTAAAACTAAACTCAAAGGCCTACAGACTGCCTCAATAATGTGTAATTGTTTTGTGTAATTGTTTAACTTTGTTTGTTCGTATGTATTTGTTTGGAAATGTGCTGCCTCTTGGCCAGGACTCCCTTGAAAAAGAGGTTTTTGATCTCAACGGGACATTCCTGGTTAAATAAAATAAAAATACAAGTTTCAGATTTGAAATCACAGTTTTAACACAATCTTAAATTTGACATAACAATTTAACATTTAAAATATGACTAAATAAGAAAATGACTTTCACACAGGTGGAATCACGGACGGAAGATGAACTCTGTATTAAAATGTAGATAAAAATGAGACATTTCAAATCCTTTAACTTGTTTTGACCAGTTACCCATCCCACATTTCATTTTAGAACTTTAGATAGCTTGTCTTAAACTTCCATTCAGCTTGTACTTACAGTCTTGCAGGGAACGATTTCAGGTTTTTATTAAGAAATAAAAACAATTACTGGATTGTGATTTTACTGCGCAGATGTGTGGTGTTCTGTCATTCACTCTTTACTTACTCCCACGCCGCGGATTACCGTTTTTCTTTCCATCTACCATGAAATCAAGATGAAAAACATGGAGTCAGCAATTTCATAATAGTAAATGAAAAAGAACAAATAAAGTACAGACATTATAAACAGCCCAATACAATGACTATGATAGCAAATACTGCTGATGCTGTCCATAGAGCATTTCATATTTAAAATTTTCAAGTTAAACAGAGTAAAACAGAAAACATTTATTTTTAGAAATGCACTGATGTGCAGATGTGTGTTACACTGACATTCAGCTTTTACTTACACGTATCTGGTAATGAACACATTGCCCTGCAGGAGCCAACCAGGATGTTAAAAAATGAGATTAAAATCTTTTATAAGAATTTTTTCAAAGGGCGTTTTTCATGTCATTGATTTAAACACTGATTAAATGTATGGGATCTTCATGTGGTCAGTCCGGATGCTTGCTCACCTACCTCCATGGTCCCTGCAGTATTTACAAAGCTTGATCACCATGCTTGATTTGTCAGATTGTTTAATTATTCATTGTTCTTCTGTGTTTAGTTTCTTCCTATCAGTATTTTTGATTCTTTGTAACAAACCCTTTGAAGAAAACAAGCCACATTTTGCTTTAACTGGCATGTTTTTGGATTCTGACTTCAGGAACCTCTAAACTGGTTCTAATGTTCTGCTCCAAGTTATCATTGAAGTACTTTTATTCATGTTCATCCGCCTTTGTCTTCAGGTTGTGTGTGACAATTAGTTTTTGCTTTTGTAGTAACAAATGTATAATTCCTCTAATACTCTTCATACTCAAAACTAAAATCTTCTGATTGCTATTTTTTAAAAATACGGGGATACTGCCGTGTCTCTCTGCTCTTAACATTATCACTGCCCTGCTTTCATTCACTCAGCTGCAGGTATACATGTGTTAAATCTCAGGGATGCAGCAAACGTCCATGCACACACGTACCTTCCAACGCCAATAACTCTGCTTTGTACTTACCTCTTCTTATAGGATGACCATGCAATACTGATCCAAATCTTAGTGTCACTTTAAGATTAAAAAAAAAAAAAAAAAAAAAGAGTGAGGGTATGAGGTCTGGATTGGACAGGAAGAAATGCAAAAATTGTTTGTTGTACTTTCATTCAGGTTTTTACTTCTTGCTAGTTTCTGATCTTTGGAGATCACTTTGGAAAACAAGCAACTACTACCTAACTACTTTGTTTTTAAGTTAAGTTTTTTAGGATTTAGAATTAACTCTATTATTCTGCAATTAAAGCAGTCATTACATTCACCTCATTGAAGTTCAGCCATCTTTATCTTCAGAGCTGTGGCTCACAGAGTTTTAGTTTGGGGATTTAAAATAAACTCACTGGGCGTCGGAATATTTCTGCGCACAAGAGGTCCTTGGATCACCCTGCTGTTGTCTTTGTTGACAGCAATGAAGGCAGTGAAAGAACTGCTCACTCCTGATTGGACACTGAGCCGCACCAACTTTTTCTTCACTTCTCCATCTTGCTGTCCTCTACTCTCTCTCTCCTCCAACTCCAGTGAGCGAATCAGAGTACGAGCACCCAACCTGTGGACTGTTAATCTGCAGACATGACACAAAAAAAACATCTTCTGTTCTAATGTCTATCATTTTACTAGATTAACTTATCAGTAACTTTGTCTATACCACTGCATCCTCTTCAGGGTCCTACAGAGGTGAAGTTTAATCCACCACTTTGGTAAAGAATCACAATGATAACATACCAAGTTTATCTGAAGACAGTAGAGTGATCCAATATATACAAGGATACAAACATACATACATTGAAATGCATGCATGCATTCATGAACTTTAGTTAATCAAGTTTAGTTCTTAAATATTATAAAGTGTTTACTGTATAGTGTAGAAATTGTTTAATGTATAATGTTACCATTTTTATTTTAATGAAATGACGTGTCCCCATTCTTATGTTTACTTTTTAGACACTCATCATCAAGCTCAGCAATAATAAGGTTCTAGATGTTAGAGTTAAATTACCCTTTAAATTTTTGGTTAAAACAGCTTCATTTATTCCCGTGTTTTCTGAATCATGAAATTTGAACTACAGGAAATGAAGCCAGTTGGTTTTGGGCAGATAATGGCTGCAACCATAGCTGGAGTGGCCATCGGGCATACCGGGCATTTGCCCGGTGGGCCGCTGGCGATTTTTTGTTTTTATGGGCCAATGGATTTTTTTTTAATTTTTAGTTTTTTTTTTTTAGGAAGGGTATATATAATGAAAGGTGTTGGATTGGCCAATTGGTCATGATCGACTCTGGGCTGGAACAATTACAGCCGAGGAGGCCGGATGCACCCTCCCCCTTGTTTAGCAATCACGTGATTTTCGCGCATTGCATGCCGGGAACTCGTGGCAAAACAATCTAAGTACCGCATCAAATGCAATCATTTGCAGCACCGCAAAATGTTCATTCTCCGGTTCCAATACCTTCTTGTTTTTTCTTTGCCGCACAAAAAAGGAATGTACAAAACAAAAGGAGAACAATGCCGGTCCATACAAAGACAGACTTGATGAAAAGTCAAAGAAAAGATACGAGGAAAAAATCAAAGGAGTGAAAGGGTTAGACCCTTACGAGCACACAGAGTGGACAAAAGACGTTAGCGTGCTGCCCAACTTTCACCACGCTCAGATTTATAATTATACGGTTCTTGGAGTGAGCGCATACACTCATGAAGTTTAGTAACTTCAGGTCACTGCAACAAGCCCAGGTACAGTTTACCGACGGATGGGTGCAGGACCTTGAAATGCACCGTGTAGAACGAAAGGACCATCGTAAGAACAAAGGTAAGTTTACCAGTCTCACAAATCGTCGTCATAAACACACATTCGTTAACCATTTATTAATAGGACCTTTGAGCTCAACGGTAATTAATTAGTAGTGGAAATAATTTCTGGTAGCATCACAGAAATGTAGCAGTGACAATAATATTGTATGTTGTAATCGCACCGGACAATTAGTGATACAAAACAACTGTTTTATCTTGTGAATAAAAGTATATGTTTTTGTCAATGTACCATAATAACAGAAGCGAAACGCAATATTGTGTGAAAGGAGCCAGCTGAGGTGGTTCGGGCATCTGACAAGGATGCCCCCTGGGCGCCTCCTGGGTGAGGTGTTCCAGGCATGTCCCACCGGGAGGAGGCCCCGGGGCAGACCCAGGACACGCTGGAGAGATTATATCTCTCGGCTGGCCTGGGAACGCCTTGGCATTCCCCCGGATAAGCTGGAGGAGGTGGCTGGGGAGAGGGAGGTCTGGGCCTCTTTGCTTAGGCTGCTGCCCCCGCGACCCGGCCTCGGATAAAGCGGATGAAGATGGATGAAGATGGATGGACAATTCACTATTTATGCACAATAAATAAAGGAGCATAGCACGACAATTTCTGTTCAGCGCCAGACTTGCTTGTAACCTATATCACCAATTATGTTAAGAAAAATGACGCATTAACGACTACAAAACTCTGACCTTTGTGGGAATGCTTGGAGCAGACTAACATGTGAGCTGGAGTGTTCTGAGACGTTATATTTGGTATATCCAGACCATCCGTCGGCTCTTACTTCGGAAACATGGCTTAAAAAATTTCTCTTCAACGACGTAATCCGATAAAAAGCAAAAAACAATCTCTTTACCCGTCGGCTTCCCGTGGCTGTCATGCGACCGGCTATTGCAGTTAATAATACAACAGCTTCTTGCCATTTTTTGGGTTTCTTTTTATCGCTGTGTAACTGAGTTCAATTGAAAGCCTGCGTGCGCTAGTACCTCTTGCCACAAGTTCCCAGAATCCTTTGCGGTTTTACCCCTGAATGACATCACATTTTCAATCTTTATCCTGGTGGGCTTGTCTCTAGTCAAAATGCCCGGGCCAATTTTTTGTCCCAGTCCAGCCATGGCTGCAACTGGAATATTAAATGAGTAAACCCTATTGTCAGAATATCAAACATAGAAATACACTGTAATTCATCATTGTTTCTAATGATGTATAGATGGAAAAAAAGGATGTGGTAAAACCAGGTCATAAAAATATCAAAGATATGCACAGTAATATGTTTGTGCATCTTAAATAAAGTAAACCAAACCAAAAGGGTGCTGTTGTTATTAAACTTTGTTTTACCCAGTGTCCTCTGCAGGTCTGAAACTGAAGTGCAGCTGGTTCTCAGAGGGATGACCTGCCAGGCTGTACTTCACCGTCACACAGCCCTCTGCTGCCTCTGAGCTCTGACACAGCATCACAGGGTCAGAAGTCACGTTAATTACTATCATCAAATATCTAAACAACAAAACGAGAAGATGCTGCTCTTACCTGTCCAGTAAGCTGGGCATAAATCAGTGACCTTTGACCCTGGAAAAGTGCAGTGATTGGTGGAGAGAGGACAGTGACAGACACTTCCTTTGGTAAATCCCATGTGACTGAGAAGTCGACCACAGTCGGCTGCAAAGCAAATCGCAGCGACTGCATCACCTGAAAAATAAAGAAAAACTCTCCAAATATACATCCTATACATATAACAAATATGTATCTGCTGCAATCTTTAATGTGACTTCTAATTGTGTTTCATGTCTTACTTTTGCTTGCATCCTGTCAGTCCTTGTGATGAACTGAGCATGACCTCCTCCTTCCTTTGCCATCCCATTGATGAGAGCAGAACTGGCCCCTTCCCCAATCCCAAAAGAGAAACACCTGCAATACAACAGTTTTCTTTAAGTACACAGAGGACATGTATTGTGTAGATATGGTTGTGGGTTTGTGGTTTCACCTGTGGGAATCTGAGTTCTTCTTTACCAGATCTATCACTTCTTTGGTGTCCCACACCTCTCCATCAGTAAAGACAAACAGCTAGAGAGGAGAGTTGGCACATGAAGACATAACATCAGACCCAGAAACCCACAGCTTGTTCTGAGAGCTGAGTTAGGTTTCTGTCAAAGGAAAATTGTACATAGTGTATCCAGCTACATGAAATATGCTGGATTTTATGGATCACTAAGCAATCCACATGTCTACATGACTTTTCACATAAACTCTTGTGTGATAAACTTATTTAGCAACTAACTGCTTCCTGTTTTCTGAGAACAGACTTAGAGAAGAGGAACCTCAGCTCTGAGTTCCCGGAATAACTTTGTTACCTTTGTACACACACAAGCTTGTATAAATAAAGAACGCAGTAGGTCTAACCCGCCGCAAGGGTCTAAAGAAATAAACACGTGAAATAGGTTGAGTTCGCCGAAAGGAACTAAATTTAGACTGGTTTCAGAAGTAGCTGAAAGTACTTTGTGACAAATTATAAAAACGAGTGAATGTCTATGTCTATATGTGTTTTGGAAGTAAGTTGATTTTACAGCACAAATAAACTGCTGAACTACTTCCATCTTTGTGTATCCTGCAAAAGCCCACGTACTGGTGACAAAGGGGAAAGGTTGAGTTCCGCCTCATAAAACTGACACCGCTCCGTGAATCGCGCGGAGTAGAAGGGCGTGTCAGCCACCACCCCCGAGTCAAGTGTACCAGAGAAGGCTCTGCAGTTCTGTGACAATGGGGAATCAGCCCACCAAACTCACTGCTGACGAGCAGTGGCTAGAAAAGAAATGTCCAGGCGCCGGACAAATCAGTGCTTGTAGATGGAGAAATCCTAAGAAAACAAAATGTCGCACTTGGGAAGGGAAATGCAGCCCCTCAGTGCTAACACAGCTGAAGGAGGCTCTTTAAAAGAATTAGGAGAGAAAGGAAAGGAAAACGCACGCAAGAATCACAATACTTCCAGGCCTGGAAAGAAGAAGCAGTTAGGCGAGACGAAAACAAAAAGAAAAAAACAAGAGAAAAAAGATAAATAGTCAGAAAAACAGAACTTAACTGCCAGTATAGTAAAACCAGAAGACGAGACACTGTGCAGTCCTCGCAATCCTTTTATTAACGTCAGAGTTAGGCAAGCGGTAAGTAAGGTTAAGTTTCAAGGAAGTCTTGAGGAAACTGATCCAAGCCAGTGTGTGTTACCTGTCTAGGCTGACTGGGAATGCAAGGCTGACTGTAAATATGTTTGAGGGGCTCCAGGATCGCTGTTCCTCCAAGATTAGCCTGGATCTGCTCAACGCTCTTCAGGGCCTCTTCCATGGTCTGCTGAGTGTACTCCACACTCTTACTGCCATCACACAGACACCAATACACACGCATGTAACACAAAAGACACAAAAACATGAAAGGAATAATTGTGTTGGGCTGACAGATCTGAGCCTTACGGGAAGATGTGTTCATATCTGGACCCAAAACCATAGATGTTAAAATAGCATCCCATTGGTAAGCTCTTCAACAGGAGCAGTAGAGTATCCTTAAGAGAACAGGGAAAAGATGGTGAGTCCACTGTGTGGGAGGAACACTATGAAAAATTTATGACTGTAAGAACAGATACCTTGGCACTGCGGATCCGAGTATTACTCATACTTCCAGATCGATCCATTAAGAACACAAACTCTCCACATGAAGCCACTGAAGACATCACAGACTGGGAGAACTCAGGGTACAGACTCACCATCACCACTGGATCACCCATCAGAGAGCCTGAAAAATATTACGGACAGAAAAATAACCAAAAATTGTTTTTGCTGTTTACTCCAACATCTTTAACTACTGAGTTAAAGAAGACGGATAATGATTTTTTTTTTTTAAATTTCAAAACAGCAAATCTCATTTCCACTCACCCGGCTCAGCAGAGGCCTGTCCTGCCTCCACCACAGCGGTGGGCTGGTGGGCGTCTTTGTAATAAATCAGCAGTTCAACATCTCTGTCAAACTTGTGTCCTGCAGCCAGCTTGACCTGCACACCACAAACACATTCATATTTAGTTCTCAGTTATAAGTACAGAGCAGACACAGCAGCACTCTACCTACCGTGGCCTGGGTTTGATCAGTGTTGAGGTCCTGGAGAGGGTCCAGGGAACAGTTGGACTCTACTTTAGAGATTGGACGAGGAGAGGACACTCGGGCAGAGAAAGACAGACTGTAGGGCACCAGAGAGGCTGGAACAGAAGTCACCTGGACTCCTGCACCTTCACTACCTGTACTTGACATTAGAGATAGTTGCAAATCACTGTGGTACATTTTTACTGGGACTCATGCTTGTTACAAGCATGATTGTTTTGTGATAAATATTTAACTAAATTAATAAGTGTTGGATGATTTTCCTACCCTGAGGCTGGTATCGAGGGTTGAGCACAGCAGGCAGACAGAACCTCAGACCATCATCAGCCTGCACAGCCAGCTCAGTCACGTACTCCAACCTGATGGAGGCGCTCTCTCCTGGAGGCAGACTGCCCACACTCAGAGAGAATATATCTGGACTCTGATCACTCTCCTCCAATAGGAAGGCCTGCTGACCAGAGCTCAGAGCATCATCATACTCCTCACGAGCCTGAAGGACAGGTGACACATGTCAGTGACATTCATTGTGTTTATTGTTATTTTGAATCTTACTTATAATCAGGTTATATTTACTGTCCAGCTCACCTTCTGTTTCTCCTTCACCTCAGCTACAATCTGTGTCTGTCCGATCTTAGCACTGAAATGACAGACAGCAGCATCTCCAGGCAGAGGGAAGACAAAAACAGCCTCTAATGGTTTGTCCTCCTTATTCTCGTAGTTCAGGGTGGAGACCACTGTAGCCACATGGTCCCTCACCTCCAGCTCCACCTCAATGCTCTTCAGAGGAACTAAAAGAAACAGAACAATCATAAATACATAAACCATGCACATGTTTTAAAAATGGTTGTTTCTTGTGTTACATTTCAGCCACACAAAAGTTAGCCATTAAACCAAGCTGGTACTTAAACATGACTGTCCAACAGTGTTGCAAAGTTTATTTATATTATTATTGATTTATTTATTTTTGGCTGTTTCTTGTATCCATCATTTTTCTTCTGTGCTTTTGTATCACAGGGATATACTCTGCATTAATCGTAGCCATATGCAGCAGTACACTACTGTCCAAGATGCATATGATCAACTTCACAGAGTAAGCTTGATGCCATCCAGAACTTTTCACCAGTGGGTGTGGGAGAAGCACAACATTTTCTTATGTATACTTTGGTCAGCAGAAGGTGAAAATGGCTATGAACCTCAATGCAATTTTCATGTTGATAACCTAAAGAGCAAATGACCATCCAGCTATTGAAATCGGTTTGTTGAGTATTGTCTCAGTCATGGGAAAATAATCATTTATTATTATGAGCCACTACAAATAAAAAAGTCATTACATTTGAATTTTAGATGAATGAAAAGAGGCTGGAGAGTAAACAGAAGCCCCTTTACTTTCTGTCAGTACCTGGTTCCTTCTGGAGAGTTAGCAGACCACAGCGGTTCATCATTGTACCTGTGAAACAGAAACATCTGAGGACTTAGTGTTGAAATAACATTCATAGGTGCTCTACATTTCAGACATTCTTTAGCTACAGGGCTCTAGACTAACTTTTTGCCATGGGCGTACCGGTACGCCTAACTTTAAAAAGTTAGGCGTACCGGCACAAAAGTTAGGCGCACACAAATTTTATAATAATTTATACAATATAATGTGTTTTTCTGGATACACTGTGCTTTTTCAGCATTCAAAGATTGATGACACCGTGTCAGAGCACTGGCTATGAATTTCAGAAGGATCAGGCCTTAACTTAACAGAAAAGTTAGCAATAGTTCTTTTCCTATTACAGCTACATCCACTTCTGTCGTGCCTAGGCTGCTCACAAGGGCTGGGTATCATCACTGATTTCTATAATCCATTCGATTCCGGTTTTCAAAGTCCCGATTCGATTCAACTTAGCCTCAGACAGTCAGAAATATTATAATTCTGATCATTTATCAGTACTGACTTCATCAGAATTGTAAACATCACAGCAGATGCCTTTGTGTGAAAGTAACTGAGAATAAAACACAGAAAAACATGAAGGAGATTTTCCTGGTCTGGCTTTTTATAGTAGATAACCTTAAAAATATTCTACAATGTTCTGCATATAAAGTTTAAATTTCTTCAGTATTGAACAACAGAAAAAAATTGGCTTTCTTGTCCGAGGTCATTTAAGTGAAAAAAAGAAAAAGACACCAGTCTACCGCTGTAAACAACGGTAGACTGGTGGGCAATAAGCGAATGAATAAAACTTTTCTTGAAGTAAAGAGAGATAGCTGTGCATGAAGTGTGATTTTAATAGTCGTGGAAGCAAAACAGCAAAATTCATGACGACATTGATCAAATGTGAAGCGCAGTTTGCTGCTTCTTTTGCTGCTGGCTCGGTGAATTTTGGTTGGAGAGAGACAAAACCTGCAGCTCAGAATCAGCACAAAAAGACGTAATCACAGCGCGGACCGGACGCATCAGAATCGCTAAGCTCCGACAGCGTGTCCGTCTAAGGGCCGCCCGAGAAAGACAAAGTTGATTCTGATGGTCCATTCTGTGTTTACGTCTTTGTGTGGAGTCCGTGTACCTGCTCTCATTTGCTGTTTGGTTGTTGTTGAAATGGTTTTGTGAGCTTTAATCTGAGAATCTGGCGTTTCTGGCCAAACACAGTTATATTTAAAAGTCTATTCAGGATTTAATGAATAATATCGCTTTATTCAAGCTACTCACCTCCCACTTCCACCTGCACTTTCAACTGGACCACGGCCAATCAGAGAGGTCCCGCCCCTGACCATCTCTGATTGGTTTAGTCCATGATAGGGGCAAAATGTGTGTCTGTTGTTGACCACAGGGAAGGTTGCAGATTTTATTTTATTTTTTTTGTGTTCCTCTGATGACAATAACAAACAACGACAGCAGGACCTCCTCTCAAAAATCCAAGTTGGAACCAACCATTACTTTCACTCTTGTTATCTTCTTCCTGTGATCGACCTCACCGAGTTTAAAAACAGCATGAATATCTCAGATTTAATGGTTAATTGTAGCCACACAGACTTTGCTTATGGAATCACATCATATACATATAAATCATTGTGAAAGCATCTATATTACTACCCTAAGGTTGTCATGCAAGCATACAGAAATCTGATGTTACACATAATGTACAAAATATCATTCATTTTGCAAAGTTATAAAAACATGTTAATTCATTGTAAAACAAAAATGTTTATTTTTCTGTTACTTGCACTTTTATTCAATGTAGTTTACTCAAAAGCTTATTTACTATCATCTGAACACAAAGTGAGTTTTCAAGAATATCAAATACATATTATTTATGTTGTATTTATGACACAACCATCCAACCCAGAAATGCAATCTGTCCAGCATCTGTGGGGTTAGCCCTAAGACGTCCTCCTGGTAAGACATGCAGGAAATACCTCCTCTATGCATCCTGGAACAATGTACCATATTTTCTTCACCAGTTTTTCACACTGATATTGTGTGAGCATCAGTGCTTTGTTCTCGGTTCTAAAAGTCCAGGAAACTGCCCTGTTTGGCCTGTTTGAATATTCATCCACATAGCCTCAACCAGTATTTTATGAATGCCTCAAATTGTGGGAAAAGTTCAGTTTATAAACAACACCAGATCATTTCAAGAATGATCAGAAATTCACCAGGAGCAGAGCAAACTAGCTGCTCGAAAACCAGCAGAGTCACATGACAACATAATAAGACTTTGGAAGTACAGGTTTCACACGTTTCTGCCTGAAAACACTGGATTTAATAGTTAGACTAATACATTTTTACATGACAAACACGATGCCTTCTTTTTCTCAGTCAATGTCGGCCCTGCGTTGTTTTGGTTTAGTCAACAAAATTTCTGAGAAGTTAGAGGGCAAGTAAAATTCAACACAATCACGCAATTATTCCATCATATTCCAAAATTCATTAAAAGCCATCCTTCACAGTTGACATGATACTTTCAACATATTTCTACTTTGGTTCACTTACTCTAGAAGTAGGATCTTAAACTGCTTAAACACCCAAGAAATTAAAGGACAACTACTCAACTGAAAAAACAGTTCAAAGCAATGTGTCAACATCATGTTAAAAATGTATTTAAAATTATACATGACAGTTAAATGAAATTGGATTTTTCTTCTTGAACACTCACGTGTGCAGGTTTTTTTTTTTTCCTCATTCCACTGCATAATTCTGGAGAAATTTAACGGACATTTCTGGTCTAATTCAACATATCCAATCAAATATAACATCACATAAAAATTAATTAAAAGCATCCTTGATAGTTGACATGAAATCCTCAGTTGATTACTCCTCTGGGTTACTCCGCTACATGTGTGCCAATTTTTGAATATGTCACAGTCCTGATCAAAAGGTTAAGACCACTTGAAAAATGGCGGATAAATAACTAAAATATTTTTGATGGTGCAGGCACAGTTTAAAGTGGAGCTGGAGTCTGTTTACGCACCGAATGAGCAAAGAGGCAGAGCCATTAGTTGGGGGAGAAAGAGACTGACAAATGAAACATGACGGATGAAACGAAAAGAAAAATGCAATTTCTAATAGAAAACAGTGAGCAGCTCATTTTGATAGACACGTATTTTCTTTTTCTTTACGATATTTATTATTTCTCATTAATACGACAAAGTATTTCTTATCCGATTACTCAATGGAATAATCGATAGATTAATAATCTATAGTTACAGCCCTGGTTGAATTTGAGTAACTGTCTTTTAACTTCTCAGGAATTTTGCAGTTGATTGAGATGAAACTGAGTGTTGTTGCGGTCACATTGAAGATTCCATTGAATTGTGAAGTATGAAGCACATTACCAGCGAAAGTGAAAAGAAAAATAAATGAGAACTTCACTGGGGAAAACAATGGTCCTGGAGCTTTATTTCTCTTAACTTCCTCTGTGCGTTTGTGTGGGTGTCTCGATTAGCGAACAAGAAAATATCCAACGCTTCACGGTAGGATAAGAGGCGGCTGGTTTCACCCCAACGCACAAATGATGGTTCACTTGACCGCGGTTGTTCTGTGCGCGCTCATTTAAAAAAAAGGGGGTGGCTGGCGCTTTACTGCTCACGTGACACTTCTAATGGATTCTGCTCAATACATTAAGAGATTTAATCAGGTGAAGATGATTAAAAATCTATAGCGAACAGAATGATAGTGACACGAATACTTGGAAATAAAGAAATACTTTGTGCAGAAAATTTCTTCTCATTTTACACACAATGTGAGTTTTTTTTAAATTTTATTTTAATGCTGAGTGCGCTCTCAGTACTGCTGTTTATTTCTAACGCCACATCTGCATATTAGAACTCTGAAACATTGCAAAAATTGAATCTTGGCATCTACAAAGATTCGCATTAGATGCCACTAGAAACATCTGGATCACGTTACCACGCAGTGAAATGTTGGAAAACGCCATCAGAAAACACCAAAACCAGTTAAGCAGGAACACCGGGGACTTCTACGCTCTGATAACTTCCAGTCGGAGGCGTTTTCTGTGCAGACAATTAATGGCATCTCTTTGTTATTGTGACAGAGTGACTGTGCACCTACCTGCTAGTACGTGACACTTTCAGAATCTAAGGCAATAGCTCTTTTTCACTACACACAAAATTATGCAGTTTTGTGCCACTGAATAGTTTTGAAACTGCTTTGTCTGGGACCCGAAAACATTTGTTAAAAGGCAGTAATGAAAACTGAAAAAGCAACCAATGACGTGACAATGAACTGAGCGACAAACTCATAAAAAATGGAATTGTTAAAATCAACACGTGAGATATGAAAATATGGCCGCCAGTGAAGAATGATGCGCAATAGAAGCTTACCTCTATTGATAGACGGGTGTATCCTGATCGGTTTACTGCACTCCTCTGTTCTTGTAGCAATGTTTACGCCACAAACAGCAGACTTTATTGAAAAAAGTCAATGCTACCGGGTACGTCCCATTTCCTTGTTTTTTCCACCAACCGATATGCACTGGGTGGGCGGAGCGTCAAATTGCAAAACATTTTTCCTTTGGATTGTTTTTTTTTTTTTAGAATTCCTTCTGTGTGTAACCGAGGACAAAGGATGAGTAAACGGGGCAAAGAAATAAATTGATCGTTTATTTATTACATAAGTTAGACATAATAATTCCCAGTCATTTCCAGACAGGACTTACAACACATCCTGCTGATATCCCAGCTGCACATGAGACTTACCACACAAACTGTGCGAAAATAACAACACTGCAACCTGTCACACCCCGCTTAGCGACACTGCAATCGTGGCACACACTGCAAACAATTCGGGTCTCAGCGCAGCTGGGAATCAGTGCTATGTATGGCCTGTGATCTGGGAGAAAAAGGGAAGTGGCACAAACAATTAAACAAAAAAACAAAACAAAAGGGAGGTTAGTCCGCCCTTACACAACTTACTCTCAATCAATAACCGCCTTTACGACTGGACGGACTAACCAAAACAAAATTACAAATCAATCAAAAGAACGAAAAAAAGGACAGCAGAGACAGCACAGCTGAAAAACAAACAACATTATCAATTAAAATATTACCCAATAAAATAGCAATTTTATAAAACCATTCAAAATCATGAAGCTAAAACAAATACTCAATATACCTACAATATTGATCAGTTTCCCTGCGCGCAGTCGATCTAGGGCTTGATCAATTCTTCTATTAAAATTCGTGGTTACACTAAAAAAGTCCAATGACACATTAAAAATAGGCACATGCAATAGCAAACGATCCAAACAAAAATGGCAAAAGTCTCTTACCGACAGTATACCCACTCGCACCTGAGTGAATTAATTGCCTCTGGTTTTTTCCACAGAAGAGCGCTGACTTCACCCCACACACCCACTACCTTTTCACAGCTCTTCAGCCAATCACCTGGCAGAGAGCAACAAACTGCCAGGTGACACTTGTTACATGTGGTTTACATTTTTACTTTGCAATAGCTCTGAAGTCCTGAAAGGTCTCACGCTCACACTCTTACACTAAAAATAATTGTACTGCCTCCTCCTTATTCTTTATTTTACGGTGCAAACTTTCATTAATCAGCACTAATAGGTTGTCTCCATTTAGTTGGCTCAATGATTATAGAACTAGTTAAAAAGAAAATTCAAAGAAATTCAGATAATGTGGCATGGATGGCCCACACTTCATTGTTGGCCTACTTCAACAAATCAAAGACAATCAAATGAAACAACTGTGCAAACACAATTTATCTCAAATACGTATTGCCAATTTTGGTGTCTGATAAAAAGATATCTACATCACACTATGTAACCCTCGTTCCAAACAACATTACATAGATGACTGATCTGAGGCCCCGGGGACCCCAACAATAATTTATTGGAAGAAGAAAGTTTATTATAGCATCAAAACATGTTTCTTTACAAATCATTTTACTTATCTAATTAATTTTATCCAAAGAAAAACAACAATCATTATTAATTTTGCAACATTACAATTAATTTACATATTTTATAAAACAAAACTTAATATTTTTCTATAATAAAACTTGTATCTTTTACACAACAAAATCATTCATTCAGTATAAAATAAATGCCAGCCCAGAAATGTAATGTCGCCAACATATACTGGGTTTGGCTTGAGCTTCCTTCACTTGGAGGGCATGCAAAATACGGTTCCTTTTCATGCTGAGGGCCAGTCCTATGGGCTCAAACTGTGGTCATAAATATTTTGTACTTGTAAATCAGAATTTGTATGTGTAAAAAGAATTTGCGTGTGCGTAAAAAAGATTTCTGTGTGGACTTAGCCAAAAAATACGTGTGAAACTCTGCACTCAAGTTTCAAGTTACAAGTACGAATTTTGACCCTGTTTTTCTTCCTTTCCACACACAAATCTTTTTTGAAGGCTGGCCAAAGGAGGAGATAGAAGCCACTGACATAAAGACAAGAAAGCTCCTTACCATGCATGGAGGGTTTCACCCCAAGTCCAGCACCCTGAGGCTGTACGCTAAGCGGAAGGAAGGGGGCCGGGGACTGGTGAGTGTCAGCACCACAGTCCAGGATGAGACAACGAACATCCAAGAATACATTGGGAAGATGGCCCCAACTGACCGAGTGCTCAGTGAATACCTCAGGCAGCAGAAACCCAAGAAAGAGGAGGGAGACGAGGAACCATCATGGAAGGACAGGCCCCTGCACGGCATGTACCACCGGCAGATAGAGGAGGTGGCTGCTATCCAGAAATCCTACCAGTGGCTGGACAAAGCTGGACTGAAAGACAGCACAGAGGCACTAATCATGGCAGCACAAGAACAAGCTCTGAGTACAAGATCCATAGAGGCTGGGGTCTATCACACCAGGCAAGACCCCAGGTGCAGGCTGTGTAAAGATGCCCCAGAAACATTCCAGCACATAACAGCAGGGTGCAAGATGCTAGCAGGCAAGGCATACATGGAACGCCATAACCAAGTGGCTGGCATAGTGTACAGGAACATCTGTGCCGAGTATAACCTGGAAGTCCCGAGGTCAAAATGGGAGATGCCCCCAAGGGTGGTGGAGAATGACCGAGCTAAGATCCTGTGGGACTTCCAGATACAGACGGACAAAATGGTGGTGGCTAACCAACCGGACATAGTGGTGGAAGACAAACAGAAGAAGACGGCCGTAGTGATCGATGTAGCAGTTCCGAATGACAGCAATATCAGGAAGAAGGAACACGAGAAGCTGGAGAAATACCAAGGGCTCAGAGAAGAGCTCGAGAGGATGTGGAGGGTGAAGGTAACGGTGGTCCCCGTGGTAATCGGAGCACTAGGTGCGGTGACTCCCAAGCTAGGCGAGTGGCTCCAGCAGATCCCAGAAAACAACATCTGTCCAGAAGAGCGCAGTCCTAGGAACTGCAAAGATATTGCACAGGACCCTCAGGCTCCCAGGCCTCTGGTAGAGGACCCAAGGTTGAAGGATAAAGACTGTCCACAGGGCAAGTGTGGAATTAGTAAATATGCAGAGAATGCAGAGAAAACAGAAGACTTTATTTTCCATCAGTACCTGGTTCCACAGCGGTTTATCATCGTATCTGTGAAACAGAAACATTTAAGGACTGTGAAATAAAATTTATAGCGGCTGTACATTCCAGGCATTCCTTAGCTATGTAGATATTATAACAATATTTTCAGATTAATCTGTCAGTCTGCCCCAGGGCAGCTGTGGCTACAACAGTAGCTTGCCTCCACCAGTGTGTGAATGCGAGAGTGAATGAATAGTGGCATTGTAAAGTGCTTTGGGTGCCTTGAAAAGTGCTATATAAATCCAATCCATTATTATTATCTTACTTATAATGAGGTTATATTTACTGTCCAGCTCACCTTCTGTTTCTCCTTCACCTCAGCTACAATCTGTGTCTGTCCAATCTTAGCACTGAAATGACAGACAGCAGCATCTCCAGGCAGAGGGAAGACAAAAACAGCCTCTGATGGTTTGTCCTCCTTATTCTTGTAGTTCAGGGTGGAGACCACTGTAGCCACATGGTCCCTCACCTTCAGCTCCACCTCAATGCTCTTCAGAGGAACTGACATTCAAACCGAATTACCAAAAAACCATAAATCAGAGATGTTTTGAAAATGGTTGTTTGTTTCTTCTTTTTACATTTCAGCAAAAGAAACTTGTTAACCAAGTTGATATTTAAACATGGTTCTGTCCAACAAAGTGTCAACTTAAAACAAAAAAAAGAAGAAAAAGTGTAATTTTGTTAATATTTATATTTAACTTATCCAGTCTATTTTTTTTAAAGAACTTTCATATTATTTAGTTTTTTTGTAGGAACTGTACTTGCAAAACATAAACGTGCAGATCATGTCTATATTGGGTCCGTCAGTTCATTACCAATTCTGGACATCTATGCAACATCCAAACTAGGCCCACAATCTGGATATCCAACAATGACCCAAGTTAGACGTTAACATGACTTTCAACATTTTAACTTTGGACTAGCTAATTTTTCTGGACATCGCATGGACGTCTATGAGAGGTGCAGGAAATTTACATGATTGATAAATGTAATATTTTTTTGTTTAGAAATATCAAGCTCGTTGTTATGAACATGATACATATGAGTACAAACTATTCATAAGAAAACAAAATTTATTAGCCTATGTATTTGTTCAGTACATGTGGGGTTTTGGGGGGGATTTTTTTTAACTGGTTATTTATTTCATTATATGTCCTCCACCTTCTGAAAACATGTTACTAAAGAGCCTACAGAAGCAGTATAAAAATGATATCTAAATTAATATAAATTTGATGTTGAAAGAACAGCCACAACAACCACATGTAGGCTGCTCGTACACGTATTTGTACTATTATCCCCAGTTTTTATTTTTTTATTTTTATTTATTTATTTATTTATTTACAATTATCCTCTCTATCACAAAAGTATGTGAAGCAAAATATTACATGCCAAGCAGCGAGTCTTTACAATTAAGGATTAAATAAATGACAATGGTAATTTATTTAATGACCGATTGTCATTTATTTAATGAACTTACGTTCATTTTGAAAAACGTTCATTTAGAAAAACGTTCATTTAGAAAAACGTAAGTCTCTTTGTATCAGTACCTGGTTCCTTTTGGAGATTTAACAGACCAGAGTAGTTCATCCTCGTACCTGTGAACCAAGAATATTTGAGGACTTGTATTAAAAATAAATGTATCCTTTTATCCATTATCGGGTCCTGAGGGCAGCAGCCTAAGCAGAGAAGCCCAGAAATCCACCAAGGCAACGCGTTAGCACCATGCAGCCCCACCGCGCTAACGGAGATTTGCCACCTTAATGAGGTTATGGCGTCAATGTCATTTTAACGAGATTAACGCTGACAGCACTATTTGAAACATTTGAATAGAAAAGGCTAAATATTTCTTGAGCTTTCAGTCAGCTTTTTACTTACTCCAGCTCCTTGCACGTCTTGCTGCAGAGTAGGTATTGATAACCATAACAGGAAAAAAGGAAAGAGGAAATAGGTTAGTATGAGGTTAAGGCATTACAGGAAATATCAAATGCGGTTATTATAGTGATTCACTAAATACTACCAATAGTACTATTTATTAAAAAAACTCCTTTAAACTTCTTTAATCGCTGCTTTAGGAGACAGTCTATGTTTATTACAGTCTGGGGTTTTTTTTACATTTAATGTTTCAAATAAGTTAAAACAAAAATTAGATGGTTTTGTTTACATTTATTTTTAGAAATGCACAAATATGAAGCTTTTACTTACATACACGCCATGGACGATCACTCTCCATTTCAACTACATGAAGTCCAGATGAGAAACGTGAAGTCAGCAATTTTACAAAAAGCAGTTAAAAAGAACAAATAAAGACTTTTTCGCAATATTTTTGAAAAAAATATATAAATACTTTAAATACCATTTAAAACTTCTAATTTGTTTGTTAAGTCTGGTTGTTACGTCATTTCACAAACTGTCTGCTATATCTGCCAGTAAAGTTTCTGCCAGTAAACTCACAGGGTGTTGCAATATTTCTCAGCAGAAAACGTCCTTGAATTGTGTCTCCGTTGTCTTTGTTGACAGGAATGAAGGCGGTGAAAGAGCTGCTCACTCCTGACTGGACACTGAGCTGCACCAGCGTCTCCTTCACTCCTCCATCTTCATGTTCTTTGTGCTCTCTCTCCTCTATCTCCAGGGAGCGAATCAGAGTCCGAGCACCCAACCTGTGGACTGTTAGTCGGCAGACAAGAAGGAAAACAGCTACAGTTGTAATGTTTATCATTTTACTACATTCATTTATTAGTGTCTGTTTTATACCATTGTATCCTCTTTAGTTTCATACATAAATAGAGTCTAATCCACCATCACATTAATAAAACGTTTGGAGGTAAATGCTACCTACAAGGGGTCTAAATTCAACAGACAAGTGAACACCTGGTGTAGATTTCTTTCAAACTTGCCATTTACGTGAAAAGGGAAAGACTATATCGGAGTCAAGGAGGGGGCCTGAGGGTACATCTTTCGCCATCTTGCAATGCTGTGATTGCAGCCATTTCCCAAATCTCTGTGAATGGTACTCATGGCGACTGATCAGCGGTCTTTGATCAATAAGCTTTGATCAGTGGTTGTTGATCAATGGTCATGAGAATTTGCATATTAATGATCAAGGAACTGACCTCCCAGCCCATTGTTCCTTCACTGGTGCTAGTTTCAGTCATTATAAAAATGTACTGTTCATAAGGTTGGGGAAACGTGCAGTCAGCTGAGACTGAAGAAGTCCCTTTGATGAGTGACAAAACGTTTCTCTCACTGAAAACGTTACGTCCAGATGAACAGACTCAAACTCTGGGGATTAACTTGCCATTAATTTTGTAATCAAAGTTAGGGCTGTTATCGGGGCGGAGGCCCTGGTGTTTTTTTACTGGAAGACTTGACCCTAACACTCACGTGGGCAATGACAGAGAGACCTGAAGCATTGTGATTGGGAGGACCAGCCTGCCTTATCTGAACCTGAGTAGTGTTTTGTTATCAGACTTTGTCCATAATGACCACCATGTTTTAACATGAGAATGGCAATAAGTGCATGTGTCACCCGGACATCCTAGGTTTTCAGTTGATGATCAATTTTGTAATCTCATCATCGGATCTGCAGCCATATATTCTGGACACTTGCGTAAAGAGATGATCTGAACTGACAGCTCACTATCCAACTCACCAACTGGTGGTGGAAGAAAATAAATGGAAGAATAGATGGAACAGAAATATAAATTCCTATTTCTTTCAAAATAATAGTCCAACCCAATCTATATATGGATACAGACATACAGTACAATATATGGATGTGTTTATGAACTTTAATTATTCAACTTCAGGTCTTAAAGTTTTAAACACATTGTGCACATTGGTATTTTTTAAATAAAATTAATATGAGCTACATTCCTACCTGATGATTTCCTCTTTAGGCACTCATAATCAAACACAACAATACAAACGGTTTAAGAGCGTTACATTCCTCTTCCATTTACAGAAAGAAAGAAGTAGTAAATATTCTACTAAAACAGGGTCCTAAAAAAGAATCTGCTTTGATGACAGTTTTATTGTACTTTCAAACAGAGTGTCATCTACAGCAAATCTATAGCAAACCTCCCCCGTTTACCCACACCTATATATTTGCACAGACTGAAAGTGAAAGATTGAGGTTCCCTGTTACATTTACTGAGATCAGCAGCAGACATTCTGTGTTTACGACTCAATAAAATGACATTAAATTACACTTTAATGTGTTTTACAGCATTGCAGACAGTTTCTAACTGTCAATGTTACAGTGAATAATGGTCAGATTAGGGTTGATCTTTAAACACAGGAGTGTAACTGCTCCTCTCTATCAACCTATTACAACTGATGCCGCAGCACTTTCAAAACCAACAAACCACAGACATAACATTTCTTCAGCGATGGCCTTCATAGCTGCAGGATATCACAGACAGCACCCCCATGCATAACTGCAAGTCAACAGTTTGAAACAACAAGCTGCAGAGTTTACCTTTGCAGAGAATTCTGACTGTCAATGATTAGGGTTGATCTTTAAACACAGGAGTGTAACTGCTGTGTTTTCTTACTCATCAGCAGAGATAAATATAATTTTTACAGCATTACGGCGTAAAATACTTTACAATGATAAATATACTGTAGGATAAATGGAAGATTCTGTCAGTTCCTTCAGAAATGCCTCTTATAGCTGCAGGATGTCACAGATAGCAGACTGCAAACTATTTTTTTCTTTTTCTTTTAATTTTTTAATTAAAATAATTTAATTATTCCTGTGTTTTGTGAATCATGAAGTTTGAGCTAAGGGAAACATGAACCAGTTGGTTGATGGTGGCTAAAGCTGGAATATTAAATCAGTAAATGCTGTCATCAGAATGTAAAATGTAAAAACCATAAAAATGAGGTAAAGAGTAAAATGAGTACTTGGTTAAGCCAGCTTTTAAAAGACGTCAGCGATATGTGCACTTTGTGCATCTTAAACAAAATTACCTAAACTGCAGTCACTCAGTCAGCAAACCACAAACAGTCAAAACACCTGTGACTTCACTTCACTCAGGAGCCTGACCACATGTGTGTGAATGTTTCAGTCTAATGTTTATTGTGAGAAATGAGTCACTTGTTTAGTGTGAAAGAAATATCTGCAGAAAAATAAAGTGCATGATGTCAGTTTCATTTTATCATAAAGTGTTAGATGAGATCAGGCTGCAAGTTCAGGCGTTGCTGAAAGGAAAGAGAACCAAGATAAGCTGGACGAATCAAACAATGACTGCACCTGTGCTGGAAGTGAGATTCTTCTGTCTTTTGTTTATATCATATTTATAATCAGTACTAGCACACATTGGTATTTTGTAATTGGCAAACTAAATTTTACTAAATAGTGTAGCCTTTCTCACAGTGCTGTCATTATTAGACTGTTTTACCCAGTGTCCTCTGCAGGTCTGAGACTGAAGTGCAGCTGGTTCTCAGAGGGATGACCTGCCAGGCTGTACTTCACCGTCACACAGCCCTCTGCTGCCTCTGAGCTCTGACACAGAATCACAGGGTCAGAAGTCACGTTAATTACTGTCATCAAATACCTAAACAACAAAACGAGAAGGTGCTGCTCTTACCTGTCCAGTGAGCTGGGCATAAATCAGTGACCTCTGACCCTTGAAAAGTATTGTGATTGGTGGAGAGAGGACAGTGACAGACCCTTCCTTTGGTAAATCCCATATGACTGTGACAATAGGGTGCAGAGCAAATCACAGCGACTGCATCACCTGAAAAATAATGAAAATCTCTCCAAATATACACAAACAGCTGGAACGCACATTTTACTCACTGCAGGTCTGATCTCAAATATGGATCTGCTGCTGCTGCAATGTTTAATGTGACTTTTAATTGTGTTTCATGTCTTACTTTTGCTTGCATCCTGTCAGTCCCTGTGATGAACTGAGCGTGACCTCCTCCTTCGTTGGCCATCCCATTGATGAGAGCAGAGCTGGCCCCTTCCCCAATCCCAAAAGAGAAAAACCTGCAATACAACAGTTTTCTTTGAGTACATAGAGGACATTTTGGACATTCTGGGAATTGTGTAGATATAGTTGTGTTTTTGTGGTTTCACCTGTGAGAATCTGAGTTCTTCTTTACCAGATCTATCACTTCTTTGGTGTCCCACACCTCTCCATCAGTAAAGACAAACAGCTAGACAGGAGAGTTGGCACATAACATTACATCCAGAAACACACAGCTTGTTCTGAGAGCTGAGTTAGGTTTCAGAAGCACAAATGTTTGTATTGTAATGTGCAAAGAACAATGCACAGTTAGTACCTGCAACAAAAACGAAACAACAAAATACAGGCAGTTGCCAGTCCTCTTAGCCTCCTAGTAGATAGTGCCTGTACTACATGATAGGTGAAATAGGCCATAAAGATGTGCAAATCTTAAGTATTTTTCTGAAAACCTGACCTCTGACCTCCATCTTGAAGTTGAGGTCACTGAGATTCAAACGTGTCTGATATGTTTAGTAGATGCAACTATGGTACAAATTGCAAAATCCACCATCAACTCGTTCTTGGAACATTTGTGTTTGATGTAAGTTTTACTCATGTTGTAGAAATTATGTCTGTTTATACAGTCCTGTTATGGAGATGTAAAGAAAGACATGTGCAATGACATAAGTAATTACATTCCAAGGCAAATGGTTGTTTTAACTTCCTAGGACTTGGCATCCACATATGTGGACATGACATTTTGGGTTGTCTAGACCACTCCTGGCCGCCACCCGACACACAATGCACCCGACCCCTATGGCGCCTCCTGCGGGTGGTGGGCCTGCGGGAGGATGGGCCCATGTCTCCTCTTCGGGCTGTGCCCGGCCGGGCCCCATGGACTAAGGCCCGGCCACCAGGCGCTCGCCCTCGAGCACCCTCCCCGGGCCTGGCTCCAGGGCGGGGCCCCGGTAACCCTATCCCGGGCAGGGTAAACTGTTCCCTCGATGTCCTTTTCATAAGGGTCTTCTGAATCACTTTTTGTCTGGTCCCTCACCCAGGACCAATTTGCCATGGGAGACCCTACCAGGGGGCAAAAGCCCCCAGACAACATAGCCCCCGGGATCCCTGGGACACACAAACCCCTCCACCACGATAAGGTAGCGATTCAAGGAGGAGGTATTCGGCCATCCGGGAGGGGCTCAGAGTAGAGCCGCTGCTGCTCCACATCGAAAGGAGTCAGCTGAGGTGGTTCGGGCATCTGACAAGGATGCCCCCTGGGCGCCTCCTGGGTGAGGTGTTCCAGGCATGTCCCACCGGGAGGAGGCCCCGGGGAAGACCCAGGACACGCTGGAGAGATTATATCTCTCGGCTGGCCTGGGAACGCCTTGGTATTCCCCCGGATAAGCTGGAGGAGGTGGCTGGGGAGAGGGAGGTCTGGGCCTCTTTGCTTAGGCTGCTGCCCCCGCGACCCGGCCTCGGATAAGCGGTTGAAGATGGATGGATGGATGGATAGACCACAATACACAATTTTGCTCTACAAGGGCCTGATACCACTTACGAGGCCATACTGCCAAAACTGCCAAAACGAATGTCCTTGTATGTGACTATCAGGCTCTTGTAGAGCAAAATCAGGTAAAAAGATATTTCTTTGTTTTTACATTCATCAGTTTTTACATCCAATCAGCCCAAATAATAAAGAGAAATTAAAAATGCATGCCATGAAAGAGCTCGGGTCTTAGGAGGTTAAGGTAAGAGTTAGGCAAGCAGTAAAGTTATGATTACAAGAAGTCCCCAGAAAATTAATTAGAGCCACTGTGCATGTTACCTGTCTAGGGTGACTGGGAATGCAAGGCTGGTTGTAAATATGTTTGAGGGGCTCCAGCATCCCTGATCCTCCCAAATCAGCCTCCATGTGATCAACATTCTTCAGCGCCTCCTGCATGGTCTCTTGGCTATACTCCACACTCTTACTGCCCTCACATAAATATCAGTACACAATTACATGCACTTCATACCAAAAACAGAAAGTCTTTTGTTGGGCTGACTGATACGAGGGAGAGACTCACGGGAAGATGTGTTCATAACTGGACCCAAAACTGTAAATGTTGAAATAGCAGCCCATTGGTAAGTTCTTTAACAGGAGCAGCAGAGCGGAGAGGGACACTATTAAAGATGTTATGACTGTAATAACGTATTAAGGATACCCAGGCAGAGCTCATATGAGTTTCCTCCTGCTCACTCTTACTGATAGCATAGTTCATACTTCCAGATCGATCCATTAAGAACACAAACTCTCCACAAGAAGTCCCTGAAGACATCACAGACTGGGGGAACTCAGGGTACAAACTCACCATCACCACTGGATCACCCATCAGAGTGCCTGAAAAATGAAAGGGACAGAAAAATGACGCAAAGCAGTTTTTACTGTTTATTCCAACAAATTGCAGCAAACAACTTCACTCATTTTCACTCACCCGGCTCAGCAGAGGCCTGTCCTGCCTCCACCACAGCGGTGGGCTGGTGAGCATCTTTGTAATAAATCAGCAGTTCAACATCTCTGTCAAACTTGTGTCCTGCAGCCAGTTTGACCTGCACACCACAAACACATTCATATTTAGTTCTCAGTTATAAGTAACAACCACACACAGCAGAAATATTAGCACTCTACCTACCGTGGCCTGGGTTTGATCAGTGTTGAGGTCCTGGAGAGGGTCCAGGGAACAGGTGGACTCTACTTTAGAGATTGGACGAGGAGAGGACACTCGGGCAGAGAAAGGCAGAGTGTAGGGCACCCAAGAGGCTGGAACATAAACCACCTCGAAAGATTTACATTTCTTACCTGTAAACAAATGTGACTGATTAGAAGTAAACCTTTTTTTTTTTTTTTTTTTACAGCTGTAACTTCAGCAGAAAGAGAACTGCAGGTATGATGAGGGTCAGTCAAATGTTTTCTTTCAATATTCTTAAAGGACAGCACCAGTACAGAATGGCATGTCCATCCTCCAATCACTTTATAAATTCCATATTTCAAACAAAAGATTGGCAGTCATGTGATTCCGAAGAGAGTTAATTCAGGTTAACACTAAGATATATTCTCAGTTATAAGCAGAATATGTATAACAGAATAGAAAAGTGATCCAGGTCGAGAAAATGAAAAATATGCTCATCTGTAACCAAAATTTATGTAGAAACTCCTTCATTGAGGTATTCATGTTTAAACTTTTCAAAAAAAAAAAAACATGTGCCTGGAAGTGGGTTGACAGAGCATTTCATACATTTAAACAATTTACAATAATTTTATAAGATTCATTATATATATTCCAACTTTATATCATAAACATTTCAGCTAAATCTGTTTTGACAGAATTTTTTCTTTTAGCCAGTACATGTTTATATTTGTCCAAGAGTATAGATTCTGATTTGTTTTGATAGTAAGAAAGACCAGTATACACATATACTGGCTTTTATTTTTAAACATCTTTTAGATATTTATGTTCAGAGATCTTGATGCATTCTCAGTCATCCAGGTAAGTAAATCTCCAAAGGTTGATTCTGTTCATCTGGACGTAGCGTTTTCAGTGGGAGAAACGTTTCGTCACTCATCAAAGTGACTTCTTCAGACTTCAGCTGTTGATCAGTGGTCATGAGAATTTGCATAATCATGATGAAGGAACTGTTGAGCTAGTTAATAGGTATGCCCTCGTTGTCATCTGTTGTGATTTTATTTAGAAAGGATGCTTCCTGTTATGCTGCAGAGTGCACGTGAGAGTTCAATAATAAAAACTAAGTGTTGTTCCGGTGAAAAGCCGATGCCCCACGTGTGATTATTCCTCCGTCTAGACAATATAAGTATCTTCAATATTCATGCAGATTCCGCTGGAAGACCCGTCTCTTCTAACAGGAACTGACCTCCCAGCCCATTGTTCCTTCAGTGGTGCTGGTTTCAGTCATTATGCAAATATACTGTCAATAAGGTTGGGGAAACCTGCAGTCAGGTGAGACTGAAGAAGTCACTTTGATGAGTGATGAAACGTTTCTCTCGCTGAAAACGCTACAACCAGATAAGTATTTTAGTTATAAAACAAAATTTTGACTGCAATAATTATAGCTGCTCAAATTTTGTATCATAAAAATTTTATTCAAATCAGTGACAATCAAGCAGAAAAGATTCTACAAATTGCCCAATTTGAGATGGAATGACTTACAGTAGTTATTTTTCGGTTAACATGTAAATAATTCCATGTAATATCTTACTTATTTCCACATATGTAGTTATGAAACCTTTTACATGATTGAATTTGAGGGTTTCTGCTAGTGTCAAGTGTTTTTCGTACCCCGATATTTGAGGTTGTTGTTAAGACTGCTTTCATCCTTCATGGATTTTTGAGTTGAATCATAACTTTGACTGTGTTAACTATATAAGACACTTTCTTTAATGTTTATTCTGGGAGTTACATTTAATTTAAACAGACTTTCATTTGACTATTCAATAGTAATATTATTCAAACTGAATTAACATGAAAGACTAGATTTTTGTAGTTGAGTTTTTATACTTTAATTTTTCATTTTTTTTAAAGAACTACACAAAGACAAACACGAAATGTATGACATTGCAGACTGTATTTCTGCTATTTGTCCCTCTTTTCAAATACTGTTTTTAATTAGATATTATCTCTATCACAAACAATATGTGAAGCAAGATATTATGTGCCATTATAACCAGTAACCAGTTACATTAAAATATTACAAAATCCAAACGTGGTCAGAGAGAAAACAGAAGTCTCTTTGAATCAGTTCCTCGTTCCTTTTGGAGAGTTAGCGGACTGGAGAAGTTCATCTTTGTACCTATGAACCAAGAACATTATTTTAATGCTAATAGGAACATCTTAATAGTTAGTTAAATTTTAATTGCATTATTAATTTGATTACTTATGCACAGTTTTCCAGTCATACAGTTTTTTTTTTTTATAGTGAGGTGTTTTCATTTTGTTTTCTTGTTTCTTTTCCTAAGGGAATGGTTTGAAAATCACTTGTCAGCATTGTCAGCTAACAGTGAATACTCTTGGTATTATAGTAGATATTTAGTTAGGCTTAAGATCTCTGTGTTTGAAAGCAGACAGGCAGCATAAATAGTGCTTTAAACTGGTCCAATTTATGTTGTGAAATTGTTACATGGTGGAGGAATGTGTTTTTCTTATGTGTATGGGTGGTGGGTGAGGTGGGCAGAATCGTCACCGCATACCACTGTTTTGATGACAGGTAACAGCTAGCCTGAAGCACCTTCCGGTTTAGTTCTTCCTGTTGTTTGCATCATCGAATTAAAAATAAAGAGCAACACCCCAACCACCCCCCCCCCCCCCCCCCCAACACACACACACACACACACACACACACACACACACACACACACACACACACACACACAGACACACAGATGTCTCTCTGTAAATGCGGTTGTCTGTTGCAGCACAACCACATTTCTTTATATCACGATAAAAACATATAAACAAAATTAATAAAGAATTTCAATGTGACAGCATCCAGGTTGCTATCCTTAGTCTTAAGGTTTTCGTGTCAGTGTGCAGTAATGTGTTGCTGAACAGCAAGTGATCAGGCTGCTTAAATAAATGCACGGTAGGGGCTTACCTCTAAAGCCCAACATGTGTGTCAGATGTCAGATGGTTTACTGCCGTCCCCGTTTGTAAATATTAAAGGCCAAAGTGTTCACACAGCACAGACTCAACTGATATGTCACCTCTATCTGATATTCTCCACTTACTTGTTGAGATGTGGGTGGAGCTTTTTTCGCAGCCTTAGCTCTGAGAACACAGTCATCAGGACCTGAACCCTGCGTTTAAAAGTCTTGGTACAGAAGACTGTGGCTACAGAGGGAAACCTGGGAAAATGTTCTTATAGTCTTTATGTGTTAAACAAGTAACAAAGTATGAATTTCATCACCAGAAAGGGGGAGAGAAAAGTAAGGAACAGTCTTTCTGAAAGAGCTGCTACAGTAGCTGTCTTTACTTTATCAATGTTATGAGAACAATTCTGATTTATCTATTTATTTGTTTACAACGGTAAACACAAATTTCAAATACCAATGTACAATACAAATATATAACAATTCTAATTATATAATTAAAACAAATGATAACGCACACATAATGTTGTCTGGTCGTTCCATACATTTTTATACATCATGTGTTTGTATTCAAATTTTGCTATATTATCATTATTATTATTATAACAATATCTCAAATTATCAGTTTTTGATTTTATTTATTAAGATGAACAAGTCACCTTTCCAGGCACTGATTTCTCCACCTCACTGCTGGTCTTACCCAGTGCAATAGCCAGAGGCGCATCAAGCAATCAGCAGCCAGACACCTGCTGGAGGGAGATTAATGTCAGCAAAGGGCCTGTGGGTGGCTTCTTAGCTACAACAGGTAGAATTTTTTTTTATTAAATTATTAAATATTTGGTGTATTTAAATATTTATAATATTTAATACCTACCAGATAAACCAGTGCATAAAAACCACTGCACAAAAAAATAACTGACACACACGCACAGCCTTCCCCTTTATTTTTTTCTACCTTCAGTGGCCCTATGCTACTATAGTAGCAGATATCCAAAAGTTTAATGTTATTAAAAAAAAAAGCAAAAATGCATTCAGATCACAATTCTGATTGCAAAGCTGCCAGACAGGATTTAAAAAATAAATAATGAAATAGAATAAAAGTCACAAATCAAGGTTTTACTTGCTGATTATTGATTTTTATTATTGTAAAAACAGAACTGCCATAATCCACCTGCATACAGTTTCTCTTGTTTAACTTCTCGATGTATTCATAGAATTACAGTACTTGTCAGTACGTGGAGATTTTGCACCGATAACTAATAACTGACTAAGTAAATAAAAAAATGCCGCAACTTGGACAGTAGTGGGAGATGTGTTTGTTGTTTGTTTTGGAGTGTCCCTTTCTCTGCACGACATTTTTGAACCAAAGTATTAAAATGAATCACAAAGGTGATATACTAAAATTAGTGGCAGACAACAACCATTCATCAGGTAAGCAGGCATGACTGTAATATCATTTGTATGTGACACGAACGCCACAAGAAAGGTAGTGTTATACCTGTTGCTCAGTCTGTGGCTTTTTGGCAGAGTCAGTGATCACAGTGTTGTCTTTAGTGTAGCCATTGCCCTTGTTGTTAGGTTTCAAAAATGACAGTTTAGTTGGTTAGTCATTAAATAGACGCTCTCATGATTCATCGAGTGACACCTCTGACTAATCAATTTGTGGCACGCAGTCTGTTGATGTCACATTTTCTACTTGCATGGATCGCTTGGAACCCCGGCTGAGGAGGTACTAAAAAACTATCCACTACCAGATACTATCACTTAATGGAAAAGGCTAAAAACAGAGTTGAGCCGTGCTGACCCAAATCAAGTAGGTACTATTGGAAAAGGGTTCATAAGAAATCCCTCAGAGTCCCAGAGCTTCTTTCATCACGCTGCAACCCAACAGTAAATTTGCAGCTTCCACACACTCTGTCACCCATGGTGCTGAAAACACAAAACAAAGAAAGACAGCTGAGTGTGGCATCAACCAGTGTTAAAAAGCACTTTAGCACTTTCATAAGGGTTACTACCATTCTGAGCACGGAGCCATGAGGCAGCCTTCATAGCCAGAAGATCCCACTCATTCTTTGAATCCATCTTTAAACCATGAAGCCAGATCAGAGCCAGAATGGTAGCCCAAATTTCCTTGTTGGCCTAATTCACCAAATCAAACAAAATCAAATGATATAGACAGAACACAATCCTTCACATGGAAAATGCTACCCAATGATTATGATCTTGTTTCCTACCACTTTGAAAACATAAATAATCTGAAAGAAGGCACTGAAATACTTTGACTGATAATAAATATTTTTTGCTCCATTTGCTCCCTTCAGTGTAATTTGTTTATGTTATAGTTGTATCCATCTTTATGTTATGCTCATCTGAAGTAGGTCATAGTGGCAGCAGACTAATCCATATATTTTCCAGTTCCTTCTGGGAGATCCAAGTGCATTCCAGGACCAGACAAGGAATATAATTTCTCCAGCAGATTCCCGGGGTCTCTTCCCTTTTGGTCATGCTCTAAATATTCACAAAGGAAGGCGCCCAGGAAGCATCCTTACAGATGGCTAAATTACCTCGACCTACTCTGTCTGAGATGGAGGAACAGCAGTTCTAGTTCAAGATTTGTCTACATGTCAGAGCTTCTCACCCCATCTATAAGACTGAGCCCTACGGCGCAAACTTAATTCAGCCGCGTGTGCAGTCATGACCTTATTCTATGGTCATTACACATATTTCATGATCATAGGTGAGGGCTGGGATGTAAATGGACTGGATAATTGAAAGATTCACGTTTTGGCTCACATTTCTCTTAACCACAAGAATCCAGGAAATATCCCACCACTTTCCAACAAAGAATCATGACTTCAGACTTGGAGGTGCTGACTCTCATACCAACCATTTCAAACTGTGACAAATTGCTCCAGTGGATACTGTCACAAGCTGGCCCATGGCAAATGACAGAGGGAAGACAAGACAGATTGTGTTGCTAATCATTACTTTATTCAAAAAAAGGAAATAACAAGCATGGGATATGAGAAGTGAAAAGTATCAGTGGTTGAATGGAATAGATGTGTGCTAATGTAACACAGAAGGTCACGCTCCAATGAAGCATACAGAACCACATATATCACTTAATTGCGACAGATTATGTTGGTTGAGATATATATATATATATATATATATATATATACATATATATATATATATATACATACATATACATACATATACATATGAGATTGATGTATATATATATATATATATATCATCATATATATATATATATATATCATCATATATATATATATATATATATATATATATATATAAAAAACACCCAGCGCGCCCCTGCGGGCGGTTTATCCTTCAAGCTCGGGTCCTCTACCAGAGGCCTGGGAGCTTGAGGGTCCTGCGCAGTATCTTAGCTGTTCCCAGGACTGCGCTCTTCTGGACAGAGATCTCCGATGTTATTCCCGGGATCTGCTGGAGCCACTCGCCTAGCTTGGGAGTCACCGCACCTAGTGCTCCGATTACCACGGGGACCACCGTTACCTTCACCCTCCACATCCTCTCGAGCTCTTCTCTGAGCCCTTGGTATTTCTCCAGCTTCTCGTGTTCCTTCTTCCTGATATTGCTGTCATTCGGAACCGCTACATCGATCACTACGGCCGTCTTCTTCTGTTTGTCTACCACCACTATGTCCGGTTGGTTAGCCACCACCATTTTGTCCGTCTGTATCTGGAAGTCCCACAGGATCTTAGCTCGGTCATTCTCCACCACCCTTGGGGGCAGCTCCCATTTTGACCTCGGGACTTCTAGGTTATACTCGGCACAGATGTTCCTGTACACTATGCCGGCCACTTGGTTATGGCGTTCCATGTACGCCAACGCCATATATATATATATATATATATATATATATATATATATATATATATATATATATATATATATATATATATATATATATAATTTGCAAAAAAACAGATGTTATTCTGAGATTCCCAAAGCAGATGTCCTTCTTGAAATTTTAGAATAGGATCGAAAACAACAGGCAACCTTCCTGCTCCTCCTCCTGTTCAATGATTGGACGGAACATCTTTTCAAAATACCCTGAATTAAGTTTTCCCTGGGCCAACCCAGTCTAGAAAGCCTACTCCTTAACCTTTACAGCCTCTCTCATTACTCTTGCATCCCGTGGGAGGTCCAAAACCTCCCTCTTTACCCATTTAGGTTTTCTAGGACTGTCTAGCAGTCCTCCCTGCCATCTAGTCCGACTCACCATTAGGCGGTCAGTTGACAGCATTGCTCTCCACCAAAGTGTGCAAGACATACTGCCTCTGATCAGATACAAAAACAAAACCAACCACTGACCTTTTGCTCTGGCACAAAGTACACTTACAATCAACCTTACACTAAAACATATTGTTTGGTTGGCCAACCTGTACCTAGTACAGAAGTCCAATAACAAAACATCATTCTCATTTAGAGCAAACAGGCCATTCCCCCCAATCACTCCTTTCACAATGTCTCCAGGTACAGTCCCTTCCATGACGGCACCCAAAAACTTTGTGTTATATATGAACATTTTTAATTAGGTTTCATACTATGAAATCTTATATTATCACTTTATATAATGATTTAAATTTACAGCAACCCACCAATACTGGCTTTGACTTCTCCACCTCCTCGTTCGTCTTTCCCAGTGCAGTAGGCAGAGCTGGATCAAGCAACCACTTGCCAGTTGCCTCCTGGAGGGAGACTAACTGCAGCAAAGGATCTCTGGTTTGCTGCTCAGACACAGAAGCTGAAAAACCAAAGATGAAACAAAAGCTGGACCTGATTATAATTATTCTACATGTGAAGACATAAAAAGTCTACAATATAAAGCAATCCATAAACCACCATAAACTTTGAAACATTTGTAATATATTTAAATGCCTCATTCAAGTTTTTGTTGACTATATTTTCATATTATTATTTTCTTTTTCCTGATCCACTAGCACACACTACACATACATGTGATGAGCCAACTACAACTGTCTGACATTCTGTAAATGATGGAAGCTGATAGTTTATTGGATTTATCTACTTACATCTAACATTACCTTCAGACACAGATTTTAGAGCACCATCAGCCACCGTCTTACAAGATTTCCAAAAGTCACTTAGTATCTTCTTCATCTGAGTAAATACCCCTGTCTTGCTGTCAGACTTATTTCTAGGTTTGTAGCTACAAGCTGGTGAGAGAACAGATAAACAAAACCCTGATATAGATCAATTTACTGTTATTAAATGCATAATACATCGGATTTTGGTGTTTTGATACAAGCTTCCTTTAAAATGATGAACATTTGATTAAGTTCATTCCTCCACAATAAACAGAAATCCACATCCATGACCATGGGCAACAATGCCTGTCTAAAACAAGGCAAATAAAAGCCCTCCAATTCCACGTAATGTGGGGGTCTTAACTAAGTAAACTATCACCCAGTGTAATGGTTTGTAACTTGTAATGTAGGACAATTTCTTTGGAAAGGTTATTTTTTTCATTGTTCTGTTTTTCTTTTCTTTTTTAAAAGATGTGTCACAACACTAAAAACACTTTTTCACTTCAAGGTTTTAAAATAAATAGTAAATGTTTCTGACATGAGAATTAAGAAATGAAACTACTAAAAACTGGATTTTTATGGTAATAAAATGATTCACCTTAAGTACTACTTAACATGGGCAAATTGTTAATGACTACAAAGGAAAAGGCAAATGTCAACTGTTCCACAAAAAGGCGGTAGTTATTTCAGTGTTTACAGCCATGTATTCATAAAAAAAAAAAAAAAACACTTTCTATAGCATTTAGCTTTTAAATTTAACTTTAGCACAGGGCATGTCTTCTGATTGAGATAAGTAAGTTAAACATAATTTTAGAATAACTGAAACGTTTGTGTCTTCAAGACTTCAACTTAATAACTATAATGCTATACTATAATAATATAAGATTGTTGAAATACCTGAAAATATTTAAATGTGTGGCTTTTTACACTGTTTAATGACTAATTTCAAAGGCACAAGTTCTTTAGCAGGATTTAAAATATCACAAAAAAGAATTAACTTTTCATGTTAAAGTTGCAAAAAAGTTAAACAGTAACTGTGCTACAGAAATGTTTTGTTCAGTGTTTACAGGCAGTCACTCTAATTACAGAACATAAACACACATCTGTGTTTCTGTTTTATTTAGAATTTTTGCTCACTTTCATAATCCTGATCAAGAGGCAGTGCGCAATCCATGTAATCTGTGGAAAACAAAGAAGGTAAAGAGATTAAGCTAAGCTTCATGCCATGACTCGCAACAATCCATTTAAAACTTAAAAACTTAAAATAAATAAGCTTGTTAAATGTTCAAAATTGTAAAAAAAAAAAGAAAAGAAAAAAAAGTGAACATTTTAACACACTGTGATTCCTTACAACAGTGCAACTTTTTTCCACAGGATTTAATGTGTCGCAAAGATTTATAGGGGCAACATTTTATATGTAAATTGCAAATGAATAGCATAGTATTTGTATCACAAAGAAATGTTGGTTTGTTCAGTGTTTACCAGCATTTAGAGAAGAAAAACAAACCAAAACAAACCAACAAAAAGGTTAGCTTTTTGCCTACCACCAGATTCCTGATCAGCATCCATGTAACCTATGGCAAGAAAGGAAGGTTCTTTGAGATATATAAAAGAGGGTAGGGGAAGACATAACTAAAAATCTCATAATGAATCATAAAAATCAGTTTAAAAGGTATTTATAATAAAAATTTTAAATGTGGGGCTTTTACACACAGTGATTCATAACTCATTCCAAGTGTGTATGTTCTTCAGTAATATTTAAAATATCACAAAAATGTAGAGGAACAGCGTTTTGTTTGTTTTGTTTGTTTTGTTTGTTTTTAAGTCCCAAACAAGTTAAATAGCATTTATTTTTTCATGTGTTTCCAGGCAGTTATGTTGTTCTTTTATAGAAAATCATGTGTTGTTCTTTCTCATTCAGCTTTTTGTTTTTTTATTCTTAAATAATAGATCAGGTCAATCAAGGCAAGAAAAAAAAAAGAAACTCCAATGACTACAGTCTCATTCAGCAGGATATGGAGCCCTGAGTCCAGAGTCCATCATGACCACTTTGCAAATCCACCACCTTCATAGTTTATATTGTTACAAAAACAAACAAACATAAAAACAAAAAATCACTATCGGCCAATGGCCACTCCAGCTGTGCAGTCAGCTGGTGGGTAACGGGCATCTCCAAAAACGTTAGAACACTTTTGCAAATATGTGGTGTCGTTATCAATCGAGCGAGAGGGGCTGTTATTGTGTGTGTATATGGATAATAGCAAAGAAGAAGAATTTTGTTCGCTCAAATTTAGTTTTTCTTCGCTCAAAATAAATTTCTCCTCAAAATGCAACACTTGTACTTGCAAATTTTTTTTAACATGTGCTCAGAACAATGGCACAAAAATAATTACATAGACCTGTCGTTGGCCTCCAAACCCTCTGTGACAAATTTTTGTGCGTGTCTTCAGAGAACCGTCAAGTTTTGTAAACAGTGTTGTAAATACTCTTTTCCACTAAATAAGCACTAAAGCAGAAGGGATGAACTGCCTAATTGTTTTCTTTACCTTTTCTCTTGTTCATTAAATTAGGGAGTTAGGGTAGTGGTTGTCTTTTATTTGGCTTTTGTTTCATGCAGGGTTTAGGTAGCAGCTTCTTTTGGAATAGCTTGTTTTGTTTATTATTTTAGCCTTTGTTCACCCCAGAGTTAGCACTGTTAGTTTTGGTAGCAATAAAACTCCACCTTGAGGGTTAACCCTTATGTTGTGCTTCTGTTCCCCGAGACTGGGATGTAAGACCAGATACCCCAGTATACCATCCGGGAACTGGACTGTCAGGACTGTTTTATAGGAAATGGGGGACCAACACAATATTAGGTAGGGAGTAATAATGTTATGAGTTATCTATCAATCTATCTATGACTCCCTTGTAGAAGTAGTCCAAGAACACTTAAGCATGAAACGACTGTAATCTGCAGTAACTAAAGAAGGTTTTTCCAGGCACAAAACGAAGGGAGAAGTGACAACATTACAACTAAATTTTGTACCACCAATGGCAATGATCAGTTTAGCCTGTTCTTATAATAAAAAGGTTATTAAAATATCAAAATAGTGTGATTATTTATTTATTTATTTTTATACAGTGATTCATATGCCATTACAAGGCTGCAGGTTCTTCAGTAATATTACCGTAATTTAGAGGAACAGCTTTTCACAATAAAGCTGCAAACCAGTTAAATACCGACTGTCCCACAGGAATATTGGTTCGGTCAGTGTTTACAGGCAGTTATTCCATTTATAGAAATCTATTTACGAATGTTGTGCTATAATTAGCCGTTTACTTACCTTCACAATTCTGATAAGGATTCAGGGTGCAACCAACGTAATCTGTTGCAATTAAGAAAGGCATTTTCAGATCCAAAAGCGAGAAGTTAAAGACATTACGCTAAGCCTCATACTATGAATCACAGCAATCAGTTTAAAATGTATTTACAATAATAAGCTTGTTAAAATGTTCAAAATGTCAAAAACGTTTTTCTTTTCACACACTGTGATTTATAACTCATTACAACAGTGCAACTTTCAGTAAGATTTAAAGTATCACAAAAATGTATAGTAACAATTCTTTTCATTAATGTTGCAAATGGGTTCAGCAGTAACTGTGCCACAGAAATGTTGGTTTGTTCAGTGTTCACCAGCATTTAGAGAAATAAAAAACAAACAAAACTTAGCTTGCCATAAGATTCCTGATCAGCATACATGTAACCCATGGTAAGAAGGGAAGGCTCTTGGAGATCTAAAAGAGAGGGGAGGTAAAGAAATTATAAAGAAATCTAAAACTAAAATCATGACAACAGTTTAAAATGTATTCATAAAAATGTTCAAAGTGTTATAAATCACTGTTTTTTTTTATGCACAATGATTCATAACCAAAGGTACAAGTTTTTCAGTAATATTTAAAATATCAAAAGTTTAGAGAAACAATATCTGTTGTATTTAGCTACTTGCTTACCTTCATAATCCTGGTAAGGACTCAGAGTGCAATCAACGTAATCTGTAGCAAGAAAAGAAGGCATTTTTAGATCCTAAAGATGGACGGTAAACACATTAAGTTAAACATCATACCATCAATCATAACAGTCGGTTGTAAAATGTACGAATAAAATGAAGCTGATTAAAATGTCAACAAAGTGGGGCTTTTTGCAAACTGTGATTTAATAAGTGCCATTTAACAATATTTAAAATATCACAAAAAGTTATAGAAACAGTGTATAAAAACATGTTTCATATTTCAGTTCCAATCATGTTAACTTTGCAACAGAATTATTGGTTTATTCAGTGTTTACAGGCTAGTTAATGGTTAATGTTTTCATAGATCAGGTCCATTGAATCTTTTTTAATGGTTAGATGGATGTTTGGATATCATGACTTCCACCTCTTCTTAAAGTCAGTAAAGAGTTCTTTTTACTGATGGCATGAAGTTGACTTTTATGCGAGTTGTACAATCTTGGGTTGATATTGTTACAGCATCACCTTGATCACAAACTACGCTACCATCAAACTAAAAAAACCCATAACATTCAATGAGATAGTAAAACAGGTACAATAGAGACATAAAATGATCTATATGACATAAAACATACCTCGCGGGCTGACCCATGTTTAGAGGCTGAAATGAGCAATGTACAGATACTTTTAAGAAACCTTTAACATTCCCGGCTTCAACTTGCCATGCTCATGCTTCAAAATGGGTGTGCATCTCATAGATCCTACATGAGAATTTCTAAAATAAATGTCCTATTGACAGAAAATATGCGTAATGCAAAATAAAATACATTAACTAAAATTATGGCAGTAAAACATTTAGCATCAAACAACTGATGTTTTTCAACATTTTATAATTTGAGTAATTAGAAGGTCCTGGATCACAGAGATTGTGAGGATTGTTGCTCTATTGCCTGTTTATATTGTGACAAATTCTTTTTCCATAGCACGGACAGTATTGTGTTAATTTATATTTCTGACCCCCCAAAAAATGTGTGAGTAGATATCTGTTAAGATCTCAGATGTCAATCCTGGGATCTCCTGGAGCAAGTCAACCAGTTTGGAAGTCACTTCCAAATGCTCCAGTTACCACTGGGACCACTGTTGTCTTCAACCTCCAAATCTTCTAAAGCTCCTCTCTCAGCCATTTGTATTTCTCGACTTTCTTGAGTTTCCTTCTGCCTGATTTTGCTATTGATTGGTATAGTTACATCTATCACTATGGCTGGTTTTCCTCTTCTTTTCTAGCACTACTAGGTCTGATTGGTTAGCCATCACCAAGTGAGTTTGTCCATCTGTATCTGGTCCCACAGGATCTTAGTCTGGTCTCTCTCAACCACCCATTTTGAACTCAACTTCCAGGCCATACTCGGCGCAGATATTCCTCTATACTATGCCGGCAACTTGGTTATGGTCTTCCTTGTAAGCCCCGCCTGCTAGCATCTTAAACCCTGCAATTACGTGCTGGAAGGTCTCAGGGAAAACTTTGCATAACCTACACCTGGGGTCTTGCCTGGTGTGGTAGACTCCAGCCATTATGAATCTTGTGTTGCCATGATTAGTCTTTCAGTTCAGTTTTGTCCAGCCACTGTTCGGATTTCTCGATATCAGTCACTTCTTCTATCTGTCAGTGCTACTTGCCCTGCATGGACCTATACTTCCATGATGGTTCCTCTTTTTTCTCCTTTTCTTTCTCAGGTTTCTGCTGCCTGGAGTATTCCCTATGTACGTGATCAGTTGTGGTCATCTTCCTGATATACTCATGGCTCTTTTTTCTTTTTTTCATCCTGGATAGTGGTTCTGACACTCACCAGTCCTTGGCCCGCTTCCTTTCGCTTAGCGAAAAGTTTCAGGATGCTGGACTTGGGCTGAAACCCCATGCATGATAAGGAGCTTTCTTGCAGGTGTTGATTCCCAGATCTTGTTCTTCTCATTTAGCATACTCCTCAGGACTTGCCTTACCCTCGGTGTCTTCTAGAGGCCTCTTGATGGTTCCCATTTGCCTGTGAGATTCCAAAGTAGTTTCTGGCAGTTCAATCGTGTCCGTTCTGACTACCCTCTCTGTCTTTGTTACCATCCGACTACACGTCACCAGTCGGAATGACATTTGGATGTCATTGCTGTTTTATATGTTTTTCATTCATCTATTTAGTCCCTTGTTCAGTCTGCCCTCTCTGCAAACCCATTCAGCTGCCTCCTGAATGGGCCCCACAGTATATAGACCTCTAGCTGGCCATCCTTTATTTGGTACACTGTCAGTGTTGACCAATGGGTTTTTCCCCCCTTAATATTTTGGTTTTTAGTTTAATGAGCTTGTTTTCAAGTCATCTTATAAAACTATTTTTAATCACTGCACTCCCTTTATTCGTGCACCGTAATTTTGATCTTCAAAGTTGTGGGTGAAAGTTTTAGTTCTTGCTTTTAAAAACTCACCGTGTTTTAAAATATTTTTGTGCAGAAGAGGTCCTTGAATCGCCTCGCCATTGTTATTGAAGACAGCAATGAAGGCAGTCAGTGAACTGCTTATTCCCGATTGGACACTGAGCTGCACCACCTTCTCCTTCACTTTTGTGTCTTGCCATCCTCTGTGTTCTCCCTCCTCCAGGGAACGAATCAGAGTCCGAGCACCCAACTTGTGGACTGTTAATCTGTAAAGAAGTACGGACATATTTTTACTACAGCTGTTTACCAGTGACTTCTCTGTTTTTATTATATTGTATGCTTTCTAAGGTCAAACATAGATGGAGATAAACCCACTGCTTTATATAAGAATCACAGTGATAACATGAATGGTGACAAATGCTCACACCAAGAGAAAATCTCCTAGTGGAAATCTCAGTCCACAGAACAGAAGCTCATGGTGGCATTTCAAGTGAAAACAGATAAAACGATATAATTATTTTCCACTCGTTGCACTGTGCAGTATATGGACAGGAGGCCTCTATTATGACCTAAATTCAACATGCGAGCCTTTTATTAAACTGAAGGTGAAACTGATGAAATGTGGAACATAAAGTTCAAAAGGAAACGGAAAGCTATAAACTACCGAAACCTAAACTGGGAACTAATACTTACAGTAAGAAGCACTGGAGCTAAGAGACAGGAAGGGAAAGTGAGCTGATGTTCTGACAAAGGACAAAAACAGACTGAGGCAATAGATACGTTCCAAAAGTTAATTTTGCTTTGGAGGGTTCTTAACTGAGAGACATGACTGAAATATCGGCAAAGCGACCATAATAAGAGCTGCTCAATTCTGTAAGTACTAAGGAATGGCGCTTCAATGCTTCTTTTATTGCTTCCTTGAGCAGAGGATACACTGGACCATCCTTTACAGAAAGGGAGGAGAAAATGCTCTCCCATAATTCACTGTGAGGACCATCTGACCATTCATGAAAATAAACATAATAAACACAGCTGCGCACCAACATTTGCTAATGGCACAGCAATAAGTGGAACAATAAGTGGGGTTCACCTCTAAACAGTCAGCGTGAGGACAGAGGGAGGAGTTTTAGGACAGAGACAAAGTTTTGGCACTGCAATAAGAGCTTTAAGCATCTATGCAAAGTCCCGATTACACACTAGTTCTGATAACATCTTCCCTCCTGAAAATAGACTCCAGTATCCGGTATCCAGTAAGGGTCCTGGCTAGACCCCCATGTTAAAACAAAGCCCGGGGATGGAGCGGCTACGTCTGCAGCCTGTCCGCAGCTCAAACACAAGTATTTCACTACATGTTGTACTGTGTATGGAACAAATAAAATTTGAATTTATAAGTTATTTATGACCTCATTGACGTGATCGTCAAGGTCAAGTAAAAGAGGTTAGAAATAGAACATGGGAGGGATTAACTGGATAGTGTCATATGTTTCACACTTAGCAACTTTAAGTCTAAAGTCATGATCCACAGAACAGTGCTGTTTATATCAAAACTCTGTTTTACCCAGTGTCCTCTGCAGGTCTGAGACTGAAGTGCAGCTGGTTCTCAGAGGGATGACCTGCCAGGCTGTACTTCACCGTCACACAGCCCTCTGCTGCCTCTGAGCTCTGACACAAAACCACAGGGTCAGAAGTCACGTTAATTACTGTCATCAAATATCTAAACAACAACATGAGAGGCTGCTGCTCCTACCTGTCCACTGAGCTGGGCATAAATCAGTGACCTTTGACCTGGAAAAAGTGCAGTGATTGGTGGAGAGAGGACAGTGACAGACACTTCCTTTGGTAAATCCCATATGACTGAGATGTTGACCACAGCCGGCTGCAGAGCAAATCGCAGCGACTGCATCACCTGAAAAATAAAGAAAAACTCTCCAAATATACACAAACAGCTGGAACAGACATTTTACTCACTGCAGGTCTGATCTCAAATATGGATCTGCTGGTGCTGCTGCTGCTGCGATGTTTAGCTTGACTTCTAATTGTGTTAAATATCTTACTTTTGCTTGCATCCTGTCAGTGTCTGTGATGAACTGAGCGTGACCTCCTCCTTCTTTGGCCATCCCATTGATGAGAGCAGAGCTGGCCCCTTCCCCAATCCCAAAAGAGAAACACCTGCAATACAACAGTTTTCTTTAAGTACATAGAGGACATGTTGGACATTCTGTAATTGTGTAGACGTACTTGTGTTTTTGTGGTTTCACCTGTGAGAATCTGAGTTCCTCTTCACCAGATCTATCACTTCTTTGGTGTCCCACACCTCTCCATCAGTAAAGACAAACAGCTAGAGAGGAGAGTTGGCACATAAGGGCAGAACATCAGACCCAGAAACACACAGCTTGTTCTGAGAGCTGAGTTAGGTTCAGAAACACAAATGTTTTAATGGTAATGTGCAAAGAACAATGTACGGTTAATATGAACTCAAAATATGGTACTTAAGAAGATGGAAGAAGGGTAGTATGATAATGTCACAGAGGTAAGAGACATATGTACAACATGTTTATATTATTCAGCTATTATTCAGTTTTTTCAAGTCAGTGAAATGTCTTCTGAAGTCAAACATACTGTGTGTGTGTGTTAGATAGTTGAGTTTGGACTCTTTTGGGGGGCGCTCAAAGAAATTTCCATCAGAGCACTCTGGCAGGGTGTGGCTGGCGGTGCCACAGCAGCGAAGGTGGACACATCTGCGTGGCATCGCAATCACGCCTGCCCAGCTTAAGCGCGGTGTGAAGTCCTGTTGTATTGTTGTTGTGTACGTGTGGCTGGCAGCTGGGAAGCTGAGCCGAGTTGTACAAAAAGCAACCGTTTAATAAAGTAAGATGTTTCAGAATGCAGAATCGTGGTCGCATCATGCCTCATTCTTGCCACAGTGGTGCAGAAACCAGGAAGCGTAAGCAGAAAGAACTCCGGTACTGGATTGACTGCAGCACACAAAGGATTGCGAATCTGGCAGCTCTAATCCAGTTCTGACCGACACCACCAACACCCCCACCAGGTTCCCCAGCGGCAGGCATGCAGCAGGGTGCGAACAACCAAGATGCAGCCTGCTGCCGCACCCATCCCCACTCCTCGGGCGGGAGCGGCTAGTGCCCGGCGCAGTGTCTGCGCTCATATCGGCCCCGCGGAGGAGTGCCACAGAGCAACTACTGTGTCCTCAAACTTCTCAGCCGAGAGCAGTGGAGGAGCCACGTGGGGAAGCTGCTCCAGCCAGAGGTGGAAGAGGTGCACAAGGGTCCATTTTACAGGATTCATACCAATCTAAACATGGTGAACAGGATGGCTGTCATTACATTCATGTGAGGGAATACAAATCTATTATCCACTCGTGAAATTGGGGTATATAATGCTGAGTCTGCATCATAAAGGGAGGGTTTGTATGAATTAATATAAAACAACGCTATTACCAGTTTGCTTCAACGGGTGGATTAGATAGAAATCTCTGATTATTCACTCTGAATAGATCATCGTACCAGTTAGGCTGCTTTAGAAGGTAACAGTTGATGACATTTGCAAAAGCATATTTCATTAATATTAATCACAAGAAACTGTATGGATGAAATTATGTTTGGGAGCTGAGCTCCCTCTGAAAGTTTGAACCTAACCTGGTGTGTTACCTGTCGAGGCTGATTGGGAATGCAGGGCTGGCTGTAAATATGTTTGAGGGGCTGCAGCATCTCTGTTCCTCCGAGATTAGCTTCCATCTGCACAACTGTATTTAGAGCCTCCTCCATGGTCTGCTGGCTGTACTCCACACTCTTACTGCCATCACACAAATACCAATACAAACATGCACGTATTTCATGTCAAGGACAAAAGGACCTTTGTTGGGCTGGGAGAGACTCACGGGAAGATGTGTTCATATCTGGACCCAAAACTGTAAATATTGAAATAGCAGCCCATTGGTAAGCTCTTCAACAGGAGCAGCAGAGTATCCTTAAGAGAACATTGAAAATATAGTGAGGCCACTGTGTGAGAGGAACAATTTGAAACTAAAGAGTTTATGAGTAAGTATATTATGGATACCCTGGCACTGCTGATGCGAGAATTACTCATACTTCCAGATCGATCCATTAACAACACAAACTCTCCACATGAAGCCACTGAAGACGTCACAGACTGGGGAAACTCAGGGTACAGACTCACCATCACCACTGGATCAGCCATCAGAGAGCCTGAAAAATAACAGACAGAAAAAAGTTTATATAAATTTGCTTTTCAGTGGTTTTTTCATACATATTCAAACTTTTGAGTGAAAGAATGGGGATATTAAAAATCTGTCTTTGAAAACCAACTACTCCTATCATTTCCACTCACCCGGCTCAGCAGAGGCCTGTCCTGCCTCCACCACAGCGGTGGGCTGGTGGACGTCTTTGTAATAAATCAGCAGTTCAACATCTCTGTCAAACTTGTGTCCTGCAGCCAGCTTGACCTGCACACCACAAACACATTCATATTTAGTTCTCAGTTATAAGTACAGAGCAGACACAGCAGCACTCTACCTACCGTGGCCTGGGTTTGATCAGTGTTGAGGTCCTGGAGAGGGTCCAGGGAACAGTTGGACTCTACTTTAGAGATTGGACGAGGAGAGGACACTCGGGCAGAGAAAGACAGACTGTAGGGCACCAGAGAGGCTGGAACAGAAGTCACCTGAACACCTTCACTACCTGTACACAACATCAGGTTAGAAATGCTGTGAACAATAAGGCATTAAATATTAAAGCTTCTAAAAACATCTGGTCCAATTAAAGGTTTCAGGGAAATTAGGTACAAGGCTGGCACAAGTCTTTTACATTTTTTCTAATCTGATAAATATGTTTGACAGTCACAGTGTTATGTGGTATCTTTTCTTCGAGAAAATAAAGTTGAACTTTGATGCTTTTTCTGCCATATATTGTGTTCTGTCACTGTTGTGAGGTTGGTTCAAGACCTAATATGGTTTAACCATTTCTGGTCCAAGTATTTTGAAGTGTTCCTACCCTGAGGCTGGTATCGAAGGTTGAGCACAGCAGGCAGACAGAACCTCAGACCATCATCAGCCTGCACAGCCAGCTCAGTCACGTACTCCAACCTGATGGAGGCGCTCTCTCCTGGAGGCAGACTGCCCACACTCAGAGAGAATATATCTGGACTCTGATCACTCTCCTCCAATAGGAAGGCCTGCTGACCAGAGCTCAGAGCATCATCATACTCCTCACGAGCCTGAAGGACAGGTGGCACATGTCAGTGACATTCATTGTGTTTATTGTTATTTTGAATCTTACTTATGATCAGGTTATATTTACTGTCCAGCTCACCTTCTGTTTCTCCTTCACCTCAGCTACAATCTGTGTCTGTCCGATCTTAGCACTGAAATGACAGACAGCAGCGTCTCCAGGCAGAGGGAAGACAAAAACAGCCTCTAATGGTTTGTTCTCCTTATTCTCGTAGTTCAGGGTGGAGACCACTGTAGCCACATGGTCCCTCACCTCCAGCTCCACCTCAATGCTCTTCAGAGGAACTAAAAGAAAAACATAAACATCCAAACAACTGTTTTTGATTAACTTCAAAATTTGTTTAGTCTCCTGCCCATTTTGGATTTTCATCAACTTTTTACCTGGTTCCTTTTGGGCAGTTAGCAGACCACAGGCTCTCACCATTGTTCCTGTGCAAGAGACAACCACCACAGAGATTTACTCCAAATAAAAGAATTTAGTGTTGCTTTCATTTTGGCTCCAGAAGCCAAATAACTAACAGATGACAATGATAGTTAGGAGGATCTGACTGTGAAACAGTTAAGATCTAAATCTAGAACTAGGGAATAGTTACGTAATATAAGGATTTAAAAGCTTTGCAAAGTTTTAAAGAAAACAATTAAGCATCCAAGAGCCTTTTCTCTATAAATTTTTTCAACATCTGGCAGCTGAACTTTAAATAAACTGGAAGTAGGGGATGAACTTTTGGCTGTAACTTTAGCAGACAGAATTGGAGTAGATAAAATGAAGGCATGTTTATGTCTTTCACTTGTAATTTAAACCTTTTTTTTTTTTACTTTTCCCACAATTCTTATTAAAAATAAGGATGATTGTATGACCTTAATTTGTAGCTTAAATCCAAATAAAGTCCAAAGCTAGAAATGACACCCTGTTTAGGAGCAGACCTAATGTTTCACGATCATACACATCAGGTCATGCATTAAGTTTGGGGCGCTGCTATGTGCGGCATGAGAGCATCGGTCCGGTCATCGTCTTGTTGTGTTTATATTGTCACCTTCATTAACCTGCTCTCTCACATCTGTGATTTATTCTTAGTGCTGAATGTGGGCGCTCATGAAGACAGCACAACATGGGGGTCGCCAACTGGTGTTTCGGTCCTCTCCATCTACCTAAAATCCATCAGCATCGGTTTCATCTTTCTGTTCCTTTAATAGTTTTATTTATCAAGTATAGGTTGAGTTGAGAGTTACCGTTACTCCTGGTTTTGGTTTCTGTTAGTCTAGTTTTACAGAACAGAAGCCTGGATCCAATGGCACATTGTGTGGTTGATTCATGGTCTTCTTCCTCTTTGTTTGTTTTAGTCAGGGCTTCCATCTCTTTTTTCCCCAGTTTGTCATCTTTGAGTAACTATATTCCCAGTAATGTGTGTGTTTATGGCAGCAGCTTTGTGTCATCTTATATGCTGGACAAATGGAAGTTCTGGGACACCGGAGAGGATTTACTTCTGTTACAGCGTATCATCAGAAGTGCTAAAAATCAAAATGGATAATTTACAATAATGTAGATGTCTAATCTAGCTTATTTTTTTTTTACCTAATTATTTATATCATCTCTGACTCCCCCCCCCCCCCCCCCCCCAACAACAAATATAGCAGGGATGATGTCTAATTGACAGGCTGATGAGTTAGAAAAAAACAAAAGGTTAAGTACAGGTGAGAAGATTTTTGCAAATGATGCAAATTTATTGATTGTTATTTTTACAGAAACGCTCAAGAAACTGCTTGCATATCTCTGTAACTATGTTACAAACAAACACCGCTCATGCCTCACAGATGACAGCTTACAGTCCTGGTAAAGATTAAAGTGACTTCATACAGCCCCGATTTGCAGACGCTGTGCGCATATGGGATATGCGCAGAGGTTCAGGAGTAGAAGTCCCATTGTAAACATATCAGGCAGACCCGATGATGTTTGCATGAACATGCTTTTCAGCATCTCTTTATTGACCACTTTTCACGCACAGCCGGCTGTAGCTTTTCAGCTCACAGCCCGACACATACCAACACAACAGCATAGATAGCACAGACGTTAAGGCGGCGAGGCGTGATTGGTTGCAGCTCAGGTGCGTCCGTCTCCCCTGCAGCGGCGCTGCAAACCACGCCGGGTTTATTTGGGTCTTAAACCCCTGCATTAACGTGTTTAACTGGGCCACAGCATCGCGATTTAGCTTGAAAAGACAACAAATTGTGTTTCTCGCCACTGAAATATGAGGTACCCAAACTCGTTACGTTTCACCGCCTACTGCAGCAGCCCTGGTTGAGATTTTTTTTTTGGACTCAGAACAAGTTTTGATATTATTCTGCCAGTAAATAAAAAGGAAAATACAGACTGCATCTGTATACAGCTCCTGTCAGCACACTTCTTACGGCGTTTTTTATGAAGTGCGTCAGGTTACAACGTCTAAAGAAAAGTTACAATGAATTGGAGAAAAGCATACCTTTGAATAGAGGGATTTGTGTGTCCGATAAGCACCGATCTGTAGTATGTGTGTGAAGTTCAAGCTTATGCGTCTACAATACGCGCACGCAGTTCTACTCCGGTGACGTCAGAGGCTTTCTGCTGCATCCCTCCAATGAGATCATTTAGTGAGCGAGGCTTCACAGATGCCCTAACAGGAAATTAACTTATCAACTTTATCTTTACACATTAAAAGCTTTAACGATAGTAGTGAGTTTAAGAGTTCCAGTTCGGTTTCAGATATGTCTGTAATGGTATGTTTACGCATTATATTTTATGCTAAAGTGTAGCTTTTACATTTACAGCCTTTGCTCACGTTTACTTATTAGAACTTGTGTTTTGATAAACTTATTATTCTCTGATGTTTTGTGTTTGTTACATGTCTTTTTTATTGTAAAGCTTTAATGTGACTTGTCCTGTTAATAAAGAATGAAGGAATAAGCCGCATGGTAGTTCTTCAGTTATCAGTGTAATTTGATACTGTACTCCTGTATACCATTATTCATTTTCTTGAACTGAAGCTATAGATCTTTACTCAGAAGGACTGAGTTAAACCAAAGAAAAATTCTTAATCTTCCAAGCACCAATTTTAATTTTTAATTTTCAGTTCAAGGCACAAATGGAAATACAAATAAAATAGTTTGATTAAGTTCAAAAAGCATTTAGAACAATTGCAACAAAATAAAAATGAAACATGAACAATAAATATAACAGCGGAGACATCATTCAGTACAATTTAATTCAGTTTTGTTTATATAGCTCCAAATCACAACAGTAGTTGCCTCGTGCTGCCCTCACACCACGTAACAATGTGAAGCTTGACAGCCAGCAAACACAACAGAAGAGATCTCCACAAGGCTTGCTTTTCTTGACTTTGAAGAGCTTTTTAAACCCTTTCCTTTCTTAAGGCTTCTCCTCGTTTTTCTAACTGAAATGTACAGAAAATTAAACATAAATTGCTTGCTAATATACACATCTTAATCACAAAGACGAACGTTTCCCAAGGCACAAGCGTGTAGGGCACATTAAGCGTGTACATTAGTGTGCACATTAGTGTGCTTTCTCTCTTATTTCTGAGTGGAGGGAGCAGGACAAAAGACACGCTATGGAAGAGAGCCAGAGATTAATAATAACTGATGATTAAATGCAGAATGATGTATAAACACACAGTCAGTGAAAAACGTGAATGAAGAAGACACAACACTGAATCAAAAGGCATTTGGCATAACTAGCTCTTTGAGAAAACTCTCAGAGTCCCAGAGCTTCTTTCTTCACGCTGGAACCCAACAGGATATTTCCAGCGTCCACACACTCTGACTCACATGGTGCTAAGAACACAAAACACAAGGATTAAAGAATGAATTTGCAAGAATAGCTCACTTTAACTTTGTGTCATGGATATGCAGCATTTTCTGTTATTATCGTGTTACTACCATTCTGAGCACGGAGCCATGAGGCAGCCTTCATAGCCAGAAGCTCCCACTCGTCCTTTGCATCCATCTTGAAAGCATGAAGCCAGATCAGAGCCAGAACGGTGGCCCACACTTCATTGTTGCCCTAATTCCCCAATAAAAGACAAATAAAACAGGGAGCACAAACACACACACACACACACACACACACACACACACACACACACACACACACACACACACACACACACACACACACACACACACAACGAGCCTGAGAGCAATTGACTTTATTCAGTACAATAAACAAGCCATGCACACTTATTTTGTGTGTTTTGCCAGAGGCTTCTCTCTCCTGCAGTGTTATTGCTGTTATCCTGGGGTATTTCTGAAGGTATTTGATAGAGCATCATCTCCTGCAATACTCTGTTTAGACCAGATGTGTCTAATTTTACATCGTAGGCCACGTTCAGCCCACTTTGATCTTAAGTGGGTCGGACCACTGAAACTAAAGTTGTTACATATTTAACCGTTTTTCTACATAATGAAGAAAAACCTGCTGTAACATAGAAGGAAACCTGTCAGTACGACTCTTTGAACTTAAATTATAGTAAATAAATGTGTAAAATTCTCTAGACTGTCCAGTTTTTGTTAGTCACAAAAAAACCAAACAAATTTCTATAGATGAAAGTGAAAAATTAACTTCTCGGTCATTTAATTGTTTATTGCTTAATTACTTTGTGTAGTATGAATGACCATAAGGGAGATTTTAAATCAGAAGGAAAAGATGCAAAACTTATGAAAAGGTTTAAAAGTCCAAAATTGATGCTTGTGCTTGTTAGTGGTGAGCAGCAGTTTAAACAGGTTCAGAAATATAAATGGCTTCCAGTGTCATATTCAGGTCTGTGAGACTAATTTAGACACACAGACACTGAGCCATGGCTCTGGAGGAAATCCACACATTTCTGCATCTCTGTCATTTGAAGGCATTTTGTATATAGTTTATTTTAGGTAATATTCTACACTGAACTGTAATTTTAGTCTTTTTCAAGGAAGCAATTTTTCATTCAGTGACCCCTGTGGTACTTGGAATGAGAAGCCTGGGTCCCTTCAATTACAACCAACCCTGCCCCCATGAAACCCAGGGCTTTCCGGCTCTTATATGAACACCAGGCAATACATGGCACAGAGAACGGGCAACAACAGAAAGTAAGTGGAGTTAAAACAGCAACAGGCAGCCAGTTACATGTGAATGTAGGTACACCAAGACAAATTAATGCTTCTACACACATAATCTCAACAAACTACCTTTACATAAAAGGGTTCTGATCTTAGTTTTTACAATTGTGATAACATAACTAATGTAACATAAGGCAAATACCTTCACGGACACCTCTTATGAGGGAAATACTTTTTGCCAGTTTTTACTACAGCTGACTTCATTTTCATCTTTTGGGTTATGTTATGTTTAATATTTGTAATTTCTTTCTATATTTTGTACCATAAAATTTGATTAACATGCATATCATCACTTTTTGTAATGACTGAAACTGACAAAAACCCACCTTTTCAGGCTTTGACTTTTTCACCTCCTTGCTGGTCTTTCCCAGTGCAGTAGCCAGAGCTGGATCAAGCAGCCAGCAGCCAGACGCCTCCTGGAGGGAGACTAACTGTAGCAAAGGGTCTCTGGATAGGTGCTCATGCACAGCAGCTGGGGGAAAAAAAGTACAAAGATGAAATAATAACTGAACATCAAGTGTCCAGTCATGGCCTTTCTATCTAATTAAAAAAATAAATATTATACAGTAAATTTACAGTAAGGCACTTTTTGCTCCTTTTTTTGTGGTACCAAACTGCGCTCACTTCTTCCCATGTAAAGTTTTGCAGTGCAGTGTTATGGTAAGATGAGTCTGATGTGGCAACAACAATGAAGAATTTATTGGGTGCCCTGATATTCTGTAAAAGATGGAAACTAAAAGATTTATGTGTCTACTTTTAACCAACATTACCTTCGTAAACAAACATATGTGAAGCAGCATAATGCTTGGCAGGCATCTTATGAGAGTTCCAAAAGACAGGTAGTTTCTTCTTCATGTGAGGAAATAGCCCTTTTTTGCTGTGAGACTTTGTTGGTTCATAGCAATGAGCTGCTGAGAGATTAGAGAGACCGCAACTCAGTAAAGCTCAAGTCATTATTATAAAAAACACACACACACTACAGTCCAATTGGGTGATCTGGTAATTCATTACTTTCATATGACTAACACTGAGATTAAGTTCATTCCTTCCTGATAAATAGAAATCCACATCCATCCAGTGCAGTGATGGTCATCTAAACAAAGTAAAGCTGCTCCAATTCCACTGGCTTCCACAGCCCTGACTAAACAAATGTGCAACAAATGCAATGGCATCTCTCTTAAATGTAGGACAATGAAAACTCTTCAACTGCTATATGTCAGGAACTGGTTCATATGTTTTTTGTTGCTTTAGACAGCAGCCTACCCAAATAGCAAGCAGGTCTGGCCCAGATCTGGTATCAAGCCGGCACTTCTGACTGACTGGTGTCATGGCAGCTATAAAAGAATAAGTCCATTCTCTGAACAGAGTTTCGTCATGTTACTTTTGCGCTATTATGTTCCGGCACATGTTGTTATTACATGGCTTGATTAAAGTACACATAAGGCTGACATAAGGCACAGGACCACCAGTGTGCCTGCAACTGACCTTGTTCTGGCCCATGTGTGGGCCATCTCTGGCAAACCAGATCTGGACCACCAAAGGGCCGTCATTCTTTGCGGTATGTGGGCCATGTGTAAGCACATTGTGTGGGCCAGATCCAGGCCATACCAATTTTGCTAAATGGGTATGCTTATAATTACAAAACACAAAATATTAAAAAAACAAAACAAACAAAAGAAAAGAAAACATTTTTCCTTGCCTAATCCCTTGAATGCTGAGAACGCAAAAAAAGAAGAAAAAAGAAAGAAAGGTGAAAACACGTTAGTAAAAAGAATTTTCAAACCTTTTGGCTGTTGTGCTTCATACATGACTCACCACAAACAATTGGCTGTATTGGTCTCCAATCAGCTTGCTAGCTACTGCATTCCAGAAACACTGTCAAAGGTGTAGCCCAACCCATTTCAGTTAGTATGTTTAATTATTTTATTTTAAAAAATATTATTTTTTAAGACCATTGTTGGTTTTAGTCTAGTTTAAACCAAACCAGTCCACTGGATTTAGCTACATTTTGGACAGTGTTTTTTGGAATACAGTAGCTAGCGAGCCAACCAGAATTTTTGCATCCAAGACTGTGATTGGTTGGTTTTTGAGCGTGCAGGAAGCAGAGGTGTTGAAAGCATGATCGTCACACTGAGAGCAGGACGGTAGATGTCTATGAGCACACAGACCAGATTTCTGAGCAGGAGAAAATGCCAACAACTGAGCGAGAGGGGCTGTTATTGTGTGTGTATATAGATATTAGCAAACACTGAAATACATTTAGCAGCAATGAATTTTGTTCGCTCAAATTAAGCTTTTCTTCATTCAAAATAATTTTCTCCTGAAAATGCAACATTTGTACTTACAAAAATAATATACATACACTCAGAGCAGAGGCACAAAAATAATGCCATAGATTTTATAACTAAAATAACATATCATAACTCCTACATAACTCATACACACCAAAAGTTGCTGGCTGACAATATTATAACGATTTGCAGAATCCTCTGGGTCAAAACTACTGTAAGATGACGTAAAGACTCCATCAACACTTAAAAGTATTAGGGAACAAATTTATTGGGTAACCAATGCTTTTTTACATGCATCCCTCTCTCTCATACTGCTGTCTGATCAGTACCTACATTATTTTTACCATCTTGTTGCTAATCATTCTTTTCATTTGGGTCTGACCTTCTCTTAAACCAAACATTTTACTGGTTTTATTCATGCTCAACCATCTTTGCTTCAGAGCTGTGGCTGACTTTTAGCTTTGCTTTTGGCAAAAACTCACAGGGTGTCGGAACATTTCTGCACACAAGAGGTCCTTGAATCACTTCGCTGTTGTCTTTGTTGACAGCAATGAAGGCAGTGAAAGAACTGCTCACTCCTGTTTGGACACTGAGATGCACCACCTTCTCCTTCACACCTCCAACTTGCTGTCCTCTGTGCTCTCTCTCCTCCATCTCCAGGGAGCGAATCAGAGTTCGAGCACCCAACCTGTGGACTGTTAATCTGCAGATAAGAAGGAACACACCAAGAGATGGGTGACTTAAGTGTTTCTTTGTTTTTTTTACCATTGTATTTTTTAAAGGTTATATAGAGTTGGAGTCAAACTCCCCAAAAATCACATCAGATACCATGATTGAAAACAAATGCTCATACCTAGAAGTAATCAAAATCCAAATGACACATGAGCACTTTCTTCAGGTTTTAAACCTGCTGATAGCGCTGATATTAGAGTTTGGATTGTTACAATATTTGTGATTAAGACTAAAAGAATTTATAATTAATATCTCAATGAGCAAATTCCACTGATTCATTCTCACTGATAGTGAGAAAGAAGTGTCTCCTCCTGTGTGAGTGGTTAGTAATTACAGCAAACAAGAGAATGTTATCTTTTTTACTTTATTTAAAAGGTTTGTGGATAAGCTCAGCATGCGGAGTAGAAGTTATGAAGAGACTCAGAAGTACCACTGCAGGACTTGGTTGTGCATTAGCAACAAAAAGTTTAATTTGAGCCTGAGAGGGTTAATATCCTATTGCATTCAATCACTTCTGAGTAAAAAGAAGTCATAAAATATGTATGTGGGGTAATCAGGTTGTTAGTTTTTAACTGTTGCAAATCGGCAACGCCTGCCTTGAGAGGGTTAATTACTCATGTCGACTCTTAGTCACCAAGATTATGCAATAAGAAGTAAATGTCAGTGGTTGACCTATTTAAATACTTTATTTCAGATGTGAACACAACATATTTCAGTCCATATTCATTATAATCTACTGCTATTTTCAACCCAATATATCTAAAGTCATGAACCAATGAAAAGTACTGAGTTTCTTAAACTCTGTTTTACCCAGTGTCCTCTGCAGGTCTGAGACTGAAGTGCAGCTGGTTCTCAGAGGGATGACCTGCCAGGCTGTACTTCACCGTCACACAGCCCTCTGCTGCCTCTGAGCTCTGACACAGTATCACAGGGTTAGAAGTCATGAAATAGTTAAACAACAACATGAGAGGCTGCTGCTCCTACCTGTCCACTGAGCTGGGAATAAATCAGTGACCTCTGACCCTGGAAAAGTGCTGTGATTGGTGGAGAGAGGACAGTGACAGACACTTCCTTTGGTAAATCCCATGTGACTGAGATGTCGACCACAGTCGGCTGCAGAGCAAATCGCAGCGACTGCATCGCCTGAAAAATAATGAAAAACTCTCCAAATATACACAAACAGTTGGAACAGACATTTTACTCACTGCAGGTCTGATCACAAATATGTATCTGCTGCTGCTGCTGCAATGTTTAACTTGACTTTTAATTGTGTTTAATGTCTTACTTTTGCCTGCATCCTGTCAGTCCCTGTGATGAACTGAGCGTGACCTCCTCCTTCTTTGGCCATCCCATTGATGAGAGCAGAGCTGGCCCCTTCCCCAATCCCAAAAGAGAAACACCTGCAATACAACAATTTTCTACATAGAGGACATGTTGGACATTTTGGGAATTGTGTAGACGTACTTGTGTTTTTGTGGTTTCACCTGCGAGAATCTGAGTTCTTCTTCACCAGATCTATCACTTCTTTGGTGTTCCTCACCTCTCCATCAGTAAAGACAAACAGCTAGAGAGGAGAGTTGGCACATGAAGACATAACATCAGACCCAGAAACACACAGCTTGTTCTGAGAGCTGAGTTAGGATTCAGAAACACAAATGTTTTTATGGTAGTGTGCAACGAACAATGTACAGTTAGTATGAACTCCAAACTAAAGAACAAAGCTGTTACATGAACAACGATTATATTCACAGGGTTAAAATATGTGATATATTAAAAGTTAGATTGTACACTAATGCCAATGCTGAGAAACATTTGTAGAGCGTGTGTGGTCCAAGTTTTGTCCAATGTTTTTATGAAACTGAATCTGCTCTATGTAGATACATCCCTATAAAGCATCTTCATGGTGATATAAAAAAAGCTAAAATATCCTAAATCATTATATTTTAAGATGAAGTTGTTCTAAGGCTAAAGCAAGGCAAGCAGAAAGTAAAATTAAGTTCAAAGGAAATTTCCAGGAGATTAATGCAAAGCAGTTTGTGTGTGTGTGTGTGTGTGTGTGTGTGTGTGTGTGTGTGTGTGTGTGTGTGTGTGTGTGTGTGTGTGTGTGTGCGCATATGGGTTCTTACTATCTTGGTGGGGACCAAAGTCTGAAATTTACTGTACTGGTGGGGACCAAAATCCAGGTCTCCACGTTGTTGGAGGCATTTTTCACACTTAAATTGTGGTTTTAGTGTTTTAGGGTTACAATTGGTTTATGGTTAATGGTTAAGTTTAGGGAAAGCATTATGTTATTGGGATGTCCCCACGAGGACAGCAAACCAGAAGAGCATGTGAGTGTGTGTTACCTGTCGAGGCTGATTGGGAATGCAGGGCTGGTTGTAAATATGTTTTAGGGGCTCCAGGATCTCTGTTTCTCCAAGATTAGCCTCCATCTGCTCAACTGTATTTAGAGCCTCCTCCATGGTCTGCTGGCTGTACTCCACACTCTTACTGCCATCACACAGACACCAATACAAACATGCATGTATTTCATGTCAAGGACAAAAGGACCTTTGTTGGGCTGGGAGAGACTCACGGGAAGATGTGTTCATATCTGGACCCAAAACTGTAAATATTGAAACAGCAGCCCTTTGGTAAGCTCTTCAACAGGAGCAGCAGAGTATCCTTAAGGGAACATGGATAAGATGGTGAAGCCACTGTGTGAGAGGAACAACATGAAACTTTTTATGAGTTTATGACTAAATATATTATGAATACCTTGGCACTGCGGATGCGAGTATTACTCATACTTCCAGATCGATCCATTAAGAACACAAACTCTCCACATGAAGACATCGCAGACTGGGGGAACTCAGGGTACAGACTCACCATCACCACTGGATCACCCATCAGAGAGCCTGAAAAATAAAAAATGGGAGAAATTGTTTTTTGTTTATGCCAACAAATTGAACTTCCAAGCAGCAGTAGATAAGCAATTTTTTTTTTACATTTTCAAACCAACTACTCCTATCATTTCCACTCACCCGGCTCAGCAGAGGCCTGTCCTGCCTCCACCACAGCAGTGGGCTGGTGAGCATCTTTGTAATAAATCAGCAGTTCAACATCTCTGTCAAACTTGTGTCCTGCAGCCAGTTTGACCTGCACACCACACACACATTCATATTTAATTCTCAGTAATAAGTAACAACCACACACAGCAGAAACAGCAGCACTCTACCTACCGTGGCCTGGGTTTGATCAGTGTTGAGGTACTGGAGAGGGTCCAGGGAACAGTTGGACTCTACTTTAGAGATTGGACGAGGAGAGGACACTCGGGCAGAGAAAGACAGACTGTAGGGCACTAACCCCACACTCGAAAGACCCCCTATGAGCAAGTTCCTTGGCAACAATGAGAGGGAAAAGCTCCCTATTTACAGGAAGAAACGTCCAGCAGAACCAGGTTGAGGGAGGGCCAGCCATTTGCCAAGACCGGTTGAGGGTGAGAGGAGTAAAACAGGACAAAGACATGCCATGGAAGAGAACTTGAATTAAATGCAGAGGTATGTGTAAACGTATAGTGAGTGAAAAAACACTCAGTGAAGAAAAACACTTAATGCTTCATTGGAACCTTGACCTATTGCAGTGTAACTAAGGCAGTGGTTCCCAAACTTTTTTTGCTAGGCCCCCCTTTGTTTTACAAGAGAACTGTTCGCGCCCCCCCCCGCACAAACACATCCTCCAACGACACACACCCATATTTTGCTCCATTGCGGTTTATTTCACATCTCAAACATTTAGTAAACAATTAAGCAAATACAAGTAATCTGCAATAAATGACAGGTAGTAAGAGAGTAACTACTAACTCTTTTACGCTACGTCCGTACCTACACAGGTATTTTTGAAAACGCAGCTGTTTCGTCCACACGTAAACGACGTTTTTGAATCACCGATAACTGAGATTTTTTAAAACTCCTTTTTTGCATTTACACGTGGACGAGGAATACAGAGTTTGCCACGCAACAACAACGGTATGCGGCTTTCTTCACGTCACACTGTGCGCCACGTTATTGTTTACATGAGATGAATTGCAGATAGACACAAAATACTGTTAATCTGACTATCTGCAGGTTTTACACGCTTACATACACACACGCAGTTACTGTTCCTCCATTTACAAAGGCGTCACGGTGTGTGTGTAGTTTTTTTTCCCCTCTGTAATAATATTCAACATTGCTATCAATACATTTTTCAAAAAATGCCTCTCTGTGCAAAATGGGTTTAAAAACATAAACAACTGTGGGATACTGTTTGTCCGTGATTTGAACCGGGGGAACAAATCGTAGCAGGAGGAAGTAATGAAGTAATTACTGAAGTTAACTCAGAAAGATCAATTGAAGAAAAAGATGAAATAAATACCACTGGTACTGAAAGTAACTCTACACATTGTTAAGTCAGTGAGATGATTATGAGTATGTTTTTCCTCTAGTAGTTAAAATTGTATTTGTGAAGACATTCATGAATTCATTACTATTTAACGTTAAAGGAATGGTTGGCTCAGCAGAGCTCTGACTTTTTGTCAGCTTGACTACAGTGCTAAGATAAGATACAATAAGATAACCTTTATTAGTCCAACCTGTGGGAAATTTGTTTTGTTACAGCAGAAAGTGGACAGTGCAAAGTTACATCGTAAAATTTAGAAAAACACTGGAAAAGGATAAGAATAAGATACTGTACACAATTGTAGACAATGTAATAGAATAAAATGCTGCAGAGAAACCTAGGGTTGCTCTTATTTCCTTCAATCAGTGATGAATAGTAACCTTCTAGCTTTACTGAAGGCTTTTTTATAAAGCAAAAAACTATTTTTTAAGCTAAATGATGATCTTCTTAATTAGTGAGACACTGTTTCTAGCTTACTTTATCTGCTTTAAGGTGCACATTTGCGAGTTATACCAGGGAGTCAAGTACTTCTGATTTGAGGTGTTCTCTTTCAGAGGAGCCACAGTAACCCCTGTGTTTAAATTGTGGCTAGAAATGACACAAAGAGCAAAGAAACTGCAGTTATAGTAATGGTGGAAGGGCAATCAAATAATTTTGTATGTTTGAAAGACAGAATAAATGCAGAATGAGAAAGAAAGAATGACATAGCCTAACACAGCACAGATACTCCATAACCCCAAAGTCCATCCCCTAATCATGTTATAGATTCTGGACTTGAAAATAAAGTGTTGAGAAAGACAGTTGCTTTCAATGTTTATGTTTCCATGTTACGCTTAATTCTTTTCAAGTTTATCTTTTATGTCTACATAACAAATTCAAAAATATTTTATTTATGGAGGAAGAGAGACGGAGAGAGAGAAAGAGGTTGGAAATTCCTCCACCACCATAGTTGCAGTTATGAAACCTTTTTCTATGCAGAGGTGCGAGTTTGAGGCTTTCTGTTAGTGTCAACGTTTTTTCCTACCCCGAGGCTGGTATCGAGGGTTGAGCACAGCAGGCAGACAGAACCTCAGACCATCATCAGCCTGCACAGCCAGCTCAGCCACATACTCCAACCTGATGGAGGCGCTCTCTCCTGGAGGCAGACTGCCCACACTCAGAGAGAATATATCTGGACTCTGATCACTCTCCTCCAATAGGAAGGCCTGCTGACCCGAGCTCAGAGCATCATCATACTCCTCACGAGCCTGAAGGACAGGTGGCACATGTCAGTGACATTCACTGTGTTTATAAGTAAGATTAAAAATAACAATAATCAGGTTATATTTACTGTCCAGCTCACCTTCTGTTTCTCCTTCACCTCAGCTACAATCTGTGTCTGTCCGATCTTAGCACTGAAATGACAGACAGCAGCGTCTCCAGGCAGAGGGAAGACAAAAACAGCCTCTAATGGTTTGTCCTCCTTATTCTCGTAGTTCAGGGTGGAGACCACTGTAGCCACATGGTCCCTCACCTCCAGCTCCACCTCAATGCTCTTCAGAGGAACTAACAGACAAGCATAATTCCAGCAGTCACACTTTTATTTTTTAAAGTCAAAATTAGATTGTTCTCCTGCCGAGTAATCTGTCCATGTAACTCTACTAATTTTTGATGATAAAGAGAAAATTCATTTTAATGTTTATCAGATTTTTACCTGGTTTGTTCTGGGCAGTTAGCAGACCACATGATGTCATCATTGTACCTGTATAAGAGACAAACACCACAGACAGAATCTCGCAATGAAACATTTAAGTTTACATAGTATATATAGTATATTTCATTTATCAGCTTTTTCTGGAGTCTGTCTCTTCTGCACAGAATCAAAGCAAACTTTCACATCAACAAACAGAAAAAGGTTTTTCTACCAGCTCAGAAAATGGTTTGTTTGAGAGAAATGAGTCACGAGGTTCATTGATTAGATTAGATTAGATTAGATTAGATTAGATTAGATAAAAATTAATAAACCCTCCGGTGGGTTCCGCCGGGAAATTCAGTGTTCCCGGTACTCATTAGTCTGTTCAGATCTGAGGATATCTGAGGATAAGTGTCACAGCAAAACAAACTAGCAACTCTCTGATTCTGTACTTCAGTGGTCCCAACCTTTTTTGCGTCACAGACCAGTTTAATGTCAGACAATATTTTTACAGACCGGCCTTTAAGGTGTCGCGGATAAATACAACAAAATAAAATGATACGACCAAGACAAAAACTGTGATATTTTGTAAATATTTGTAAATATAATAATAAACGCGACTTCACTGTATAATTGTGTAGCTGTTTATCTGTCTTTGTTTCAGTGTAATCTATCAGAATAGGAAAAAAAGCAATGTGACTTGCAGGGTAAATTATTTATTTTATTTTATGCAGGTTAAATGTCACATCTGTTCTGCGAAGCTTCCTTACACAAACAAAAGCGCTACTTGGCAGAGAGAAACATTCCAAGATCAGAGGATCCTTTAACGTACTGGGGGAATAGGAAGACATCTTATTCGAACCTTTTCCACCTGGCTTTACAGTTTTTGTGTACCCCAGCTTCATCTGTGCCCTGTGAGCGTGTGTTTTCCAAAGCTGGGGAAATGGTGTCAAAAAAAAAAAAAGATATAAAATGATTCCATGGAAAGTACAATACCTTACAGTGTATACAAGAATGACTAGGTCATTGAATCAGTGTCTGTTGTGAGTCTCAAGTAAGTTGCCTGCAATGATATTTAAGGTCCAGCAGGTGTCAGTATGGAGCAAAACAGCAACACTGTGTCGACACAGTATCAATACGGTTTGGGGAATGTGCTGAAACGCTTCACGAGGCCTCATCTACCCATCACTAATGTATATGTATACCACTCCCCCCCCCAACAGGGCAAGTATGTGCTAGGCTTTGGCCCACATCAGTCTAAAATTGTATGTAACCATGAATAACGTGTTGCCATGTCCACCAGGAGAGACTGGACAGTATAGATGTAAAACAAATATGCCAGCAGTTCATTTCAGCTAAAGAGAGGAGCAGGCATGTGTTTGGCTCCTTCACATAGTGGACACTGAGTTGTTGTGTGGGGCACCAGTAGTCCATGTCTGTTGCTGTAACAGTAGTTTATGTTCAGAATTTAAAAAAAAAATCCCAGCTCACTGATTTGATGGGGGCAATAGTGCCTAAAATGTTGCTTAATTTTGCTGAGAGATCTTTTACTTTGTGGAAATCTTAGATGAGTAGTTTTGTGGACAAAAACCACCAGGTCATTCAGTGTTCCCTTAGTGCTCATGTATAAGAGATGTTGGTGTAATATAACTGAAGTAATGTTGTTAAGTCCTTAAAGTCATATTCTTTTATTGTCATGACTGTATTTGAAGCTATTTTTTTTTTTATTTTTGTATGATATCTGATTTATATGGAATATGGCTGAAGTAAACTAAAGTCTAAAATACTTAGTAATTTGTTTAATAGTAATTTAACATATATAATTCACATATAAAACTATGAATTGTAATTTTAAATGGTTTAAAAGCATGTAGAATAGCATATGTAGGCAAGTATATTTCTCTTTCTTTTTCAAGAAGCAAAGACAAGAAGGAAAAAAAACAAGAAGAAACAGGGCAGAGTTCGCCCCAATCATCCGTCCCCACCAATGCCAAAACCGAAATCTCCGCCCTTGATACCACCAGACCTGAAATTAAAACACTTTCCAGACGCTAATTAAAAGAGCAAGCTTAACAAAACAATATGGCTAAAGTCAGGCTACTTGTGGCGTGAGAGGTGCCATCCATTACTCACCCTTGACGTCGTCACTGCAACGTCAATGGTGCTTTATACTTGTATCCCTGTGTTTAGATTTTAAAAAATTCCTGCCACGGCGGAGATGCTCGAAACCGCAACGCCTGTTTTGCGGTTAGGCGTGGTCAAGGAAAACGGAGATTTAGTTATTTATGTCAAATTTGTGCGCCGTTTTTGACGTCACGCTGTGCGCCACGTTTTTTTTTTACATGAGATGAAGTTCTACTTCCCCACATGCGGATAATAGTGTTGCTTTTAATCTTACTACCTGCAGTTTTTACACGCTTACATATACACACGCAGTTACACACACTGTCCCTCTATTTAGAAAGACAAAGGAGTCAGGGTGAACTTTCGTAGTGGCTTCTATATTCAACACAGATGCTCTCAAAACCCAAATCCCCACGTCGGTTTTGAATACATTTCTTTTTTTAAATGAAACTCGTGTATGCTGTATCAATCAATCAATCTTTATTTATAAAGCACTTTTCATATAAAAAATGTAGCACAAAGTGCTTTACATAGTTAAAAGCAGCCCACCCCACCCTCCAACTCACTCCCCACGCTCTGCACGCTCTGTATGCATTTTGTTCATTCCTAAGTTGTGAGTCTACACCAGCCAAAATACTGTCTTCAGTTATTAACATCTGAAATAGTGAAGGCACTTAAAAAGTAACAAAAAATTAGCTGGTTTTTCCAGAAAACCTCCAAAGCTTTTCAGAAGTACTTAACAAACCCGTTTCCGCTTTCCCTCCCAGGCTTCTAGACTTCTGATTCGCCAACATTTCTACACAGTTAGGATTTGGCATGTTCTTGGCAGCGTTTGACTTCGTTCTTTGGGTTTACATGTGGACGGAGTTGATTTTAGCTAGAGTTCTCTTTTTGGGAGAATTAACTTATCTCTTTTGAAACAAAATATCCCTCTGCATTTGAATTGAAAGTGTATTATGTTCAGCTGATGCTGAATACAAATGTAATTGAAATAGAATTACCTAAAGTAAATGAAACATTAAGTAAATATATGTTTAAATATGTGACTGAATGTTCAAATGTGGTGGAATTAGCTATTTTCACATTAACTGAAAAGAAGAAAATGCTTTGAAGTGGTTTTCAAGTTTAACTTATAAACTCCGTAAAATGACATACACTAAAGATCAAGCGTTTTAGAAAACCCCAACTTTGTTTTATTTTATTTTTTTATTGAAAATTCTGCAGTTTGTCTCATTGCACTCTGAAATAAAAGCATAGTACAAATAAGCAATTGGAGTTTAAAAAGAAATAATGGAATCAATTTATAATAATTTATATAAACTTTTGACTGTTCAAAGTAGCCATCTTTGGCAGATATAACAGCTGAACACACCCATGGCCTTCTTTCTACAATAGAAATCAAAGGTTCTTCAGAAAGTTCTTCCCATATCTGTTGCAGAAGTTACCATAAATGTGTGGCATTGTATGTACGTTTGCTTTCACTCTTCTGTCCAGTTCATCTCAAAACAACCCAATGTGGTTTAAGTTTGGAGGCTGTGCTGGCCACTCCATGTTTTCAAGCTTACCATCTTGTTCTGTTTTTCCTGAGGTAGTTCTGTCATACCTCGGGCTTGTGTTTTGGGTCTTGCTGTAGGATGAACCCATGACCAAATAGGTACATACCAGAGAATATTGGATGGGGCTGCAGTGTACTGCAGTAGCCAATTTGGGTCAGGGTGCCTCTCACTCTGTACAAGTCACCAACCCTGGATCCAGCAATACAACCCCAGACATCACACTTCATCCTCCATATTTGACAGTTGACACCACACACTGTGGAACCATCCTTTCGCCTAGTCAACGGTGTACAAAGATCCTGCGTGATAAACTGAAGATTTCACATTTTGATTGACCAGTCCATAAAACCGTCTTCCTGTCTTCAGTAATCCACTGTTTTATGGCCCAGGCAAGCCCCTTTGTTTTATTCTGACGTCTTACCAGTGGTTTTCTTGCTGCAACTCGTCCTGTCAAACCTGCAACTTGAAGTCTTCTCTTCAGAGTTGAGACTGAAACTTAATATGCTTACTATGACCACTATTAAGCTGTGATCCTCTGAGCCGCTTATCATGGAAGCTTTCAACTCTCAGACACTTGTCCTCTGATTCAGTTATGGCTTTGGGTCTGTCAGATCTCTTCCTGTAAGAGTTTAACCCAGTTTCTGAGTGCCCTTTGATGGTGAAGGAAACTGTACTCACTGACACCTTGACTTTCTTTGCAACTTCATTGTAGGAAAGACCTACCTTTTTTAAGTGGTATGATGGTCCGTCTCTCTTCCATTGTTAGTTAATAATAATAATAATAATAATAATAATAATACATTTTATTTATAGGCGCCTTTAAGACCCTCAAGGTCACCTTACAATAAAACAAGAACAATCGCAGCAAGAAAATATAATAAACATGGAAAAGTTCCCCTTTTCACACCATTTTTTTGTAGCAACACACTACTTTCTACAGCACAATACCATTCTACTGATGCACACAAGATTATGGCACCACAGTGTGTTGCAAGACTGCTTTTGTGCAGTCAAAGGGGGTTGTAACTAATCCCGAAAAGTTGCACCACTTGTAACAATGAGTAGCACCAACTTTCAAGGCTTGATCAACCTCCATTGCTGCAGAACAGCTTTAAATTCTTAACCCATTTTGTGTTCCCTGAAAAAGACTTTTTTGTATAATTCTGAGATCTAGAATTTTCAGTTCTTTTTCTACGCTCGGTGTTTCACTACGGGAATTACTCCAATGACAACATGTCTGTCTATGACAGACATGTCGAGCCGTGCTCAGGGCTCCGCCCCTTCATTCTAACACGGCTGACCAGCCCCTCCTAACTCATTCTCGCTTTCTTCCCGTGAGAAACCTGGTTTTAGCTAGCGAGGTAGCCGACGTTGTGTAACTCGGGCTAACGCATTACGACGAGCTATTTTTTCAGTGTCCGGCTAGCATTAACTTGTTAGCAAGCCACAAACCATATTAGCATCTCACTAGCATTAGCTTGTTAGTCAACCTACGGTTTGGTTAGTATTAAGTTGCTAGCGGAGTGCAGCTAAGATGACACGACGAGCTGACTCCCGTGGCGACTAGCTCGGATTTAACCCCCGCTGCTAGTCCTAGCTACGTACGGGCTAACGTGTCGCGATGAGCCTTGTGTAGGCTAGTCTCACCCCTTTCCGCTAACCATGTCTACGGCTCCTACCCCCGCCAAAGGGTCGGAACCGAAGGCCAAAGAGGCTGTATCCCGCCCATGCCCTGCATCATGCGGTGCCACCATCTCGGGCAGGAACCCTCATCCAACGTGCATTGTCTGTATGGGTGCCAAGCATGCTCAGGCTTCACTGGCAGACCCCCAGGGATGCCCACACTGTGCGTTGATGCCAGAGAAAGTCCTGGAAAGGAGGCTGAGGGTAGCAGTAACGAACAGTCAGGACCCCTGCCTGTCGGCTGCTACTGCTATGAGTGATATCCGTCATCCGCGAGCCTCCAGCTGGGCAGACATGATGGAAGAAGAGTCCCCGCTCATGCCCCCATTGTTCGAGGACCTTCTCGATCAAAATGTGGGCAAGCCGGGTGGCGAAGATGCAGAGGGCGATGCCAACTCCGACCTCCTCAACCTAGAGGACATGGATGAGGAGGAGGATGACTCTACCTTCCCTCCTCAGCAGTCCAGGCCACCGAGTGGGGCTGAAGTTGCACCCCCGGAGGACAGCTATTTGTACGAGGTCTGCAAACGGGCTTCTACCAAGCTAGGCATCCCATGGCCAGCTGCCCGGGATACCGAAGGGGCAGAACGCGACCTGTATGATGGCAAGAGGCTCCCACCAGCCCTGCTGCCATCAAAGCAGCTTCTGCCAGCAGTCTCTGCCTGCATGAAAGAAATGAGTCACTCCTGGTCAAGCCCTTTTAAAAGCAAGCTTCCGACCAAGGGCTGCTCTAAGCTTGAGATCCAGGGGATGGGTGAACTGGGGCTGACTGAACCCCCAGCAGTGGAGCCTTCAGTGGCATATCACCTTCACCCTAACCGCAGGGCAGTCTCAGCTTCTTCTGGCATTTCTTTGCCCAGCAAGATGGATTGCTTCACGGCATCTATTTATCAAAGGATGTACAAATATGCTGCACAGTCAGTATGCTTGCTTAATGCAGTCACACTGCTATCAGCATATCAGGCAGAAATTCTGGAAGACATGAGCCGTCAGCTTGACTCTGGTTCCCCAAACCCAGCTCTCTGAGATGAAATCTGCGTGGTTAATGAGCTCATTCTTCGCTCCTCCAGGGGAGCAGTCCAAGGGTGTCGCAAGTTATGGGCCTTGCAGTCTCGGGTGAGAGAGCCTTGTGGCTAAACCTGTCAGGCTTAGGTGATGCTCAGAAGTATTTTCAGAAGCTCAACATGTTTTAGTGAAAACAGACAACTCCACTGTAGTTGCTCATATCAACCGCCAGGGCGGTTGATATGAGCTATACAGGCTAGCCAGGGAAATAATTGTGTGGAGCAGCACACGGCTCCTCTCCCTTCAAGCAACTCACTTGCCAGTAATTCTGAGCAGGGGGGCGGACCTCCTGATCAGGGGGAATCCACTGTTCTGAGAATGGAGGCTTCACCCACAGGTGGTGGAGCAGATTTGGCAGAGATACGGCCGGGCTGTCATAGATCTCTTCGCCTCACGAGAAAACACACATTGCCCACTGTTTTTCTCCCTGTCACACTGGATGCGCTGGCCCATCCATGGCCACATCTTCCCAACACTGATCAGAGTGAGGGATCAGGGCCAATTTCTGCTGTCCAAAAGACAATGACAAAAGCCATTTTTAATGTCAACAAGATTGGTTTTTTAACTGCATAAATAAAGGATATATAAAAGTCACTGCCAAAAACTGACTGCGGCTTCTACCTTGTTACGGGAATGTTGTCTGTGGCTCAAGTTGATTTGATATCATTCATGAGGGATACATTTGACATATGTTTCACATATTATAGACAACACCGGCTCTCACTCAATGGGAGTCGGCTCTTCTGATTCACTACAAAGCGTTTTGCTCATGACCCATCACTGACACGCATGCAGTTGTACTCCGGTGAAGGCAGAGGTTTTCTGCTTCAGCTATCCAATGAGATCGTTAGTGATGAAAGAATAAGCTGCATGGTAGATCTTCAGTTATTAGTATAATTCGATACTGTTTTCCTGTATTCAACCTATGGCAATATCACAAGTCTGCTGTGATATCTTTTATTGTATTTTAAAGAGGAAAAGAACTATAATTATTCATTTTCTTGAAGTGAGGCTGTTGATCTTGACTCAGAAGGACAGAGTTAGGGACATTCACTTTATCCATAGTAGTCAGTTCTTAAACTTGGAGGATTTTCTTTATAAACATTCTACAGAACACACGCAAGGAGTCATAATAAATAAAAGCAATTAAGATTGGAGCCCCTTTCATTCAAAGCACCAACTTGAATTTTCAGTTTTTAATTTTCAGTTCAAGGCACACGTGGAAATACAAGTAAAACAATTTGAATTAAGCACTTAGAACGATTGCAACAACATAAAAATTAAAGATTAAAAATAAATATAACATTGTAGGCATCATTCAGTGCAATTCAATCCAGTTTTGTTTATATAGCTCCAAATCACAACAACAGTTGCCTTGTGCTGCCCTCACAACACGTAACAATGTGAAGCTAAACAGCCAGCAAACACAACAGAAGAGATCTCCACACAGGGCTTGCTTTTCTTGACTTTGAAGACCTTTTTAAACCTTTTCCTCTCCCAAGGATTCTTCTCAGTTTTGTAAGTGAAATGAACAAAATAACAAAAAATTTCTCACCAATGCACACATCTTAATGACAAACTTAAATGCGTGCATTACTTTGGCATCACATTTTATTCCATGTAAACACATATCCAAGTTCTTCCTGAACACAGTAATACTCACTAAAACGAACGTTTCCCAAAGCACAAGTGTGTAGGGCACATTTAGCGTGTACATGAGTGTACTCTTATTTCTGCCGAAGCACTTGTTCACAAATTCTACAGTTGCGGGAGAAAAGTATGTTAAAGATAGGTTCGTGATGTGAGTGCTCTCTCGCGCCCGTTGCCGCGCGTACAATATACAAAGATCGCTTGTAATAAAGATGTCTTACTCTAATCAGATTTCAAAACCAAAATATTTTAACCGTTTTTAGCATAAATTTACTTATAATGTTTATTAACTATGAACTTATTTATCACTTTGCTTATGTAACTTAATCACATCATGCCCTAATTACTGTCTTTTGATCAAAAGGCATCACACGCCTAAAGGCATTTTATATTGTAAGGTAAATATGCTACAATAATACAGAGAAAACAAAATCTCAAAAATCACATGACTCCCCTATGAGCAAGTGTTTTGGTTATAGTGCAGAAGGAAAAACTCCCTTTTACCAAGAAAAAAAACTGGTAGAACCAGGATCAGGGAGGAGCGGCCATCTGCCACGACCGGTTGGAGATGAGGGGAGGGAGACATGACAAAAGACACGCTATGGAAGAGAGCCGAGATTAGTAATAACTAATGATTAAATGCAGAATGATGTATAAACACACAGTCAGTGAAGAAGGTGAATGAAGAAGACAGTATGACACAACACTGAATCAAAAGGCTTAATGGTGTAACTAGCTCTTAAGGTGAAGCCAATTTGAAAAAACTCTCAGAGTCCCAGAGCTTCTTTCTTCACGCTGGAACCCAACAGGACATTTCCAGCGTCCACACACTCTGACACACATGGTGCTAAGAACACAAAACACAAGGATTAAAGAATGAATTTGCAAGAATAGCTCTCTTTAACTTTGTGTCATGGATATGCAGCATTTTCTGTTATTATCGTGTTACTACCATTCTGAGCACGGAGCCATGAGGCAGCCTTCATAGCCAGAAGCTCCCACTCATCCTTTGCATCCATCTTAAAAGCATGAAGCCAGATCAGAGCCAGAATGGTGGCCCACACTTCATTGTTGCCCTAATTCCCCAATCAGAGACAAATAAAACAGGCAACACACACACACACACAGAGAAAGGGTGTCAAACAAATTTTACATCGTAGGCCACATTCAGCCCACTTTGCTCTTAAGTGGGTCGGACCAGTGAAGAAGTTTTTCTACATAATGAAGAAAAACCTGCTGTGACAAAAAAGGAAACCTGTCAGTACGACTCTTTGGACTTAAATTGTAAGAAATAAATGTGTAAAATTGTATCTCATTGTCCAGGCTGTCCAGTTTTTGTTAGTCACAAAACCCCTCAAAATTTCTATTGTTGAAAGTGAAAAACTAACATCTCGGTCATTTAATTGTTTATTGGTTAATCGCTTTGTGTAGTATAAATTGCCACAAGGGAGGTTTTTAATCAGCGGGAAAAGATGTAAAACCTATAAAAATACTGTTAAAAGTCCAAAATTGATGCTTGTTCTTCTTAGTGGTGAGCAGCAGATCAAACAGGTTCAGAAATACAAATGGCTTCAAGTATCATATTCAGGTCTGTGAGACTAATTTAGACACACAGACACTGAGCCATGGCTCTGCAGTATATTCACACATTTCTGCATCTCTGCCATTCAAAGACACTTTGAATATAGTTTATTTTATCTAACATTCAGTACTGAACAGTAATTTTAGTCTTTTTCAAGGAAACAATTTTTCATTCAGTGTTTTCATAAAAGCTTTATTTTTATGCAGTTACTACTACTACTAGGGAGAACACAAATGAGGTTTTTTTTGTCCTTGATGGAAAATGGCTGAAAACAAAGACAGGTTTCACTTTAGACAGCTCCCAATTTTTTAAATTCTGCACTGTACTTTGCAGTCTCCAATGTCATTGAAATGCAGCTAGTTGCTGCTCATTTTACGTTTTCGCTCGTTTCGTCACTTTTTCCTGATATGCTTGCATTTAAATCCGTCTTCCTGTCTCCCTGTCTCTACAGCTAAAATGGCAACAGGCAGCCAGTCACATGTGAATGTTGATACACCAAAACAAGTTAGTGTTCTGCACACAACTACATTTAGATTTAAAAAAAAAAATGCTACACAAGGGTTTAGATCTTACTTTTGGCAATTGTGATAATATAAATAATGTATTTTTTGCCAGTTTTTACTAGGGGTAGTTTTTGATTATTGATTTATAGATTAAAATCAATTCTAGCTTGGATAACATGATATCGATTCATTAAAATCCTGAATCAATTTTTAATATAAATTTATTTTGCCCGAAACACCAGAATCTGAGGTTAAACCTCACAAAATTTTGACAACCACCAAACAGCTAAAACATTAAATGGCAGCAGGTACACAGATTCTGCACAAATACGTAAACACAAAGCGCGGACCCGCTTTCTTGTTATAGATATTATGGATAATATGGATATGCACTGATAAGTGATCAGAATTATGATATTTCTGACTGTCTGAGGCAAAATTCCCCCCGATTCAAATCAAATCGAAGCGAATTAAATCGAATCGTGGATAGAATCGAATATCGGGACCTTGTGAATCGGAATTGAATTGATTCCAGAAATCAGTGACAATATCCAGCCCTAGTTTTTAGTACAGCTGAATTAATTTTCATCTGTTATGTTATGTTACAGTTTAATTTCTTAAATTTCTTTCTTTAATGTGTACTATAAAATTTGATTAACACCCATATATTCACTTTTTGTAATGACTAAAATTGACAACAACCCACCTTTTCAGGCTTTGACTTTTCCATCTCCTTGCTGATCTTTCCCAGTGCAGTAGCCAGAGCTGGATCAAGCCGCCAGTAGCCAGATGCCTCCTGAAGGAAGACTAACTGTAGCAAAGGATCTCTGGGTGGCTGCAATTGCACAGCAGCTGAAAGAGATAAAGTACAAAGATGAAATAATAACTGGACATAAAGTGTTGAATCTAGTTCTATATATCTATTATTACACATACATATATAATTTTTATCTATCTATCTATCTATCTATCTATCTATCTATCTATCTATCTATCTATCTATCTATATATATATATATATATATATATATATATATATATATATATCAAATCAAATCAAATCAAATCACTTTTATTGTCACATCACATGTGCAGGTACATTGGTACAGCACATGTGAGTGAAATTCTTGTGTGCGAGCTTCACAAGCAACAGAGTTGTGCAAAATACAATAATGTAAACAAGCAAAATACAAAATGGCTACATCTGAAACTAATAAATATATGTACAATATATAATAGTATATGCATTCCTGGATGTGTATACTAAATATTTTTCTACGTGTGTGTGTGTGTGTGTGTGTGTGTGTACACATATTTTACAAATTAAATAGAGTAAACAATAAATAAAATATATAAAATAAAATATACAGAGTGAGACATGTGCAAAACAGTGGCGTTACTGTACAGTATGGAGTGCATAATGTTAAAGTTCCAGTAGTGAAGCTGAGGTGTCTATGAAGTGTTCAGCAGTCTGATGGCCTGATGGAAAAAGCTGTCTCTCAGTCTGCTGGTATGGGACCGGATGCTGCAGAACCTCTTTCCTGATGGAAGCAGTCTGAACAGTTTATGGCTGGGGTGACTGGAGTCCTTGATGATCCTCCCCGCTTTCCTCAGGCACCGCTTCCTGTAGATGTCTTGGAGGGAGGGAAGCTCACCTCCAATTATCCGTTCAGAGCACCGCACTACTCGCTGGAGAGCTTTGCAGTTGTAGGCGGTGCTGTTGCCATACCAGGTGGTGATGCATCCAGTGAGGATGCTCTCAATGGCACAGTGATAGAAGGTCCTGAGGATGCGGGGGCTCATGCCGAATCTTTTCAGTCTCCTGAGAAAGAAGAGGCGCTGCTGCGCCTTCTTCACTGTTTTGTTTGTGTGTACTGACCACGTAAGATCCTCAGCCAGGTGTACGTCAAGGAACCGGAAGCTGCTCACTCTCCACAGCAGCGCCGTTGATGGTGATGGGGGTGTGCACTTCTCTGCACCTCCGGAAGTCCACTATCAACTCCTTTGTCTTTGCGACGTTGAGGGTGAGATGGTTGTCTTGACACCAGTGGGTCAGGGCGCTGACCTCCTCTCTGTAAGCCGTCTCATCACCGTTGGTGATAAGACCCACCACTGTAGTGTCGTCCGCAAACTTCACAATGATGTTGGAGCTGTTAGTGGCTGTGCAGTCGTAGGTGTAGAGTGAGTACAGGAGAGGGCTCAGTACACACCCCTGTGGAGCACCAGTGTTCAGTGTGATGGGGGATGAGGTGATGCTGCCCAGTCTGACCACCTGGCGTCTGTCAGACAGGAAGCTAAGGATCCAGCTGCAGAGGGAGCTGCTCAGTCCTAGATCCTGCAGTTTCCTGTCCAGCTTCGAGGGAACAATGGTATTGAATGCTGAGCTGTAATCTACAAACAGCATTCTCACATACGTGTCTCTCTTCTCCAGGTGTGACAGGGCAGTGTGTAGTGTCAGGGCTATGGCATCATCAGTGGACCTGTTGTGGCGGTATGCGAACTGTAGAGGGTCCAGTGAGTCCGGTAATGCAGAGCAGATGAAGTCCCTGACCAGCTTCTCGAAGCATTTGCTTACGATGGGGGTCAGGGCTACAGGTCGCCAGTCGTTCAATGAGGAGATGGTGGAGGATTTGGGTACAGGGACGATGGTGGCCATTTTGAAGCAGGCTGGGACTACAGACAGAGAGAGGGAAAGGTTGAAGATGTGCGTGAACACTCCAGCCAGCTGAGCCGCGCATGACTTGAGGACGCGGCCGGGAATCCCGTCCGGACCAGTAGCTTTGCGTGCGTTCACCTTCCTGAAGCACCTCCGCACATCCTCCTCAGACACAGTGTGCGCACTGACGTCATCCGCGGTGCGCACACTGTCCGGTCTCATGGTGTTCGCTGTGTCGAATCTAGCGTAGAATACGTTTAGATCCTCACACAGAGAGGCCGTGGTCTGCGGTGTGCTGGTTTTCCCTCTAAAGTCTGTGATCGTGTTTAGTCCCTGCCACATACTCCGAGGGTTGTCAAACTGTTGCTCCACCCTGTCCCTGTACTCACGTTTGGCTGCTTTGATCGTCTTCCGGAGTTGGTAATGTGCGTGTTTGTAGTCCGATGTGTTCGCGGAGGCAAAGGCGGTGTTCCGTGCCGCCAGTGCCACGCGAACATCTCCGTTAATCCAGGGTTTTGATTTGGGAAGGATTTGACTGTTCTGGATGGGACGACATCTTCCACGCATTTCCTGATAAATCCACAGACTGAGTCTGTGTATTCATCAATGTCCCTAGCAGCCACGTGAAACATTTCCCAGTCCGCGTGATCAAAACAGTCCCGCAGCGCAGACTCCGATTGGTCTACTATATATATACATATATATAGTAGAATTCATAGTAGTCCATATACTCGGCTGAAGGACTATAATATGATAGTATAACATAAATGTGTATGAGAAAATACAAAGACAGTTCTACTGTAGACATTCTACAGTAAATTTACAGTAAAGCACATTTTCCTCTTTTTTGCAGTGCAGTGTTATGGTAAGATGACTATAATGTGGCGACAACAATGAAGAATGTATTGGGTGCCCTGAAATTCTGTAAATGATGGAAACTGGACGCTTCTGTTGGTTGATAACGACTGTGTTTAGTCTGTTCCTTCCCATTCCATGCAAGGCCACCTGGGTTGGCTGGAAGACTGTTTACTTAGCCTAGCAGGGCGAAGGACACTGTCTCAGCTGAACTCTGGACACGCACACACATACATATACGCTGATATGCACACACTCATCCCCCCTCCCTTTCCAAACGCCTTCGACGCTTATTCCCTTCCGATGCTGACAGGGATCAAGGAGACCAGCGCACGCAGGCCTGGATGTACTGTCTAATTCGGCGGTCTCTCACCCTTTACCCACCCCTGTTGCTTGTCATGTGTTTCTTTGGTGTATTAAGAGTTTTTTTTTCATGTGCTATGTGCAGAGGTGTTTTTTTTTCTGTTCTCAAACGGATCTCCCTGTCGGAGCTCAGTCTGGGGGGAGTTATTTTTTTTCTCCTTATCTTTCCTCATGTGGTGCATTTTCCATTGTTATACCTCTCTGACCTGTCTTCCCCATGTGATGTTTTGTGTAATGTATGTATGGTTGGAGGGTAAGATGGCGCCACCATTGCGTGCAATAGGTCGGCAGCCTTATGAAATTTCCCCTTGTGGGACTAATAAAGGTATATCAAATCAAATCAAATCATTACCTTCAGACACAAAGTTTAGACGAGCATCATCATAGTTGGTAGGCGTCTTATGAGATTTCCAAAAGACAGGTAGCTTCTTCTTCATGTGAGTAAATAGCCCTTTTTTGCTGTCAGACTTGTTTGTTGGTTCATAGCTATCAGGTTCTGCGAGATTAGAGAGACCACAACTCAATGAAGCTCAAGTCATTATTATAAAAACACACACACTACAGTCCAACTGGGTGATCTGGTAATTCATTACTTTCATATGACTGATGCTGAGTTAAGTTTATTCCTTTCCAATAAATAGAAATCCACATCCATCCAGTGCAGTAACGGTCATCTAAAACAAAGTAAATAGGAGCTGCTCCAGTTCTACTGCCTGTGGGCGTCCTGACTAAGCAAATGTGCAACAAGTGCAATGGTATCTCTCTTAAATGTAGGACAATGAAAACTCTTGGACTCCTATGTCAGGAACTGGTTCATATGTTTTTTTAACAGTCATCACAATGCAGCAATATGTTGTCTCTTGCTGATTTAAAAACATGGAGCAAATGGTGACCTGAGAATTGAGAAGCAGAACAACTATCACTGGATTGGAATGGTAACGCAATAAACACAAGATGTTAAAGGCTTCCAAGGCAAAATTAAAGATCAACTGTGGCAAACGCATGTGGTGTTTAGTTGCGTGCTTACAGCCATTTAACGTATTTTTAATCACACTGTTTCTGCAACATTTAGCTTTTTACTCACCTCTAACAGAGCGCATGACCTGCGATCGAGCTAAACAACACACAATTAAAAGTCTGATGTTAAAATCATTAAGTAAACAGTATCATCCATTAAAAAAAAAAATCATTATGACATGGTTAATTTTCTTGAAATTGACATAACATGAAACAACTTTTTCTCTATGAAGTGTATTTCACATCAAGCTTAGAATGGGTAAAATACTAACTTTGTCAGAGAAATGTGTTAGTTTATTTAGTGATTGCAGACAATTTCTATATTTATAAAAATCACAGAAACAGATTTTTAACCTCACAGATGAATTTAAGTAATTTTAAAAAAACGAAAAAGAAAAAACACAATAAAAGTAAATATTGCCCAAAAAATAAGCTGCACTGATGGAGGTTTTAACTCTCAGAGCGCCTCTTATTTCATATTTTTCCCCTTTACTCTGTTGTGTGTGTGTGTCTGTAGAAATTAGTAAACATATTTTTTTAAACTGACCTCCCTTGACTTGCTGTTCAGGAATAATTTATACAATTTAGATTTATATGAGTATGAAGAAAATAAACTCAACCTTCACCTTCATCATCATCAGCCTGTTAATAATTACAAAACAGAGAATACTAAAAAACTTTTTTCCTTACCACAACCCATGAGTGCTGTGAAAGCAAAAACATTTAAAAATGTTTTTAAAAAAAAATCTTACTTACTCTTTTTTATGTTACAATGCAGGGAAAAAACTTTTAAACTTACCTTCATTTCTGGATGGAAGACACTCTAGTCAAGGATAAAAATAGGTGATATTCAATAATTAAGAAAACAAACACAGTGATTGGCTTCTGATGTTGCTATAATTATTTACTCATTAAGCAGTTTTTAAATTCTACAAAGTTATTAGTTATTCAGTAATCTTTGAAATATCACACACATAGTAACAACTCAATCTTCATCACTTGTTGCTTTAGATAATGTTAATAATTACAACACAGAGACACAGCTTTTAACCTACCACGTAGGCGTCCATTACCATCTGTGAGACAGAAGATAAGAATAAGATTAATTATCAGTAACACAATGTATTAACTAAACTTCAAGGTAAAAATAGGTGATATTCAGTAATTAAGAAAAAAAAACTCTGTGATTGCCTTCTGATGTTGCTATAATTATTTACTCATTAAGCAGTTTTTAAAGTCTACAAAGTTATTAGTTATTCAATAATTAAAATATTGCAGAAGTTTTAACAACTCAATCTTCATCACTTGTTGCTTTAGAGGATGTTAATAATTACAACACAGAGACACAACTTGTAACCTACCACAGAGGCTTCCATAGCATTCTGTGAGACAGAAGATAAGGATAAGATTAATTATCATTAACGAAATGTATTAACTAGACTTCTTATCATGATTCAAAACAAGTGGTTCAAAAGGTACTTAGAATAATGTCACAACATGACATTTTGTACATACAAAACACTTTATCACATGAAGAAATCAGCACACACAAACACACTGAGCTCAGACTAAATGATGGCTCTGAGAATCAAATACAATGAACACGTTTGTTCCATTGATGTGCGCCTTTTTAAAAATATATAAACCTGACCACTCTAGAGAGATAAAATGGAAATGTTTGAGCGTGATGTCAATACGCAAGACATAATAAAAGAAAAACGCAACGATTGGCTTGCAAACTATTTCAAGTGTACAAGTTATTCAATAATACTCAAAATAACACAAAGGTTATAGCAATTCAGCCTTCTTCACTTTGTGTCAACAAATGACTACCAATGTAATTAATGACTACCAAAGCAAACCTGAAAATATAAAAACTCTACAAACTGTTTTAAAATGTGCAAAGATGGAAAAATGCTTTTTATTTTATATGTTTTCTTAATTACTCATTTTTGATGTATAATTTAGAAAAAAAAAACACTTTTAAACTTACCTGTCCATTCAGATGGAAGACACTCTGGTCAAGGAAAAAAATAGGTGATATTCAATAATTAAGAAAACAACCTCAGTGAGTCTACAAAGTCTACCAAGTTGTTAGTTATTCAATAATTGTTGAAATATCACACACATTGTGACAACTCAATCTTCACCACGTGTTGCTTTAGACAATGTTAATAATTACAAAACACAAAATATTAAAAAAAGATTTCCTTACTATATTCCGCGGATGCTGAGAAAGCATAAAAAAGAAATAAAGATGAAAGGTGAAAACATGTTAGCAAACATAATTTACAAATTTTTTGGTTGTTGAGCTTCATACTGTGACTCATCACAAACAATTTAAACTTTTGCAGAATACTATTCATATTCACTTGCTGCTTTGGACAACCGACTATGTTAATAACTATGAAAAAACCTGGGCAAACATAACAGCTCCTGTACAAACTGCATTTCACATTAAAGCTGAAATGTAGTTAAACAGCAGCTGTGTCACAGAAATGTGCTGGTTTATTCACTGTTTGTTACCATTTACTACATTTATAGAACACAGAGACACAACTTTTAACCTACCAGGTGGGCGTGCACGGCCATCTGTGAGACAGAAAATAAGAATAAGATTAATTATCAGTAACAAAATGTATCAGCCAGACTTCTCATCATGATTCCCACCAAGGCGTTTAATACACACACACACATATATATATATATATATATATATATATATATATATACTCAGATACAGGGATGTGAATAACAGGGTTAAAAGTAACGAAGTTACTAACGACGTTACTTTTTTCAGTAACAAGCAATCTAATTAATTACTCTTTCTAATTACTCCATCACAAAGGTGTGTGCTGTCTGAATGCTTCTTGTTTTATATGTTTTCTCTTCTTATTCTTTATTAATGTTACAATGTAAAAAATGAAAAAAGAACTTTTTTAAACTGACCTGGTCTTAGAGGTTGATAATGCTCTGGTCAGGGATAAAATAGATATACGAGGTCAACAGAAAAAAAAGAAAAGAAAGAAAACAGATTCAGTGATTGGCTTCTGATGTTGGTATAATTAGTTACGCATTAAAAGCATTGTTTAAAGTCTACAAAGTTATTCAGTAATCTTTGAAATATCACAGAAGTTGTAACAACTCAATCTTCATCACTTGTTGCTCTAGACAACAGCCTATGTTAATAATTACAAAACACAAAATATATTTTTTTAAAAAAGCATTGTTTCTTACGATATGTCTCGAATGCTGAGAAAGACAAAAAAAGAAGTAAGAAAATAGGTGAAAACATGTTAGCAAACATAATTTACAAATTTTTCATATATGAGCAGTCAAAAACAATTTAAACATTGTGCAAAATAATATTCATATTCACTTGGTGCTTTGGACAACGGACTATATGTTAATAACTACGAAAACAAAAACCCATAACAGCTCCTGTACAAACTGCATTTCACATTAAAGCTGAAATGTAGTTAAACAGCAGCTGTGTCACAGAAATGTGCTGGTTTATTTACTGTTTGTTGTCATTTACTATATTTATACAACACAGAGACACAGCTTCTAACCTACCAGGTGGGTGTGCACGGCCATCTGTGAGACAGAAGACAAGAATAAGATTAAATATAAGTGGCAAAATATATCAACTGGACTTCTTATCATGATTCAAATCAAGGGGTTCAAAAGGTACTTGGAATAATATCACAACATTAAATTTTGTACACACAAAACACTGTAAATTCAAATGTTGAAACTACTTAAATTAAGTCATGTAAACACTTTTTTAAAAAAACAGTTCTATTAACTCAAATAGCTTAAGAGCTCCAAACTTCAAAGGGGGTTCAAACAGGGTATGCCCAACACATTCTACAACAAACTTTCAACCATCTTATTCAACCAAAGATTTTAAAATAGAAGGCTCCCAAAACAGGTCAGTCAGCAAATATCTTTATAGAAATTTTTAAAATTCACAATGGAAAGAGATATAACATGAACCTTAAGGCGAGATTTTTTTATTCTAGCATTCATCCCTTTGGTTTTAATTTTTTGCTTTTCTATTTCTCTTCTCCCTGCTTTCAGCTCAATCCTAAACATCCTTTCTCCACTAAGCCCACTGTCTCTACTCTGCACACATTCTAACCATCTCACCCTTGCCTTTTTATTTTATTGTCACTTGGGTTCAGTGGCCTCTGAACTGATTTTATAACTAAATAATACATAGCTTTCAAACATAACTCTTACACACCAAAAGTTGCTGGATGACACTGACAACAATATTATCATGAGTTGCAGAATCCTCTGGGTCAAAACTACTGTAAGATGACGTGAAGACTACAGCAACACTCAAAGTGCTGAACAACAACTCTGTTGGGTGACCAATGGTTTTTGGCTTGTGGCCTTCATCAGAGTCATTACGAAATATCAAACAGTTTTTGTTTAAATAAAAAAAGGACACAGAAGAAATCCAAGTGGACCAATCATACATTTACAAATAAACAAGCTGACCAATTCACATTTAAAGAGGTGTTAATGGCTGATTGGTTAAGACACAACACAAATAGGCTCTGAACTGAACCACTACAGATTAAAACAGGGAAAAAAAATTCCCCATATGTCCAAAAATCTTCTTAAAAACACAGAAACACAAAAGTAAAAATCACAGAAACTCATTAAAAGATAAATCTTCATTTATACCTGTAAAGTGAAACTCTTTAATCAAAATATCCAGAATGCTTCTCTTTTTTATCAGATAAAATTAATATTACCCCCTCTTTGACTGTGTTTAATGGCTTCAATGACTATATAAAATAAAGGTGAATTATAAAGTTTTTGATTAAAATGTCTTGCAACAGGACTGGTTAAATCATTTCCCTTAATCGAACTTCTGTGTTCATTAATTCATTCTTTTAGAGGGCAGGCCTTCTTGATATGATGTTCTTCTGCCTGGCCGCTATATCTGTGGGGATGATGTTTGCTCTGTGTTGCAGATGACACCAAGTTTGTGCTCCAGTGAACTAATTCACCCAGGTGTCATTCATCTACACATCCTAACCAATGACTTAGTGGTGTTCCAGGGTAGGATAACAAAGCATTCTTTTCCACTTACTTTGCATGGTTGGCTACAATGGGTGAAACTGGGGAATCAGTCAGGGATTTGGGTCTTTACGAACTTGTCTTTATGTGCTGCTCTGTCTTAGTCTGAGGCCATGTGTTTGTCTGGTACTCCTGTCCCTTGATTCCATGTTTGTGTGTGTATAGGAGTGTGGATGTGTGTTTGTGCGAAGAACCGGCCTACAGGTGCTCTTGGGCCTGGTGGGTGTGTCCTGCCGGGAGGCTGGTCACACCTGAAGTGGATGATGACACACACCTGCTGTTAATCAGCCTCATCTGGAGGGAGCTATAGAGAGTGGCTGAGCTCCTATCAATTTGGGATCGTTGCATGACTACCTGTTAGTTTCCCAGCAAGTCAGTGAGTGTGTGCTTGACGCAGTCTGGAGTTTACTGATGGCTGCCTCTGTGTTTTTCCCAGAAGGATTGTGGGAACCAGAGGGCTGAGGGGCAGAGCAAACACACTTGGTAGATGCTGAGAGTGGTCCTGTTGCTGAAGTTGGGATTATCCTGTAATCTCTTACTAACCACTGCTTCAGTGACTGGAACTCAAGTGAAAAGAGATGTGACATTGTACGAGACCATTGTTTCATCTGCCTTCATAATGACATCTTTTACCTTCTCAACCAAATCCAAGGTGTTCTAGATGTGGTGTTCGGACATGCCTACCACTGGGTTGAGGATTGAAGCCAGAAAATTTGTGAGGTTATAGGTGACCAAGTTGATCATACAGACAACTGATCTTTAAAGGTACACCCTGTTTATGTATCTTCTGTAAACCATACAGACTTGGTGTAGATTCCCCTGAGTATAGCCTGTGGTACGATGCCCGGTCAATATCATTGTCTTGTTCTAACTGTTTCAGACATCTATCACCCTCTTCCTGTAACCACTTCCTGGGTTTCGTTTTAGAGGCATTTTTGTTACTGAGCAGCGAAAAAAGTTTCTCATGATAGTCTTTCTGGTTTAGTAAAACCATGCACCTACTCTTGTCTGCCAGAAGGATGATAATGTTGTTGTCATTACTAAGTGATGTGAGTGCCTTCCGCTTCTCCATGCTGATGTTGCATTGCTGAGACAGGCCGAAACTCTTGTCCATAGCTGCTCTGCTTCCACATTTGCAATGTTGTTGTTTTGGATTGCTGTTTCTGTGGATGTGATCAGTTCCACTAGCAGGATTTGTCTCGGTGTCACACCAAAGTCAATCCTTTTGCAAGGATGTTTTTCTCTGCTTGGGTGAGTTGTCTGTCAGACAAATCCTTGGTGTGGCATCCTTCTCTTTTCTGACTGCTGAGGACATCCATCCATCCATCCTCTTCCGCTTATATGGGGCTGGGTCACAGGGGCAGCAGCCTAAGCAGAGAAGCCCAGACCTCCCTCTCCCCAGCCACCTCCTCCAGTTTGTCCGGGGGAACACCAAGGCGTTCTCAGGAGATATAATCTCTCCAGCATGTGCTGGGTTTGCCCTGGGGCATCCTCACGGATGCCCAACACACCTCACCCAGGAGGCGCCCATCCTTGTCAGATGCCTGGCTCCTTTTGATGTGAAGGAGCAGCAAGACCCTCCCGGATGGCCGAACTTCTCAACCTATGTCTAAGGGAGAGGCCAGCCACCCTTCGGAGGAAGCCCATTTCTGCTGCTTGTATCCGTGACCTCGTTCTTTCGGTCACTACCCACAGCTCGTGACCATAGGCGAGGGTAGGGACGTAGATACACCGGTAAATTCAGAGCTTCCCTTTTACACTCAGCTCCCTCTCCACCACAACAGACCAGTACAGTGTCTGCATCACTGCAGCCGCAGCCCCAATCCTGACAACAGTCAGGACCCATTCCCTGACGTAGAGACGCAGGGAAAAAACCCTCTCGTCCACTGGGAGAAACCCCAACATACAGGCAGCAAGCCGAGGGGATACCAAGATACCCACCCTAGCCCGCTGCCTCTCACCAGGGGCAACTCCAGACTGAGACAGAGTCCGGCTCCTCTCCAAGAGACTGGTTCCAGAGCCCAAGCTGTGTGTTGAGATTAGCCTGACTATATCTAGCTGGTACCTCTTAACCTCACGGACTAACTCAGGCTCCTTTCCCACCAGAGAGGTGACATTCCATGTTCCAATTGCCAGTCTTGGTAGCCGTGGCTCGGTCCACCAGGGCCACCGCTCCTGGCCGCCGCCCGGTACACAATGCACCCGACTGATACGGAGCCTCCTGTGGGTGCTGGACCTGCAGGACAATGGGCCCATGTCCCTTTTTCGGGCTGTGCCTGGCCAGGCCCCATGGACTTGGGCCCGGCTACCAGACGCTCACCCTCCGGCAACCTCCCCGGGCCGGACTAGAGGGCGGGGTCTCAGTAACCCTATCCCAGGCAGAGTGAACTGTTCCCTCTATGGTCTTCTCATAGGTGTCTGTTGAGGACAATCTCCATATTTTGCTGTAGTTTCCGACGCACAACCAGTGAAATGTCCCTTGTTGTCTGGTTTTAGACTTTTCATGCTGTGCTAGACTAGCTTTCTCAGTTAATTCAAACACCTTTTCAAGAGTATTCTTATCTAGAAGCATTGTAAGTCGCTGTCGGATCCGCTCCTCTTTAGATTTTAGCACATCAATGGTAAAAAAAAATTGTGTCTTTAGTAAACTGAAAAAGTGACAGATGTAATGTGTACTACTTAGTCAGCATGTTTTATTTATGTTAGAAGTGCCAGTATTTTCTTTAATTTAATTGGTATGTATTCTGGCCAATCCAGTGATAGTCTTAAGTGGATGAGTGGGATTTGGTGGGGAGCTCTGAGTGTGAGAGAGGAGCTACAGGTATGAAGTGGACATTTGAGCGAGTAACACAGTAACACACGCTGAAGAATAGTGGTGCAACGTAGTGATGGGCAGATGAAGCCCCATGAAGCACTGAAGCTTTTCATCCAATTGGTTCACCCCAACGCGAAGCTTCATGAAGCTTCATTTGCTCTAGCAGGACACCTACTGGACGTAAAAATAATAGCTGGCATGAATTTGAAGAGTGTGGCATTTTGCACACAGCCTGTAAATGTCAACAACAAAAGGAGTGTGTAAAACACCTATAGTGTAGTGATGGCAGTATACTGTGTATATTTATGCTGGCAGTATGGAAAATGATTATTTGCGGCAAAGTTCGAACCGCTTCATGAACCAGTCACGTGGTACAGCCGGGCAGCGAGGCTTCGGACGTCATCATTTTCAGCTCCTCCCATAAATGAAGCAAGCCTCGATACGCGCTTCGCGGAAACGCCCCCTCCATTACTCGACACACGCTCCGAAGCCTCGATACAGAACGTCCCATCACTAGTGCAACGGATCACGGTTGATCCGAAATCCGAACCGATCGCGATTCGAAAAAGAAAAAAAAAGTATGAGTATGGTGCGCTTGGTGGGTCTGTCAAGCGATAGTTATGGCCAGCGCTAGCGGTCCAAGTGGCGGAGCAGAGGAGTTTGCGGCATTTAAGCAGCCCTTTGCTGCCCAATCCGACCGGGCTAAAGCTATTACAAAAGCTACTGGGGTGTTTAGCTGAAGATGGGAGGCCGTATTCTGTTGTGCAAAACAAGGGGTTTAAAATGTGATGAACGTGCTTGAGCCATGCTATGATATCTCGTTGCGCGTCCACTTCAGTGTGACAAGATCGTTCCAAGCATGTATGAGCAGGAGAAGTTTAAAGTTATGGCTGAACTGTCCCAGGCATCTTCTGTTGCCCAACTACAAATGGGTGGAGCTCCAGGGCAACAGAAAGCCACGTGACCGTGACCGCTCGTTATATCTTTATTTCCGGCGCCCCCCGTGTGCGGCAGCCTGTTACAGCAGCTCTGCTCATTCTGAGTTTCTTTCTTTCTTATCTTTTTCTTCTCGTAATTTTTTATAACTAACGTATTAGTAATTAGACTCTGCAACCATGTTCTACCGTTTTGTGCTAGTTCTGGTCGTTTTTCTTAGTTTATTTCTACTTTTTTCACCCGTGTCTGGGGACCCAGAGCAGGGATCCTTTGTTTACAGTAAGGATCAGCTGTTAGCGCTGCGTCCCGCAGCGGTACTGCCAGCAGACAGACCCGACATTCCCAGCGAGCTGAGGAGGAAAAGACGGGGGTGTCGTGCTGGGAAGGAGCGCCGTCGCCCGAGAAGGAGACGTTATCGACCATCTCTTCCTTCTGTAATTATTGGAAACGTAAGATCTTTGACATTGAGCTGTTGGCCGTTAGCATGCGTCCGTACTACCTGTCCCGGGAATTCTCGCATGTTATCGCAATAACAGCGTATGTCCCCCCCTCGGCCAACGCGGATGCAGCCTGTGACACTCTCCACTCAGTGGTCAGCAGACTGCAAACACAATCTCCGAGAGCCCTTTTCATAATATCAGGGGACTTCAATCATGCCTCATTGGACTCCACACTGCCCACCTTCACCCAGTATGTGACCTGCCCAACCAGAGACAATAAAACACTGGACTTACTGTATGCCAATGCAGAAGAGGCATACAGTTCATCACCTCTCCCTCCACTGGGCAGATCTGACCACAACCTGGTGCACCTTGTCCCTGTGTATGAGCCCTTAGTGCGCAGGGAGCCACCAGCACAGTACAGAGATGGTCGGAGGAGAGCGAGGAGGCTCTTGAGGATTGTTTTGAGTCGACTGTGTGGGAGGTGATCTGTGACGACCACGGAGAGGACATCGACAGCCTTACTACATGCATTACTGACTATATTAATTTCTGTGTGGATAACACCGTACCTACCAGGACTGTACGGTGTTTCTCCAACAACAAACCTTGGATTACCCCAGAAATTAAAACCGTCCTCAAGCAGAAGAGGAGGGCCTTCAAATCCAAAGACATAGAGGAGTTGAAAAGGGTGCAGAGAGAGTTGAGGGGACTGATAAGGAATGGGAAGGACAGCTACAGGCAAAAGATGGAGAACCAGCTTCAGCAAAACAACGTTGGTGAAGTCTGGAGAGGCCTCAGAACCATCTCAGGCCACAAACATCAGAACTCTCTGCCTGGGAGAGATGTGAGGTGGGCAAATAAACTGAATCATTTCTTCAACAGATTTCATTCAGCCATGAGGCAGTCTCCAACATCGGCTGCAGACTCACCCACCCCCACTGCTGCTGTTCCACCTCTGACACCTCAGACACTTCACACCTCCTCTATTCACCCTGCTCACTCCTCCCCACCCCCAACAACAGCATCCAATACACACTCAACACAAGGCTCCAGCCTGTCTCTCAACCACCCAGGTTAGGAGGGAACTGAGGAGGATTAATGGCAAGAAGGCAGCGAGCCCAGATGGCATCAGCTCGAGGGTCGTCAGGTCCTGCGCGGACCAACTGTGTGGGGTGATGGAGCACCTCTTCAACCTGAGCCTGAGGCGGGGAAGAGTCCCACAGCTCTGGAAAACCTCCTGTGTTGTACCAGTGCCAAAGACTTCACGCCCCAAGGACCTCAACAGCTACAGGCCGGTGGCTCTGACATCCCACCTGATGAAGACCCTGGAGCTGTTGGTCTTTGCTCAGCTTCGGCGCCTAACAAGCTCATCACTGGACCCACTTCAGTTTGCCTAACAGCCTGGCATTGGAGCGGATGATGCCGTCATTCACCTACATCGTTCCCTCGCTCGCTTGGAGACCGCTGGAAGCACTGTGAGAATCATGTTCTTTGATTTCTCCAGTGCCTTCAACACTATTCTTCCCTCGGTTCTGAAAGACAAGCTGGAGAACTCTGGAGAGGACCATCACCTCACTACCTGGATTTTGGACTACCTCACCGACCGACCACAGTATGTGAGGACTCAGGGCTGTGTGTCGGACAGGGTCGTCTGCAGTACGGGGGCCCCACAGGGAACGGTTCTGGCTCCGTTCCTCTTCACCATCTACACTGCAGACTTCTCCCACAATTCCACCCAGTGCTTCCTGCAGAAGTTCTCTGATGACTCTGCAATAGTCGGCCTCATCACTGATGGGGACGACAAGGAGTACAGAGGACTGACTCATGACTTTGTGGACTGGTGCCTCCAGATCAACGCCAGTAAAACCAAGGAGCTGGTGGTAGACTTCCGCAGGCACAAGCATTCTCCACTGCAACCACTGAACATCCAAGGTATGGACATTGAGGCTGTGGACAGCTACAGGTACCTTGGTGTTCATCTGAACAACAGACTGGACTGGACTCATAACTCAGACGCCCTCTACAGGAAAGGGCAGAGCAGGCTGTACCTGCTGCGGAGACTCAGGTTGTTTGGAGTGGAGGGCCCACTCCTGAAGACCTTCTATGACTCTGTGGTGGCTTCTGCTATCTTTTATGGTGTGGTCTGCTGGGGCGGCAGCATCTCTGCCGGGGACAGGAAGAGACTGAACAGGCTGATCCGAAGGGCCAGCTCGGTTCTAGGATGCTCTCTGGACCCAGTGGAGGTGGTGAGTGACAGGAGAATGGAGGCTAAGCTGTCATCACTCTTAGAAAAACATCTCCCACCCCATGCAGCAGACTGTGACAGCACTGAGCAGCTCCTTCAGTGGGAGACTGTGGCACCCACGATGTGGGACGGAGAGATTTCGCAGGTCTTTCCTCCCCACTGCTGTCAGACTCCACAATAAAGACTAACTGATCAAACACACACATCCACACATGTGCAATAACACTAAGTGCAATAATCTTCTCTGGCATCGTTGTATTTTTTACTCAGTTGTATATAGCATTTGTATTCTATTTTTATCTTATTGTATATTTTATTCTATTTTATTCAACTGTATATAGTATTTTATTTTATTCTATTCTGTACAGTTGTGTACTGTATTTATTCTTATTGTATTCTAATTTTTGCTTCATAACTTTTGCACTGTCTACTTCCTGCTGTGACAAAACAAATTTCCCACGTGTGGGACTAATAAAGCTTATCTTATCTTATCTTATTCTTTGCAAGCTCCTTTGACGATGACCGGTAACTCGCGTCACTAAAACAGAACAGTTCCTTTCTCAGTTCCTCCACCGTCTCCCAGATGCATCCTGTTATTAAACTTTTCTAGACTTACACAACATTTGCAATCAGTTTACCCAGACAGACTATGTGTCTGTGTTGTTAACCTCAGTGCATGACCTCACTCAGCGCCATCTGTTACCAGGCAAACTTCAGTGCAGCAGGCTGCTGAATGCACACAGGCAATATGTAATAAATTATACTGTAAACATGTAGGCAACCTTTCAATAGCTGAACTTTGCTCCATTGATCGGCCAGACATCGCGCTGCCCGTAGCTTCAAACCATTAATTAACTTGACCGAGCTTCAACCCTTTAACTATGCAATATGTGTGTAACATGATTACAGTTGCACCTGCAATGAAAGATTATTATGTGCTTATGCTAACACCTGAAATACAGACTTTAATATAACCTCACCAGTTTCAATAAATGTGTCAATGAAATAACAATAATGATAAATCATAAATGATGCAACAGTAATAATAAGGATTATGAATAGTAACATAGATTATGAATGTAAAATAATATTTCATTCCGATACTAATTAAATGTAAAATCTAAATAATATTTTCCGTTGTAATTTTTAACTTATTTCGAAATACTAACCTCTCCAGTGTTTTTCACTGTACACAGGCAAAAAGAGTAAACACAAAGAAAAACCCTAATATGAGTAGTTAAAGGATCTTTCAACCTTTTGAAAGATCCTGCAGATGCTTCTTTCAATAACACTTATTCAGGTTTTTACTTACTACGTAGAGAACTGTTCACCACAGGAGGACTCTGGATCACTTTAAAGATAAAGAAAAGAAAAGAAAAAAAGAATGAGTTCAAGTTTAGAGAATCAGTGAAAAAAAAAACCTTTCTCACATGCATCCCTCTCTCTGATACTGCTGTCTGATGAGTACCTACATTCTACCATACATTACCACCTTGTTTCTACTGTATTTTTTTGGACCACAAGGCGCACTGGATTATAAGGCGCATTAAGTGAAACAAAACAGTCAGATAAGTCAAACTTTACTCAAGTCATTCTTCTTGCTTCCTTCACTTCCGTACCATTGATTCATTAATGTTTATAGCAGCTGCTCTATTCCCATATTGTTGCAGTATATTAATGACTAACCTCGTATTGTGAATAGTTTATCTCAGTTGTTCTCCTGACTGACGTTTGGTTCGTTTACAGCATCCTGCCATGCGATTGCATTTGTCCCTAACTATCGGGAACCCTCGTTAACTTTTATCGAGTGGAAAAAAAGCCTTAGCGTTCATCCTCCAGCTTCACTGTGCTAATGTTATGCTAACATAGCTGTGTCTCTAGCGATAATGTAGCACATCATTATATACCAGCTAGTCCAACTTCAGTGACCCTACAAAAGTCACTACTGTTTAGTTTTCTGTCTTCATTTAAGTTGGAAGTGATAGCAGAGCAGCACTTTTAATTTTTTCAGAAATCTCGGTCAAAACATGGTATATCATGTTTAGGTGGAAACTAGCGAGCTAACTTCCTGATAACTTCTAATTCTATTAAATTTAATAAATTCTGTTTTCATGAATGCCTGGAGATGAAAGATGAAAGAATGTAGACAGTTTTAAACTCTCAGTGATGCCAGTGTTTGTTTAACTCCAACAATCCATCAAGCAGTGTGGCTTCGTAGCTTACCAAAGTCGTACTAAAACATTTTTTGACGGATTTTTGAGCACCATGCACAACATAAAATCGGTTCAAGGTCAGTAAGCACAACCAGAATCCATGCATTAGGCGCACCGGAGGCGCACTGTCGAGTTTTGAGAAAATTAAAGGACGTTAAGTGCGCCTGATAGTGTGGAAAATACAGTACTTGTTGTCTTTTCATTTGAGTCTGACTTTCTATTAAACCAAACATTTTACTGATTTTATTCATGCTGAACCATCTTTGCTTCAGATCTGGGGTTGACTTTTAGTTTTGCTATTGGGAAAAACTCACTGGCTGTTGGAATATTTCTGCGCACAAGAGGTCCTTGAATCACTTTGCTGTTGTCTTTGTTGACAGCAATGAAGGCAGTAAAAGAACAGCTAACTCCTGATTGGACACTGAGATGCACCACCTTCTCCTTCACACCTCCACCTTGCTGTCCTCTGTGCTCTCTCTCCTCCATCTCCAGGGAGCGAATCAGAGTTCGAGCACCCAACCTGTGGACTGTTAATCTGCAGATAATAAGGAACACCAAGAGATGGGTGACTTAAGTGTTTCTTTGTTTTTTTTTAAATACTTTATTTCAGATGTGAACACAACATATTTCAGTTCATATTCATTGTAATCTACTGCTATTTTCAACCCAATATATCTAAAGTCATGAACCATTGAAAAGTACTGAGTTTCTTAAACTCTGTTTTACCCAGTGTCCTCTGCAGGTCTGAGACTGAAGTGCAGCTGGTTCTCAGAGGGATGACCTGCCAGGCTGTACTTCACCGTCACACAGCCCGCTGCTGCCTCTGAACTCTGACACAGAATCACAGGGTCAGAAGTTATGAAATAGTTAAACAACAACATGAGAAGGTGCTGCTCCTACCTGTCCAGTGAGCTGGGCATAAATCAGCGACCTCTGACCCTGGAAAAGTGCAGTGATTGGTGGAGAGAGGACAGTGACAGACACTTCCTTTGGTAAATCCCATGTGACTGAGATGTCGACCACAACCGGCTGCAGAGCAAATCGCAGCGACTGCATCGCCTGAAAAATAATGAAAAACTCTCCAAATATACACAAACAGTTGGAACAGACATTTTACTCACTGCAGGTCTGATCACAAATATGCATCTGCTGCTGCTGCTGCTGCAATGCTTAACTTGTTTTCTTTTTGTGTTTAATGTCTTACTTTTGCCTGCATCCTGTCAGTCCCTGTGATGAACTGAGCGTGACCTCCTCCTTCTTTGGCCATCCCATTGATGAGAGCAGAGCTGGCCCCTTCCCCAATCCCAAAAGAGAAACACCTGCAATACAACAGTTTTCTACATAGAGGACATGTTGGACATTCTGTAATTGTGTAGACGTACTTGTGTTTTTGTGGTTTCACCTGTGAGAATCTGAGTTCTTCTTCACCAGATCTATCACTTCTTTGGTGTTCCTCACCTCTCCATCAGTAAAGACAAACAGCTAGAGAGGAGAGTTGGCACATGAAGACATAACATCAGACCCAGAAACACACAGCTTGTTCTGAGAGCTGAGTTAGGATTCAGAAACACAAATGTTTTTATGGTAGTGTGCAAAGAACAATGTACAGTTAGTATGAACTCCAAACTAAAGAACAAAGCTGTTACATGAACAACGATTATATTCACAGGGTTAAAATATGTGATATATTAAAAGTTAGATTGTACACTAATGCCAATGCTGAGAAACATTTGTAGAGCGTGTGTGGTCCAAGTTTTGTCCAATGTTTTTATGAAACTGAATCTGCTCTATGTAGATACATCCCTATAAAGCATCTTCATGGTGATATAAAAAAAGCTAAAATATCCTAAATCATTATATTTTAAGATGAAGTTGTTCTAAGGCTAAAGCAAGGCAAGCAGAAAGTAAAATTAAGTTCAAAGGAAATTTCCAGGAGATTAATGCAAAGCAGTTTGTGTGTGTGTGTGTGTGTGTGTGTGTGTGTGTGTGTGTGTGTGTGTGTGTGCACGCGCGCATACGGGTTCTTACTATCTTGGTGGGGACCATGGTCCCCACGTTGTTGAAGGCATTTTTCACACTTAAATTGTGGTTTTAGTGTTTTAGGGTTACAATTGGTTTATGGTTAATGGTTAAGTTTAGGGTAAGCATTATGTTATTGGGATGTCCCCACGAAGACAGCAAACCAGAAGAGCATGTGAGTGTGTGTTACCTGTCGAGGCTGATTGGGAATGCAGGGCTGGCTGTAAATATATTTGAGGGGCTCCAGGATCTCAGTTCCTCCAAGATTAGCCTCCATCTGCTCAACTTTCTTCAGAGACTCCTTTATGGTCTGCTGGCTGTACTCCACACTCTTACTGCCATCACACAAACACATGCACCAAAACACCCATTAGGATATTTTAACAAAGACAGCAGGGCCTTTGATATGAGGGAGAGACTCACGGGAAGATGTGTTCATAACAGGACCCAAAACTGTAAATGTTGAAATAGCAGCCCATTGGTAAGCTCTTCAACAGGAGCAGCAGAGTATCCTTAAGAGAACATTGAAAATATAGTGAGGCCACTGTGTGAGAGGAACAATTTGAAACTAAAGAGTTTATGATTAAAATATTACAGATACCTTGGCACTGCGGATGCGAGTATTACTCATACTTCCAGATCGATCCATTAAGAACACAAACTCTCCACATGAAGCCATCGCAGACTGGGGGAACTCAGGGTACAGACTCACCATCACCACTGGATCACCCATCAGAGAGCCTGAAAAATAACAGACAGAAAAATCTGAGAAATTGCTTTTTGTTTATGTCAACATTTTGACCTTCCAAGCAGAAGTAGATAATGATTTTTAAAATTGGCAAATCAACTACTCCTATCATTTCCACTCACCCGGCTCAGCAGAGGCCTGTCCTGCCTCCACCACAGCAGTGGGCTGGTGAGCATCTTTGTAATAAATCAGCAGTTCAACATCTCTGTCAAACTTGTGTCCTGCAGCCAGTTTAACCTGCACACCACAAACACATTCATATTTAATTCTCAGTAATAAGTAACAACCACACACAGCAGAAACAGCAGCACTCTACCTACCGTGGCCTGGGTTTGATCAGTGTTGAGGTACTGGAGAGGGTCCAGGGAACAGTTGGACTCTACTTTAGAGATTGGACGAGGAGAGGACACTCGGGCAGAGAAAGACAGACTGTAGGGCACTAACCCCACACTCGAAAGACCCCCTATGAGCAAGTTCCTTGGCAACAATGAGAGGGAAAAGCTCCCTATTTACAGGAAGAAACGTTCAGCAGAACCAGGTTGAGGGAGGGCCAGCCATTTGCCAAGACCGGTTGAGGGTGAGAGGAGGAAAACAGGACAAAGACATGCCATGGAAGAGAACTTGAATTAAATGCAGAGGTATGTGTAAACGTATAGTGAGTGAAAAAACACTCAGTGAAGAAAAACACTTAATGCTTCATGGGAACCTTGACCTATTGCAGTGTAACTAAGGGAAGTTTCTGGGCCACCTGATCCAGTCCTAATTAGGGGAAGGCTGTCCTGTAATTAGTCAAGACTGCTGGGTCTAGAGGTGGCTTTTAAAGTAACAGTTGAACTACTGCCAGTCTGAAGACCTGTGGTACATAGCCGCTTAATAGAAATAGGTTGATCATATTTAAGAATGAAATATTAACTATTGGCAGAGTTTCTTTGAACAGTCTTGTAGGAATGGGGTCTATGAGACATGTTGATCATTTGGAGGAAGTAATGAAGTAATTACTGAAGTTAACTCAGAAAGATCAATTGAAGAAAAAGATGAAATAAATACCACTGGTACTGAAAGTAACTCTACACATTGTTAAGTCAGTGAGATGATTATGAGTATGTTTTTCCTCTAGTAGTTAAAATTGTATTTGTGAAGACGTTCATGAATTCATTACTATTTAACGTTAAAGGAATGGTTGGCTCAGCAGAGCTCTGACTTTTTGTCAGCTTGACTACAGTGCTAAGATAAGATACAATAAGATAACCTTTATTAGTCCAACCTGTGGGAAATTTGTTTTGTTACAGCAGAAAGTGGACAGTGCAAAGTTACATCGTAAAATTTAGAAAAACACTGGAAAAGGATAAGAATAAGATACTGTACACAATTGTAGACAATGTAATAGAATAATATGCTGCAGAGAAACCTAGGGTTGCTCTTATTTCCTTCAATCAGTGATGAATAGTAACCTTCTAGCTTTACTGAAGGCTTTTTTATAAAGCAAAAAACTATTTTTTAAGCTAAATGATGATCTTCTTAATTAGTGAGACACTGTTTCTAGCTTACTTTATCTGCTTTAAGGTGCACATTTGCGAGTTATACCAGGGAGTCAAGTACTTCTGATTTGAGGTGTTCTCTTTCAGAGGAGCCACAGTAACCCCTGTGTTTAAATTGTGGCTAGAAATGACACAAAGAGCAAAGAAACTGCAGTTATAGTAATGGTGGAAGGGCAATCAAATAATTTTGTATGTTTGAAAGACAGAATAAATGCAGAATGAGAAAGAAAGAATGACATAGCCTAACACAGCACAGATACTCCATAACCCCAAAGTCCATCCCCTAATCATGTTATAGATTCTGGACTTGAAAATAAAGTGTTGAGAAAGACAGTTGCTTTCAATGTTTATGTTTCCATGTTACGCTTAATTCTTTTCAAGTTTATCTTTTTTGTCTACATAACAAATTCAAAAATATTTTATTTATGGAGGAAGAGAGACGGAGAGAGAGAAAGAGGTTGGAAATTCCTCCACCACCATAGTTGCAGTTATGAAACCTTTTTCTATGCAGAGGTGTGAGTTTGAGGCTTTCTGTTAGTGTCAACGTTTTTTCCTACCCCGAGGCTGGTATCGAGGGTTGAGCACAGCAGGCAGACAGAACCTCAGACCATCATCAGCCTGCACAGCCAGCTCAGCCACATACTCCAACCTGATGGAGGCGCTCTCTCCTGGAGGCAGACTGCCCACACTCAGAGAGAATATATCTGGACTCTGATCACTCTCCTCCAATAGGAAGGCCTGCTGACCGGAGCTCAGAGCATCATCATACTCCTCACGAGCCTGAAGGACAGGTGGCACATGTCAGTGACATTCACTGTGTTTATTATTAATTTGAATCTTGTTTGTTTGTTTGTTTGTTTGTTTGTTTGTTAATTTATTTCAATCATGTGAACAATATACAAGTACATTTAGAAAAGAAACGAAGAGAAAATAATGCTATACAAAATAAAGCTAATACATTTCAATATTGCTTCAACTGTTCCGATTCAGTTACATATCAAAAAGGAGTGGGAAGTAGTAGCCTACACACTTATTTAATCCCATCCCTTTGCCTTAGGTTATCAATATTTAGTCAGCTTCCTTACTGATAAAATCTGCAGTAAAAATAGCGAACAGATATCTGATATAATACTGTATATACATCACATCATGACACTTTCTAAATAGAGACATTCACTGAATTTCAACATTTTCCTTTTCTTTCATGAAAATCATTATAACTATATCTTTATAACTCTTTTTGAACTGCTTTATGTTTGGACACTGCTGCAACTCCATATTCAAACTGTTCCACAGCTTCACTCCATGGACAGAAATGCAAAAGCTTTTGCTGGTAATAATAATAATAATAATAATAATAATAATAATGGATTGCATTTATATAGCACTTTTCGAGGCCTCAAAGCGCTTTACAATTCCACTATTCATTCACTCTCACATTCATACACTGGTGGAGGCAAGCTACGGTTGTAGCCACAGCTGCCCTGGGGCAGACTGACAGAAGCGAGGCTGCCATATCGCGCCATCGGCCCCTCTGGCCAACACCAGTAGGCGGCAGGTGAAGTGTCTTGTGTGTTTTATTCAAATTTAATGACAATTTGTTTTTATCAGGCCAGAACTTCACTTTACTTATTTCATTAGTCATCTCATCCAATAATTTCTGCAGATCAGCACCAGAGCAGAAAATGTTTGTATCATGAGCAAATAGTACCATTTTAATACTTTGGAGACTTTAAAAATGTCATTGATGTATAAGTTGAAGAATTTTGGGCCCCAAACTGACCCTTAGGGTAGACCACAAGCAATGTCCATACATAAGGAGCAACAACCATTTCATTTCACAAACTGCTTCCTGTCACTTAAATTACTCAGGAAACAAATTTAAAACTACCGCTTTGACACCCTAACGTTCCAGTTTTCTTGTTAATATATTGTGATCTATAGTGTCAAATGCTTTTCTCAAGTCTATGGATAACCTACCACACATTGCTTTTTGTCCATGGAATAGATAATCTTACTTATAATGAGGTTATATTTACTGTCCAGCTCACCTTCTGTTTTTCCATCACCTCAGCTACAATCTGTGTCTGTCCGATCTTAGCACTGAAATGACAGACAGCAGCGTCTCCAGGCAGAGGGAAGACAAAAACAGCCTCTAATGGTTTGTTCTCCTTGTTCTCATAATTCAGAGTGGAGACCACTGTAGCCACATGGTCCCTCACCTCCAGCTCCACCTCAATGCTCTTCAGGGGAACTGACAGACAAACAGAATTCTAACAGTCACACTTCATAGTAGCATTTATTTTTTAAAGTCAATTAATTAGATTTTCTGCTGAGCCATCTGTCCATGCAACTCTATTAATTTTTTTATGACAAATTGAAAATTCATTTTAATGTTTATCAGATTTTTACCTGGTTTGTTCTGGGCAGTTAGCAGACCACAGCATCTCATCATTGTACCTGTATAAGAGACAAACACCACAGACAGTTTTCCTCAATAAAACATTTCAGTTTACATAGTATATTATACTACACTTATCAGCTTTTTTTGGAGTCTGTCTCTTCTGCACATACTCAAAGCGAATTTTCACATCACCAGACTCAAAAACATTTATTCTAGCAGCTCAGAAAATGGTTTGTTTGAGAGAAATGAGTCCCCCCACCACACACACGCACACAGTGTTTGAGTGCAAAAATAATATATTTTACATATATATTTTTAATAATAATAATAATAATAATAATAATAATATCAGTAGCATCATTACAGCTTTTGATCAGCACCATGGACAGCAACCACAGTCAGGGATAAGGTGAATGCTTTAAAGTCTTTTTCAGCTAGGCCAAAATAGATTTAGCATCTCAAAAATGAAATAAAATTTAATAAAGACAGCTGTCTGTAAACATGGAACTGACAACGCTTGGCGTGGAGATACACCCCAGGAAATATGGTTGTTGACAAGGCAAAGGCGTAGAAAAACTAATTAAAGGATTTTTATTAATAAAATAACTGAAACTAATAAGGAGCAGCAGGGGAAAAAACAGCAAACTACGTGGCAGGACTTACAATACTACCAGACCTGAAATTAAAACACTTTTCAGACACTAATTAAAAGAACAAGATTCAGTGACACTATGTTACTCTAGCAGCTTAACAAAAAAATTAATACGCCTAAAGACAGGCCACCTGTGGCGTTGTGCCCAAGGAGGTGCCACGCATTTTACTATGCGTGGCACCTTTCATCCAAATTTCCATCACTGAAAACTGAGTTTAGGTTTTTATTTGTCACCCAATGTAAAAGGTGTGCGCCGTTTTTGACGTCACGCTGTGCGCCACGTTATTGTTTACATGAGATGAATTTGTACAATGGTGGATAGAGACAAGATATTGTTGCTCTTAATCTTACTATCTGCAGTTTTTACACGCTTACATATACACACGCAGTTACTGGCCCTCCATTTAGAAAGACAGAGAGGTCAGAGTGAACTTCGGACGTGGCTTCTTCAACACAGACGCTCTCATAACCCAAATCCCGACGTCGGTTTTGAATTAAAAAAATATATATATATATTAAACTTATGTATGCTGTATACATTTTGTTCATTCCTAATGTTTTTCTTAACATTTCTTAACATTTAAAATGATGAACGCACTTGAAAAGTAACACAAAATAAGTTGCCTTTCCAAAAATAAAAATAAAACTTTTCAGTACTTAAGGTTTTGTGAGGACACAAAACCCTGTATACTCTTTCTCTCCCAGGTTTCTAGACTTCTGATTGGCCAACATTTTTTAGTGGGTTAGGGGTTCTGGTTTGACTTTTTGACTCCGGTTTTTTGCATTTACATGACAACGGAGATATTTTGTGTGGACGAGATTTTTTTTAAAGGAAATCGGAAAATCTACGTTTTCAAAAATACCCGTGTAGCGTTTAAGAGAGAACCTCGCCCATGTGCTCAAACTGTCCCATTGACACCCTGATCACCTCCTCGATCAAACCATAATAGTTTCGTTATCGTTTATTTATATATACTGCACGTTTAATTACAACAACAACGTTGACTAAAGTGCTGTACAAAAATACAAAACAACTAATTCCAAATAATTTATGATGGTACCAAACAACAAATAAATAACAAATAACTTTCATACTGCATTAAAAGCCAGTGAATACAGATGTGTTTTAAGATGAGATTTAAAAGGTTTCACAGAAGGAGCCTGTCTGATGTGTAGGGGTAGATTATTCCACAGTTAAGGCGCTACAACCCCAAACGCTCGATCGCCTCTTTGAACCAGCCTCAACCTTGGTATCCATAAAAGCAGAAGATCATTTGATCTAATAGATCTAGAGGGCCCATAGAAGGTCAGACAAATACCCAGGAGCCTTTCCATTCAGGGCTTTATAAGTCAACAATAAAAAATTTAAAATCAACTCCAAAGTGAACAGGGAGCCAGTGAAGAGAGGCAAGCACCAGGGAAATATGTTCGCGTCTTTTGGTTCGTGTCAGAAGACGAGCTGCGACATTTTGGACCAACTGCAGTCTTACAAGGCAGATCTGGATAACTCCAACATATAAGCAGTAAGACTGTGCCGGTTAAAATCAGCTGTGCTGGGATTGCCACTTGGTCCAAAAATTATCACTTTGGTTTTATTCTCATTAAAGAGAAGTTAGAGGCCATCCAGGCTTTAATTTCACCGAGACACTGAAGTAATGGTGGGGTAACTATCCATAGCAGTGGGGCAGGGCAGCTCGTCTTCAGTCCTAGATAGATCTGAGTGTCATCGGTGTATGAATGGAAACAAATGTTATATTTTCTAAAAAAAAAAAAAATAGACCTCGAGGTAGCATATAAATAGAGAATAAAATTGGCCCCAATATAGATCCCTGGGCAACACCACAAGTAATCAGAATGAGAATCAGCATAGTTTATTAATCCCTGAGGAAATTGTGTGGGTTACAGGGAGCTGAGGAAGAGATAAAATCTCCAAAGCTCACAGAGAAAGTCCTCTCAGACCTGAACCACTCTAATGCCACTGAACCAATCTGATGCTGCAATGCCCCAATGTGAGATCAAGATGCTGTGGTCAACAGTATTAAAGGCAGCTGTCAGATCCAAAAGCAAAGGCACAGCCGAGTCTCCTGAGTTAGTGGCTAAATAAAGACCGTTAAAAACTTTGCGGTTTCAGCGCTGCCAAGAGCTTTAAAACCAGACCGAAACCTCTCAAGGACACCGTGTCAATTTAAAAAAAGATTGCTGCTGAACGAATAAAATCTTTTCAAAAAAATTTTGACAGGAAAGGAAGCTTTGAAATAGGCCAGAAATCTGAGAGGACAGAGGAATCCAGATGATTTTTTAAAGCTGTACAACAGCATGTTTGAAACGGGCTGGCACAACACCTGAACTAAGACTGCTGTTAAAAATCCTTAAGATGTCAGTACCGATAACCTTAAAAATATATTTTTTAAATGTGTTGGAAAAACATCATTTGGGCAAGATGATGTCTTCATGCCATTACATAGTTTCTCCACGTGATCAAAACACACTCTCAAACTGATCAAAACAGCAGAGCGGATGAATATTTAATAATAAGTCATGTGAAGGCGGGGTGATCACAGATCGAAGCTGTTTTTCAGTTTGTATTTGTTTTTTGTTTTTGTTTTTTACAGCCCGCTTCTTGTGAAAAGAAAAATAACAGAATTCTCCACAAAACACACGCAACAAGTGTGCGGGAAATGCCTACCTTTGAAAAGAAAGATTTTTGTCTCCTCAAAGTACTTTCGTTCTTCAGTGTGTGAAATGTGGCTTAAATGCCCCTACGCCAGTTTTCTATACCGAACTGAAACACTTTCCTGTATCCGTGGGAACCCTTCAGTGAGATCGCGTCAGAGTCGAGTGGGTGGACCTTAAATTTGTTTTTATTATTATTATACAAAACTTACCCATCACCGTTGTTAAAATAGTCTGGTATTTGAAGACCAAAGAACATCATACAAGACAAGTACTGAAATACAAACATCTGCATTTAAGACTAAATTCTTAAAGAGTTTTTTATACAGCGTTCTTAATACATCTTCAAACGCAGTTTGTAAACACCCAGTGCTATTTTTTTTTTCATATATATATATATACAGGGAGAGAGTGAGAGTAATCATACCTGCCAATTCTCTGTGTGTCTCATATATCTCCCTTATCAGATCGCATTAAATATGAATTCTCCAAAATACGTTTTGCCTGCCGCCTGGTGGCCAACATCTCCATTACCCAAGACATTTTCTGCTTGTGAAAAAGCTGCAGCAGCGACAAAAGCCAACTCTTGCCTGCCTCACATAATGGTTTAGCCTAACACATGTAAGAAACATAGACATGCTATTTGGCTGGTAGATGGTACAAGCATCTACCAGCCAAATAGCATGTCTATGTTTCTGCAAAGCACTTGGAATCAACAAACTCTGGATAAAAATCTCTTTCACGCAATACACCTCAGGTTTATTAAGCCTATGTCGAAATAATAGAAAGTTTAAAAACAAAATATAATGCAGTCAGCTGAAGTTCTGAAGGTAAAACTTTACTTTAGCCTTATTTTTCTTGATACATTTTTTTATTCATTTATTTTCATTTTTAAGTGAAGAGATCCACCTACACCATTTACATTTTTTTAATCCTCCATGTGAGGGATACTTTATTACACAATGTTTACACCAAACAGGAAGGTGTCTCTCTTTCTGTTACCTGCTAGGCGAACCTTGCCTGCTTACTCTTAAAAGTCATTCTGCGGTGACCCTTTAGACCACTGTGAACAGGGAGAAAGTCTTTCTATCTTCCAGTGTTTTGTGTCACTGAGGATGAATGTGCTTGGGCCCTGTCTGCTGATGGACCAAAATGGTGGTCGAGAACCTTGGCCCTCCCTTTCCCATGTGTTTGCCTACCTGAACTTTATCTCTGTAAATCTGAGTCCCCATACACAGGTTCTCCACTGCTTCACGCACCAGACACAAGCCAATCTGTACTTTTCGATTATGGAGAATTTTCTGTCAGTTGGTGACAGGATGCAGGATACAAGTGCAATTACACATTCAATCAGTGTTGGTCAAGTTACTTGAAAAAGTAATCAGTAACTAATTACTGATTACTTCCCCCCCAAAAGTAATCCCGTTACTTTACTGATTACTTAGTTACTTTTTAAAAACACGATTTACAACCTGAACAGGTAATAAAGCAATAGATCTTTCAGCCCAATTCTACTTTTTCTACATAATCCATCATACAATGTGTAATCAAATGGAAAAGTCTGTTTTAAAAACTTGTCTTATTAGTTTTAATCTTTTAACTTTATGCATCAAACATTTAATTATATGCAACATTCTCTGATTGGAAGAAATTTGTTTAACATTTAAACCTATTTTCTGCACATTCCAGCACATAAAATAAAAAATTTTTTTTGTGTTTACACTCACTCTTTCAAATAGATGCAAGTAAATCACAGCAGAAAATAAATAAAATCAAAGACTAGCAGTTCTGTTGCTCTATTGTCACCTGCAAAGCAGAAGTAGGGTAGGCGGAGGTTTACCCCGGTGCAGGTGTGCTGCAGCAGTCAGTGGAAGAATCCGCGAGTTTCTCTGTGAATTTCTCATTACGTCGTAGCGCACTCGGTGCTTGCTTGGACGTTTAGGGTTTTTTTTCGCTGTAAAAAGAAGTTACAAGTAAGGCATTACTGCCCATCTCTGCATTCAATGTTGTTTTTGTGAAGCTGAGCTAGGAAAGTGTCTCAGTCTCAGAAATCTGTGGTAACGAAGGTATGGAATCCAGGGTCATAAATCACAAGTGCTAGGTTTTCCAGTAACCTAGAACTGACTAGCTGCATCACAGCATGGTACGGCAGCACTACTGTCATGGACCGCAAACGCCTGCAGAGAGTGATAACAACTGTGGAGAAGATCATCAGGACTCCGCTGCCCTCTCTTCAGAGCATCTACCATCGCAGAGTCCAGAGGAGAGCTGCCTCCATCCTCAAAGAACTCACACACCCACAACACAGACTGTTCACACTTCTGCCCTTGGGACAGAGGTTCAGAAGTGTAAAATCCAGAACATCCAGACTCAACAACTCCTTCTTCCACACTGCCATCAGACTCTTGAACAGCTGACCTATTATTGAACAGAAATAATAATTTTTTGCACATCAGGTCATCCAGCATATTAAGGCAGCATATTAAGCTATAGCTCTTTTGCACACATCTCTGTTTCACACGTCAATATTTTCTCTCCTTTTCTGTCTTCATTTATTTATTTGTACTATTTGTATTTTATCTGTTCTATTTCTATATTATATATATACTTGTGATAGGTTTTAGTTTCCCTGAAGCTTTCTTCTGCCATCAAATTCCACTGCATTTCAGTCTGTGTATTACTTCCCAGAATGCCTCAGCACTGTTGTATAGTCAGGCAAAAACTTAGAGCACAGGCCATCTCTGGAAATCACATCTATCAGAAATGGAAAGCTGGGATGGCTGAACAAACTTTTTTTTTGTTGCATTTATCTGGAGGCGTTTGAGGTCTGCCTACATGTGTGGATCATGAGCCTTCTTGGAGTCTCCATAGACCACAACGTTATACATGTAGTTTTGCACCCCAGGCAAATCTCTCAGGATGTAGGGGTTTAAGCTCTCCAGAAACCTTCTTTTTATGCTCAGAGGTAGGGATCTCAGTTTCTACGATAGAATTTATTTTGTTTTGTTCACTTGTATCTTGTGAATACAACCATTCACATGTTCAAGGTGATTGGCTTAAGCCATATCAATAGCACAGCTCGTAGTTACTGAAAGAAGTTCTGAAGTGTACTGAAGTGGAGTGTATAGGTAGATGCTGTAGATATTAAATCTATGCTGACATTGCAAGTTTGTTGTAATATATGTAAGTATTATTGAAAAAAAGTAGACAGCTATCGTTCATTTTCTTGAAATCAGCATACCAAGACCTAAGCAAAGAGTAAATTGTTAAACTTTAGGTTAGAGATATGAACTTTTTTTTTTTTACAGTAGTCAGTTCTTAAATTTAGAAGAGAGTGTTCATAAATGTGTTACATAGTTTGCACAACACTGAACAGAAAACATGCAAAGTCAATAATTAAAGGAATGGAGCTCATTTCATCCAAAGCACTGGGTTTATTTTTCAATTGCTGCCAACAGAAAGATACATACAAGTAAAACAATTAGAATTAAGCTAAAGAAGCATTCAGAAAAATTCTGAAAGTCTTTGATTTTTCACAAATTTGACTAAATAATGTCTATCTCCTGAATCCAAACTGGAACCTGGTTCCACAGAAGACCCAAGGTTCAAGGTTCAAGGTTCTTTATTATTTGTCACATGCATAGTTATACAAGTATAACACACAGTGAAATGTAGCCTGACACGCTCCTCGACATGTGCAAAAATTGGGGGGGGGGGGGGGGGGGGTGTAGAGGAAGAACATTATATATATATATATATATATATATATATATATATATATATATATATAGAGAGAGAGAGAGAGAGAGAGAGAGAGAGAGAGAGAGACAATATGAACATATTTAAAATTAAAGGAATTGAAATGTACATTGTTCCTTGGTTTAGTGTCTGGAAGAGAGTCCTGTCTCAGTCAATTATAGATGATGTGAGAGGGCGGGTGTGTGTGTTTAGGGCACGGATGGCCTCTGCCTCCTATTCTGCTTTTAAATACTCTGGGAACTACAAGTAAGCCGCGGTCTGAGAGCAAAGTGCTCTAATCGGGTGATATGGTACTATAAGATCATTAAGACAAGATGAGACCTGATTATTCAAGACCTTGTATGTGAGGAGCAGGATTTTGAATTCTGCATTTAACAGGGAGCCAATGAAGGGAAGTCAGTATAGGAGAAGTATGCTCTCTCTTTCTAGTCCCTGTCAGTACTCTTGCTGCAGGATTAACCAAAGGCTTTTCAGGGAGTTTTTAGGACATCCTGACGATAATGAATTACAGTAGTCCAGCTTAGAAGTAATACATAAACTAGAACTAGCATGAACTAGTTCTGAGACAAGATGTTTCTAATTTGGGATATAATGCGCAAATGGAAGAAAGCAATCCTAGACATTTGTTTAATATGTGCATTGAAGGACATATCATTGTGAAGAATGACTCCAAGATTCCTCACAGTGTTACTGGAGGCCAAGGTCATTTGAAAAATGTCTATAAGATATTCCTGCAGTTTAACTAATTGGTGTGTGTAATCTGGCTTAATGGATAGATAAAGTTGGCAATGCAATGGAAATGTATGCTATGCCTTCTGATGATACTGCCTAAGGAAGCATGTATAATGTAAACAGAACTGGTCCTGGTACTGAACCCTGTAGAACTCCAATATTAAACTTTGTCTGTGAAGAGGACTCTCCAGTTACATGAATTATAAAAATAATAAGACACAAATTGTACTGTTCAGTACAGAAAGAAGCTTTTGTAACAAGTACTTGGTTGAGGTGACAGACAGAAATGTCAGTGTGGTGAACTAGCTTACGTTACTGCAGGTAAACAGGAAACAGTAACCTTACCCTCAACAACCTCAGCACTCTTCTGGTAAATTGCAAAAGTTAGCAGACTTGTTTAGCCTCTTTCTTGCTATGAGTGCCTGCATGGAACCATGTGCAATGCACTTGTCCTTCATTAGAACTGCAGCTCCATAGCAAAGTCTCCCACTGATCACTTTCTATAACACATTAGAATTTCCTCTTGGCTGTGTTTTGGTTTGTCAGGGCAGGAGAGTGAGACACAGCAACAAAACAACCGTTGCATCTCGTGTTTCACTTTCAATTGTAATAATTAATTTTAATAATTAAAATGCCAAAAAAAAGGCAAAACAAAACAGCATAAGAAAACAACAACAAAAACACAAAGCAGAGACATCCTGTATTCTTTATAACCTTAACCACATTTCAGTCCTGCAAGCTCAACACCCTCTTTGGAGTTGTCTAGCAACTGATTCCCCTCTTTTCAACGCCTTTGCAAAGTGCTTTTTTTGGTTTTGTGAGGAACACAGAGTGTGATACATTGCAAAGAGGGGGTTGGGGTAGGCCTTAGTTGAACACCCTGACTGGTAATATATTCAGCCCTATTGTGGTGAATCAATGCACCGTGCTTTAATGGGGAGATAAGGAGGGGCAATGGGGAGCTATGACGAGATATCTTTTGCCCCACAGTGCACCCCTAAAGCTAAGAGGCACACCCAAGACTGTGCAGTATCACCTAAACTCTCATCTGAAGAAAGTGCCTCTAACATTCAGGTCCTGTTTTTTTTTTTGTGGGGGGTGGGAGGGTTTCTATATCCATGAGGAGCAAATAAGAAACAAGAGCTCAAGGACGCACAAATGTGAAGACTTTGCTATTTTGTTTCAAAGATGGAAATGTTGTGATTTGCTTAACCACTGACAAGCATGTGTTGTGGCGTTTCTTGATACTCTGTACTCTTGATGCTGTGCTACGTGATCAAACAGATCTACAGGGCTAGACATACAGGATGAACTGAGGTGAGACTGTTTTTATCAAGTTCTTTGGGTCTGACTACAGCTCTAAAGAAATATTTGCATTTGTCTGCTAATTTGGAAGCTAATAAAAATAACCATTATGGCATAAAATAACTCATACTTCATGCTCATCTAGTGCTCATTTTTGCACTGGAGTCAGTTAACGTATTAGGCTAAAGTGTTAAAAATTGATTAGTTGTGTTGGTAAATGGCAAGTGATTGCTTAAACTGACCACCAACACCACCAAAGTTTTTGCTTTGTGAAATGTTAAAGTGAATGACTGTCTTTGAATCAATCCTGGAGAGTTTTAATTGGGACCGTGACATAGTAAAAGGAACAGGTTGTTTTTTATAGGCCTTGTGCTTTGTTGCACTCTCTCCTCGTGAAAGCACAGACTGTGAGAACAATCCCAAAGAATGTATCTGAATTAAGATGAAAAAGAACAATAGGAGGCTCTGTACAGGCAAGGCTGAGAAAAATCTGAGAGGAGCTGTCGGGGGTGGTGGTAAGGACCGGGTGATGACAGAATAGTACGCATGGTTGAGTGGCACAGCTTGATCAAATTAGCACAAAACTTTACTGAACAATAGAAGTCAGGTCAGTTCAAATCCTTTCAATTAAAAGACAAAATAATGAGTCTTAGCAAGACTGATATCAGGCAAATGACATTTCGTTTTTATTTCATGCAGGTAGGACGTGACCTGCTCAGAGCACAATGTCACAGCACAGAGGAATCTGGAGGAGGCAGGTGCACCTTTTTACCCTCCCTTACCTTCTTCTCCTGGCTTCACCGTGCGAGGGTTTCCTCCCTGACTTGTGGTCTAGAGTGCTGACTCTGTCCTGGGACTCACACACTCACCAGTACATTACAGAGCGGGCCATTCTAAACGTAACCCTGGAGACTCTGAGGGGACTAAAAAAACACCATGGAAACCATGATAAAGAGGAGGTGAGGTCATGTTTGCAGTCAGGAGATTTACTGAGTAATGCAGCATCAGTGGTTCATAAAGTGTTTGAATTACCTCTTTAAGTAAGTATGCAAATTTAACTGAATCGCTCTTTCTCCCTATGGTGATATTTGAACACAGACGTATTGAATTTCTTTCAAATAATGATAAAAGTCCTGGTCTAACGATTGCAGATCAGACTGGGACGTGGATTTTGGAGAGCTGTGGGAGATGTGGTGAAATCCAATGCAGCCATGGACTTCCGGAGCTCCACAAGGTCTGACCCAGTTTACCACTTTGATTCAGAGCATATTGAAAGTGCCACGGTCATGCTACGACGGTTCTGGACCCACACTGTGCTCTCAGTGCGGGCCAAAAAGTACCAAAGTGCCCGTCATAGCCTGGGTCAGCTATTTCATTCACTGCAGGTAATCTGCCACACAGAACTGAATTTTAATAATAGGGGGAGGGTTAGCTTAACCTTAGAGATATTTCATGAAGTGAAATGTTTTGGCTATGTTTTTGTTTTGAACATCTGCTATGTCAGGACTTCTACAGCCACAGTAACTGGGTGGAGATGGGCCAGCGTTCTATTTACCTCCATCTGCTTCAGCCAGAGGAGCCTGCCGTGCCTGTAGCTAAAGGTGATTCATGAATGTGACATTATAGTCCCATTTAATCACAAAAAAACAAAATTAGTTGTATCTACACATTATTGTAAAGGTCCTCTTGAAAAGACTAGTTACTGAGGTAACAGCTTTACAGAATTTTTTCATTTTGCATCATTTTATCATACTGCATAGCTTCACGTGTTAAAGTTACAGCTCTTCCACAGTTTTCCTACTACCGATTTTGCTGCTTCTTCAGATGTCATTCTATTGTGGTCTAATCTGTTTTACAGTTTTTTCTGAATGCTTAAACCCTAACTGTGATTCCTGTAGCACAATCTCTAAAACTATTCAGACTTATAGCAAAACCACTCACTGAGTTTGCAAAACTAAAAGCACAAAAACTGCTTTGCACTCAGTTTGCAATTTTGTAACACACACTTTGCACAACTGTAGGCACAATTCACTGCACAACACTCAATTACCAAATTTCCAACACACTCCTAGCAAAAGTATACACATGTATGGCTATCATTAAAACTAATTTGCCAACTGTCTGGCACACTTTCACATGTGAAAACTTTTTTAGATAATTAGTTCACTTTGCAATCAGCCTAAGCACTATAATACAGGTAAGCTGTGTGTGCGGAGTACAATGGAGGGAGCAGAAAGAGTGAGAAGTAGAGGAGGCCGAGGAAGAGGACGTGGAGGTGAAGAAGTAGGATGAAGAGGACGACAAGGACAAGGAGGAGCAAGAGGAAGACGAGGAGGGGGGAGAGGAAGATGAGGAGGGGGGAGAGGAAGGGTAGGAAGAGTAAGAAATAGAATTGCTGATGACATCAGAGCTACAATAGTGGACCATGTAATCAACCGTGGAATGACCCTGAGGGTAGCTGGCCAACGGGTCCAGCCTAACTTGAGCCGCTACACTGTAGCAAGTACCATAAGGACATCTTGAAATGAGAATCGGTTAGTACAGTCACTTTGCACAAAGATTTGTAGCACTGCCATATGCCAATGAGAAACACACCAATACCATTGATGTAAAAATGCTGAAATTGTTACTTTACAGAATTGCTAGATGACCAGATGCTGGGGGCAGAGGAAGCATGTTCACTGCAGACCAAGTAACCCATATAGTCATTATGGCGATTGCAAATAATCCTATACTTGGAAATAAACACTTGTGTTTGTTTTGATGTGTTTGAATAAACACCAGTACTTGAAGTTTGGATCCCTCTATGCTTATGGATCTATGAGAGAAGTATGAGCTCAGACTGACATAGCCTACCTTGTGCACAGAGAAAGCAAAAGCCAGATGTGTTTTGTATTCATACCATCAGTGTGCAGTTGGCGCATTGTGTGCTTAGTAGATGATGGCTTGTGTGTACTGTTTGATACGGAAACACCATTTTTACGAAGGTGTGAAGAGTTAATCTAGCTGTGTTTGCTTTTGCAAGAGAACTACAATCTTTTGATTATTGGGTGACAGGTTTTCTTATTTGTGTGAAGAGTTTTGCAAAATTAGCCAATAGTTACAAAAAATGTGCTTAAGCAATCAGAAAAAACTGTAATATGCTACTGTATAGTATTTATTTCATCAAGTAGAGATCATTCAGTTATTATTTAACAGTTCGATTAATATGTTATTTTGTAATCAGACTTGTACCAGAATGGAGTCCCAGCAATGATAGAAATTAGGACAATGAGAGTGAAGATGAAGACGGAGGCCTGGGTGGGGCTATTAGTGACAAGAGGGAGGCAGAGATGAAAAGGAAGTGGGTTTCATGAATGAGAATTTGAAAGGCAAAATGACTGAGTGCTGAGATTTAAACTAGGCAGAACAGAGGCTGACTGACTCAACAAAATAAAGAAAACGATTTGATCAGAGCAATTATGTCAGTGTTTAGTTTAGCAGGAAAATGGAAGTGATGTAAAAAATAAGGTAGTAGCTGCACCCAGGAAGGCAGGGTGCATAATGTTTCATTTAAAAGAATATAATATTTATATAATGTGTTGGTTTTTTTCAAAACTCAATGTGTCACTCAGTGTGTATATGTATATACACACATACACATATAATTATCCACGTCATTTAACTATTGACCCACCACATCTAGTAAAGCACTCCCCATCTTTACTAATTAACTTGACCAGCCAAATGTTCAACATTCTTTCAAATGTGGCTTTAAATGGTTCAGTGGAAATCAGCTATCATTTCTATTGGTCATGCATTTAACACAGACTCCCAATGTTTTGGAAACCTGGCTGTACATATGTCAATCTGATATATTCATTATTACATTACAAAAAAAAAGTTTAAATGTAAAAACTAAAGCCTTCATCATTTCTGCTTTCAGAAGACACACCTACCTGTATGGAGTGCTTCAGTACCACCTGTCGAAACAACCTTCTGCCAAGACTGAAAACCACACAGGGAAACTCTCAGCTGCTCACCACTGGATATTTCAGTACATTTCCTCCAAAACCTCAGGGTAAACCTCGGCCACGTGCAGGCAAAGTGTTACAAAAACACAATAAATAAACACATTTGGTTTTTAGAATATTTTAAAGACTTTTTCAACTACGTTTCCATCTACAAAGCTGTAAAGATGTTTTTTTTTTCTAGGCAAATGCAGTCATGGAGGTATTCTAGACAGCAGCCGCTTCTCGGGCGCCAAAGGGGGCATCAACAAGGACAGCACCTCACCTCTCTTCTCCCCTCATCATTACCTCCATCTCAAAGCTGCCACTTTGGCTACTGAGGCCACCCTGACTGTGCTGAGAGACCTCAGAGACTCTGTGGGCCACAGAAACTTTCTCAAGTAAGTTTAAACCACTGCTAAAGCTCCCTGAACTGTAGACTTGTTACAAGATTTAGGTGATGCCTGTGCTGCATGAAATGACTGTCTTTAATTGCTGCTGAACTCTCTTTGAAGACTCTTTAGTGTGAAGCAAGTTCCTGCACTGGTTTTTGTCATGGACACCACAGGCAGCATGTTTGAGGAGATCCACGCTGCTCGTCTTCGGGCTCAATCCATCATACAGAGCAGAGCCAACAGCCCGGGGCAACTCGGCACCTTTGTGCTCGTCCCCTTCCACGATCCAGGTGACAGCTGGTGGTAAAAAGTGCCTGCAGGTCATAACAGATAAACCTGTAGAGGCTTTTGCCCCCTGTTAATGTGTGATTGTGTTTCCCATTATATACATACCTTTATATACTTCTGTAGAAAGTATAGTTCTGATTATATGTTTCATGCCTACTGTATGTTCTATCAACAGTGAGCCTCTAGATTTGTGCCATCTGTTTCCCTCAGTTCAAAGAATGACTGAATGAACTTCTGTGACTTCCATGAAAGCAATGAAATGAGAAATAATATATTAATATAATAACTTATAGACAGAGCCTCTTGATAGCTTAAAGATTCAGTCTTATGGTACTGTAAATATGTTTTAAATAGACAATAAGGGTCTATAAAGACTGCAAACAAGCTGTTCCTTATCACAGTCTGTAAGCATTTATATTTACTGTACTGTGCAGGAGTAGGACCGGTATTTGAGACTGATGATCCAGGCCAGTTCATGCAGCACATGGAGGGGCTGATGGCTCTTGGAGGCGGAGATGAACCAGAGATGTGCCTCTCCGCAATTCAGGTACATTTAGACGCTAAACACTCAGAGAGAATAAGTGATGTTGTGTGTGTATGTGTGTGTGCGTGCATGTGTGTGTGTGACAAGGGGTTTCTTTAAATCACCCTGTAGTTCTTCAGCTAAGACACCTGAGTTAGAAAACACAAACACTGCAGTTGTATAGATTGGACATGTCACCACTAACTTGCTCTCTTCTTGTTATTAGCTGGCACTCACTCACAGTCCACCTCTGTCTGAGATCTTCGTGTTCACTGACGCTTCCCCTAAAGATGCCCATTTATTCGGTGTGGTGAAGGCCCTCTCCCTCGAGAAACAGAGCAAGGTATATGCACCTTTGAAGGGAAGTCTTTTTTTTTTCATCTGTCACATAGCATTATGTTTAACAAAAATCAGAGCTGCTTTAAGGTTGACAGCGAAGACAAACACCAACCGGGAGCTGCTGTTTAATAACCTGTTCTCAGATTTTCAAAACTTTAAAATAAAAGCCTTCATCTGATGTGATTGCTACTGGTTATACAGCTTCTGTTTGTATGTATATTTATAAAGAAAGCACTGCGTGAATTACATTTTTAGATGGGTTTTAAAGGAAATAAGAATTACCTGGAGAAACTGTGCCTGCTGAAAGCTGGTGGAGATCACCTGCCTCATGTGGCCGGCAGGTGGCAGCAGCTACACTAGTTGAAAATTAAAAGTTTAATGGAATTGTAGTTTTTGTCACTGGCCACACAGTGGTGCTATTGTATCATGAAACCTTTTAACCAAAGGACAGTTTTATTACAGTTTTTCCTGAATGCTTAAACCCTAACTGTGATTCCTGTAGCACAATCTCTAAAACTATTCAGACTTATAGCAAAACCACTCACTGAGTTTGCAAAACTAAAAGCACAAAAACTGCTTTGCACTCAGTTTGCAATTTTGTAACACACACTTTGCAAAACTGTAGGCACAATTCACTGCACAACACTCAATTACCAAATTTCCAACACACTCCTAGCAAAAGTATACACATGTATGGCTATCATTAACACTAATTTGCCAACTGTCTGGCACACTTTCACATGTGAAAACTTTTTTAGATAATTAGTTCACTTTGCAATCAGCCTAAGCACTATAATACAGGTAAGCTGTGTGTGCGGAGTACAATGGAGGGAGCAGAAAGAGTGAGAAGTAGAGGAGGCCGAGGAAGAGGACGTGGAGGTGAAGAAGTAGGATGAAGAGGACGACAAGGACAAGGAGGAGCAAGAGGAAGACGAGGAAGGGGGAGAGGAAGGGTAGGAAGAGTAAGAAATAGAATTGCTGATGACATCAGAGCTACAATAGTGGACCATGTCATCAACCGTGGAATGACCCTGAGGGTAGCTGGCCAACGGGTCCAGCCTAACTCGAGCCGCTACACTGTAGCAAGTACCATAAGGACATCTTGAAATGAGAATCGGTTAGTACAGTCACTTCGCACAAAGATTTGTAGCACTGCCATATGCCAATGAGAAACACACCAATACCATTGATGTAAAAATACTGAAATTGTTACTTTACAGAATTGCTAGATGACCAGATGCTGGGGGCAGAGGAAGCATGTTCACTGCAGACCAAGTAACCCATATAGTCATTATGGCGATTGCAAATAATCCTATACTTGGAAATAAACACTTGTGTTTGTTTTGATGTGTTTGAATAAACACCAGTACTTGAAGTTTGGATCCCTCTATGCTTATGGATCTATGACAGAAGTATGAGCTCAAACTGACATAGCCTACCTTGTGCACAGAGAAAGCAAAGGCCAGATGTGTTTTGTATTCATACCATCAATGTGCAGTTGGCGCATTGTGTGCTTAGTAGATGATGGCCTGTGTGTACTGTTTGATACGGAAACACCATTTTTACGAAGGTGTGAAGAGTTAATCTAGCTGTGTTTGCTTTTGCAAGAGAACTACAATGTTTTGATTATTGGGTGACAGGTTTTCTTATTTGTGTGAAGAGTTTTGCAAAATTAGCCAATGGTTACAAAAAATGTGCTTAAGCAATCAGAAAAAACTGTAACAAAGAAAATAATTCATCCAGCAGTTATACTAATAAGGAGCAAAAATAACATGCAGCCAGATTGAAAGACTGAAAGAACCCCTCTTGTTTGCCTTCTCTTGCTCACTGTGAAATTACTTTGGACAGGGGGACTGCAGTAAAGCAAACTGTATGTCAGTGTACTTACAGCTGACAGCACTTATTTTCCCTACAGGTGACTTTTCTCCTTACTGAAGATCCCAACTACACCAAAGAGAGCCGAGGCAGGTTAATGAGGAGGAAGAGGAGAAGTAGAGAACCTTTATCTCCTGATCGTTTTAATCTCTACTCTTCACTGTCCTCCCTGTCAGGAGGACTAACAATATTCACCACCAACTCTGACATACACAGGGTCTCCACAATAGTGGAGGACAACACAGCAGCTGACAAGGTGCCAAAATAAGATTTTTTACTGGAAATTCACTCCAAACAAAGTTAACAAGTTATTTAAGGAACTGAGGTAGTACACTAGCTCACAGTATCTGTTAACTTCCCTCATTCTAGCAGTCTCAATTTCCCACCTTCATAATTTATCAACCATTTAATATTAGAAAATTTCAATTAAATATGAAATTTTCCATTGACCTAATGCTCTAATTTTCTCAGACAAACATGGCAACTGCTGCTTATAAAGCATTGAAAAAACAATATAATTTCATTTTCTACATGACAGTTAGCACATGTAAATCTTTTTTAATCAAGTAGTCTATCTTAGCTGCAACTTTTTGCTGAGCAGAAATGTGTCAGATTTTATAAAAAGTTATATCACAAAGTATATTTCAATTTTTTTTTATTAGTTTCTTTTCCAGCAAGCCGACTAATTTCTCTTTTAGACCTTTAATTTCATAATGATATCACTTATAATTACTCTTCATTACCTTCATTACCTATCACAACTTATTTTTCTTCTCCTACCTCAGGTGACCCTCCTCCATGTGGAAAGTCACAAAGACCTGATGTCCGTTCATACATTTAGAGTTGACAGCTCGGTAAAAAATGTCACCCTACATGTCTCTGGCACTATGACGGAGTGTATCCTTACCAGTCCATCAGGTAATTCTCACATCATATTAACATCAGCTATGAAGTCAGGGTTAGCTTTTTTTCCATCACGACACTGCACTTTGAACTGTACTTTGCATTTGCTTGAAATATCATGTACAGGGTGCAATTTCCCTGTAATTAAATTGAATTTCAGCATATTTTCTTTTAAATAGCAGTATAATTATATTTACATGTAAATATTGAAAGGTATTTACACTACACTGAAATTCAGTTTAGTTACAGGGGAATTACGCGCTAGATTTATCACACATACTTTAAAGTGTTACCTTGCAAAGATCATTCTTTAACTTTTTTTCCTTTGTAATTTGAGGGTAAAATAAGCTCAGCTGTTTATGCTTCTCTTCTCAGACCAGAGTCAGTCACTGTTGAATGAAGAAGGTCCCCTAGCAGTGCTACAGCAATTTCAGGGACTGTACCGTGTCAACCTGTTTCCTCCTTTACAACCTGGCCAGTGGAAACTGCAAGCCAAGAGCAATGGGCATCTTACGTTCAATGTTATAGGTAAAAGAAATAATATCGAGTACATCAAGCAGATCACCTGGCAGATATTCATTTTCAATTCAAATGCAGCTTTACTGTGGTATGAGATTTTTTTAAAAACATTTTTTAAAATTGATTTGTCTTTTGATCTACACCACCAGGTGACAGCGGTGTAGACTTCCTGTATTATTTTGCAATTATAACCAATGAGACACACCCGGGTCTGGCCAGAGTTGATGGTAATCCTACAGCAGGTGAGGGATTTTGATAAATTTACACGATAATGAGGATTTGTAAGTAAACAATATGTTTAAGAATATATCTTTCTAATTTTCAGGTGTTCCTGCCTTTCTAGTGGTGGCTGTTACAGGCCTGGGTTCAGATGAAGAGGCATCTTTTAGTCATGCAACACTGCTGGGGGCTGAAGGAGAAAGTCTTCAGCAGGTGAAGCTCAACTCCTCCTCTTCATCTATCTATTCCTTGGAGGAGCTGGTGGGCTTGGTGGACCCTTTTCCCAGAGTTCCCTTCTGCATTAGACTTTCAGGCGAGGACAGCAGAGGAAACAAACTGGAGAGGGTTTCCACAGAGATGGTGGAGCCCACTCACATTCAGATACAGGTAATTGTTAGCAATAATGCTGAAGAGGACAGAGGCTGCTTTCTACTCCAAGTTTACTATAGTTCATCTCCGTTACTCTGTTATGTACATCTATTTTTCAATTTTTCTTATATTTTAAATGGAAATTGTTTTGGTTTGGTTATTTCTGTGCACAATAAATGTAAAGCACTCTTGCACTCTTACAGTGTATCAAGAAAGTATTCACATCACTTCACTTATTACACAACATTGTCATATATATATATATATATATATATATATATATATATATATATATGGTCTCATAGTTGAGACTGTATGTCAGAGCACAAACCAAGCCATGAAGTCCAAGACCTCTGAGGCACAGATCTGGGAAAAGTTACAGAAAAACCTCTACAGCATTGAAGTTTCCAGTGAGCACAGTGTGCTCCATCATCCGTAAATGGTACCAGTTTTGAACCACCAGGCCTCTTCCTAGAGCTGTCTGCCTGCCCAACCAGAGAGATTAGGGTACAAGGGCCTTAGTCAGGGGAGTGATCAAAACCCAACGGTTACTCTGACAGAGCTTCAGCATTGCTCTGTGGAGAGATGAGGACGTTCTAGAAGGGCAACCATTTTAGACCATGAGAAACAAAATCCTCTGGTTAAAAGAATCTAACTTTTCTCATCACTGCATATTACCAGACCAATACCATCCCTACAGTGAAGCATGCTGGTGGTAGCTTCTTGCTGTGGGCCATATGAACCCATATAAAGACTCTCTAAGACCACTCCTTTGTTAAATCCTGGAGTGTCCCAGCCAGAGACCAGATTAGAACCGGATTGAACATGTCTAGAGAGATTTGAAAATGGCTGTGCATTGATGCTTCCCATCGATCCTAATGGAGGTTGAGAGGTTCTGCAAAGAAGAATGAGAAAAATGAAAACAACCCGAAAATGTCAATATGGGATATTTTGTGTCGAATTCTGAGAAGAAAAGGCTGCAACATGGCAAACTGTAGAACAAGTATAGCCCTGTGAATACTTTCTGGATTTACAGTTTTCTCTGTAAAACTCTATTTTCTTGCTTCTTTAAATTCTGCAGGGCCAGATGGCACAATTATAAGTTATTGATTACCTACAGTATCTATGTAGAGGTGTCAGGTGATGACCTTTCTTTGACCGGTGGTCCGTGCACTTTTGACACAGTCTGTTTCACACATTATTCAGGTGCTTTCTCTTCCTGACCTCGTGCCTGGTCAGAGTGCTGTGGTGAACTTTGAGATCCAAAACCACGGTGCAGCACGGAACTTCAGTTGGACAGCCGATGATGACTGTGGATATCTTCTTATGACAGAGCCCCACAGGTAGATCAAAATGAAAATACATCTTGCTCAGGTACAAAGCAAACTTCAAAGAACTTAGACTGCCATCCCGCTTCTTTTGTCACCTTCGCTGGCATTCTCTCACCTTTGAAAACTATGTAAACTTAGTAACCCAAAATATTTTTTAAATTATACAGTTATGTACAAAAGTCTTGAGTCACCCCTCAATTCTGCTCTTCATATCAGATTGGCTTTCTAATTTTCTTTTTTGCTAGTGGATATATTAAGGGTGTGCACCTATTGCAGTTTGCACTTGTGCTTTAGATGGGGAAAAGAACCAATTTTAAATTTTAACTTTATGCACTTTGTTATTAAAACACATAATTTGTTCCCATTTCTTTTTAATGAAAATTTCAAAGATAACACTGTGAAACAGTAACAAAATGTACCAACAAGATTATTCAAAAGAACTATTAGCTGAGTAGTGTGTCATTAAAAAGTGTGAGGAAATTAGACCAGTTGCGGACAAAATAAGAAGTGGCATGCCCACTTAACTATCCATAGCAGATAAAGATGCCTATAAAGGCCGTCATGAAGCCATCCCCAAGGAAGGGAAACGGGAAAAAGCTTAGATATACCAAATTATGGACTGAAAATCTGTGGTAACGGGTCTTATGGAATGACAACAGTCAGTATCTACAGTCATGGTTTGGCCTGCATTTCACCCATTGGTGTTGGGAATCTTGTTAAAATTGATGCAATTAAGAACACAGAAAGGTATGATTCCATTTTGGGCCTGATTGGCAGTGGCTTAATTTTTCATGACAATGATCCCAAACACACTGCCAGTGCATTAAAAGCATACCTGGATAGAAAAACACAAAGTAGAACACTATTATTCATGGATTGGCCTCCCCAGAGCCTGGACCTTAACTTTATTGAAGCAGTGTGGGATGATCTTGACAGAGGGTGGAACAAAAGGCAGCCGGCATTCAAAGAGGACCTTTGAATGTCTTTTAAGAAGCCTGGAGACCTATTCCTGAAGACTACTAAAAGAAAGGAGATAAAACCTTGCATCTATTTCGCATTTTAAGAAAAATATAAATTAAATGATGGCTAGTTCAAAACTCTGGCACAGTATTGTAAGTATAAGTTAAATGATTTCACAATTCATGTTTTTGCCCTTCAGCTTTCTTGTAGCAGAACAAAGGTCTTTTCGTGACCAGGTGTACCTCCAGACTCCAGCCACAGCGCAGGCAGGGGTGACAGTCACCCTTACACTGACTGTAAATGATCTTCATTCTGCTGACTCAAATTATGCAGTGGCCTACTTGACTGTGGTCCCTCAGGTGAGCAATAAGAGAAACTGCAGGATATTCTGCTGAAAACTTGTTTTTTGGTTTATTGTGTATATGATGATTTTCTCTTGCCTACAGGATTCAGACACGTCCCCACCATCCTGCTCTGCAGCACGAGTCCAATCGAACTGTTCTGCAATTTGCAACGCGACTAGCTGGAGTGTGTCTCTGTCTGTATCAGATATCGGACACTCTGGCCTTGATGCTCTGCAGCTACAGGAAGGTGAAGGTATTCTGATTTTGTTTCACAGTAACCCAACCTCAGAGGACAGCCTTGGAGAGCCTGGCATTGAGCTGCAACAGACACAGAGGGATAAATCAACAAATGGAGCCTACCACCACCACCAAGAGCAACACAACCACAAGGCCAGATTAGAGACAGGGGGCCCCCCTTTGAATATTTCAGAATGGTCGCTGGATGTATCTCAGCCACTGTTTGTGAGCTACACATCCAGCTGCTGCTCTACTCAGGCAAAGATGCTGGTTTGGGACAAAGCTGGAAACATGAAACGCTGCCATCTAACAAATGGTCAGAAGAGGCAGCTACAAAACAAGAGTACAGAAACCAGTGGGACTGGACAGAAAATGCCCACAGGCTTCTTTTTCTTGCTGTTAGGCCTGCTGTGCTTTCCTCTGCTTTAGCCCCGTGTGATTACAAATGTTTTGCTGGTCAAAATTATCTGTTGATGACTTGATACAGAGCTTGCTCTACTGTATTTTCAAAGGCAAAATCTGAAGCACCAATAATTTTTTTTCGTATTGATATTCAAAAGATGCAAATTTGCAAAGAATAAAAAATCTTTTATTGCACTTCCTTTTATTTTTGCTACAACTAGATTTGTATGCCTGTCACGTTTAAGGCTGTGTGAGAGGTCGATTCATTTGTAGTTTGTACTTGGGGAGCAGCACCAATAACACCAAGGCAAGCTTTAATACTGATAGATCAAAACATAAACAAAGTCCAGAATCTAAGAAAATAATTACAAAAACAGAAGACATAAAAATCAGAGATTAGTTAGGATACAGGACTCCACAAAAACACAGAATGCACAGACAATATAAAGACAAGGTAATGAGGGGAGTTGGAACTGGTGGGAAACCAAGCTGGAGACAACTAAACAAATGAGATGGAAGGAACAACACTTGCCAAAAGAAAACGGGAAGAGTGACACAACTGAATGTGCACCCAAGATCAACTTGACATGCGAAAAAAAGTCCAAAAAAAGAGACAAGGCTGAAGGAACATGAAGTTATCTATAACCAAACTATAAAGGCACAAATTACAAACCATAAACAACCAAAACCAAGCATCACACCAACCATCACCTCTATGCATTTCATTATTAGTTATTACTAATCTCTGCAAGGGCGTAGATTTGGCATGAACGGAAGGGACGTGTCCCCACCAATATCCAGCGATTATTGAATTGTCCCCACCAATAATTTGATCCCTTCGAGTAAAGAAAAACAACCCGATAGAAAGAAAACCTAGTAGCCTGCGCTGCGAGGAGAAGAGGAGGATGGCAGCAAAAAGGAAGAACCTGGATATAAGAAAGTATTTTTCAAAGAAACCTGTAAGTCACTTAAAGTCAAGTTCACTCATATAATGTGTCCGTCACAATAACGTTACAGGCTATGCTAGGCCATACATGCCAGCACTCCCGATTCTTCCGGGGAATCCCGAATTTCAGTGCCCCTCCCAAAAATCTCTGGGGGCGACCATTCTCCCCAATTTCTCCCGATTTTCCACCCGGACAACAAAACTGAAAAGCCATATCCCAGACTGGCCCAGCCAATTTCAGTTTCCAACAATGGCTACTATTACTGCAGCTACTTAGTTTTACTCTTATTACTCTTTCTGGGTCGCAAAATAAACTTTTAACACATTTTCAGGCGAGAATGTAGCTGTGTAAACATCAAATAACTTAAACATGTTATTGTTTGGCCTTTTTCAGTGCTTTAGTTGTGTTTTATTTGTTGGTGAGTAAATCGGTTTGGCTGAGATTAAAGTTATTAGATTAAATTAGATTAAATAAAACTTTATCAATCCCTCGGGAGGATTCCTCCGGGTTCTCACACAGCTGAATAAACTGCTGTCACACAGCAGTGTGTGAAAGCAGCTGTGTGAATACAGCAGTTTATTCGACCATCTACGCCAGCGTCCGGTTATATTTTAGACAGCAAGGAGCAGACGGCAGGTGACGTAATTCTGAAGGCTAGACCGTCCAATTTCACAGTCGCTCATTTCCGGTCTACCCGGCTTTCGGAGGACCCGGCCCACTTAGACCACAAAGGCCGGGTCCTCAGGTGGACGCAGCCTCTGAATTTGGACACTCCCGGCCTGTTTCCGGCCGGACAATAATAACGGTATTTTATCCGATAAATAAACACTGTAAGATTCAAGTTTTTTGTATATATATATGTACATATATATCCTTTTATCAAGAAGCAAAAAGAAAAAAGAAAAAATAAGAAACAGGGCAGGGTTCGATGGTTGAATCATCCGTCCTCACCAATGCCACAACCAAATCTACACCCTTGAATCTCTGGTTCTCTTCCACAGCATGTCTTTGTCCTGTCCTTCTACCCTCACCCCCCAACTAGTCGTGCCAGATTGTTGCCCCTCTCTGAGGTTCTGCTGGAGGTTTTTTCCTGTTAAACGGGAGTTTTTCCTTCCCACTGTCACCAAAGCACTTGCTTATAGGGGGTCATATGATTGTTGGGGTTTTCTCTGTTTTCTTATATTATTGTTGTGTATTTACCTTGCAATATACATTACCTGGCAACTGTTGTTGTGAATTGTCCATTAAATAAATAAAATTAAAATTTTTATAACAAAACTCAGAACTAGGAATTGCAAAATAACACTACAATAGAAAACCATGAAATGATACAAAACAAAAACATAAATCACTTCTAAAAACCCAGAAGAACTAATAACTCACAGAAAAACTCAAAATCCTAGAACTTGGATCCAGGATTTTCCCAATGTGGAATAAAAAAGTAGAAATCAAATAAAGCAGTGGGTAAATAACTGGATTGTTTTCACAGACCATCATCACTTAATGGCCAAGATGAAATAATGCATTTCTTAACACATTTAAAAAAAAAAAAAAAAAGAAGTTGTTTTAAGATGATATCATGGAGACATCTGACAAATTTACGAAGCAGTATCTGTATACCACTAGTCAGGGTAATATTAAAGAGTGGCCCATGATAAGAATTGACTGATGGGTCTTCGCTTTTATTCTCTGACGTCCATTTATCTACAAAAAGAAAGTATTGAAAACTCTTAGTGTCTTTAGACCTTAAATACAATCTGGCAAAGCTGGAAACAAAGAATTTTGCAGAGTCATGCACCTTGTTTATATTTAACTGAAAAATCCCACATCCCACACAAATGTACTGAGAAACTTTCCTTTGTGCTTCAGCTGTAGGACTTTAGCTTAAATATTTAAACTAAAATTAAATATTTAACTACTTTCCTACGAACCTTGCTAAAACTTGTTACTCAGTTATTCATTTGAAATTCGGCTGTCCCCACCTTCTGGGCCAGCCTTAGAGAACCAATCAGAAGCTACTGCAACCACAAACACAAACTCACAGTTAAATTAGAGACAGGAGACCCCAATTTTAAGTGCACCTCCTCTTCCTCTCCCATCTTTTAACTCGCAATCTTCTCATGGCTTTAAATGGTTTCCTTTAAACTTTTACTTTGACCAACACAAAAGCCTGGCAAGTATAGCTTAACGATCGGCAGTTGTGACATAGTGATGCAGCACAACTAAATTTTAACCCCTCCTATATCTGAGATGCATCTTGAAAAACATAGACCCCAACAAGTTAAAAGTGAAACCTTTGAAACCTTTTTTTTTCATCCAGTTACTCTCCTGGAGTTAATTAATTTTTCTACTGAAAACTTATTAACTCATTCTTCAACACAGAATTGGCAGAGAATATAAAGGCAGTGACAATTAGAGCACCAAGCGCAGTGCCATCATTGTCCGCACCCTGAACCTTTAGAAATGATGAAAAGAAAATCTATGCAGAGAGACACACAGCCAGAGGTGGAGGAGCGAGGACACTGGGGAAATAAGGTGGAATTTCTCCTTGCTGTGGCGGGAAATGTTGTCGGCCTGGGGAACGTGTGGAGGTTTCCCTACCTCTGTTACAAAAATGGAGGGGGTAAGCAAATGAGGAACTCACTACATTAAAGGTGTATTAATCTTGTAGGATTATATTGATTGTGCAAAGCATGAGCAAAATAAATTACAAAACAGTACTAGTTCAAGGTCTATTATTACTAGTTCACAGTCACTGAAATGAGACTGAAAGTGTGACTTCAAACTCCATTGGTACTCTAGGAAATGTTAATTTTATCACTTGAGGTAGCTCACATGACAACTGTAGGTGAAGTCAAGCAGGGCTCTCTATCTGTTTGAAGCATTTTGGATTTGGCAGCAGGTTGATTCCATCAAATCTGATGCCAGCATCCAAAGTGAAGACTCTGCTCCACTGAATCCAATAGCATCCAGTCCTCAGGCAGCTTGATTGTTTGCAATAGAATCATTATAATTAAAAAAGAAGAAAACAATATTATTAGTTTATAAAAATCTGCCTCTTGTAGTTTTTTTGTGAATTCAACTTTCACAAACAAAGTTCTAGTAAAAAGTAGTTGTAGCAGCAGTAGTAGTAAAAGTACTAGTCAAACAATTCATTAGTAAACATTTCCTTTAATAACTTCCCAATATGTCATCTTAATTTTGGTAGTATGTTTAAACAACTGATATATGTTTTGTTTTTAAAAGCATATACCAGGTCCTTGTTTAATATCATTGATTTACGTAAAGCCTTTGATACAATAGATCATTCTTTACTTTTACGGAAGTGTGAAAGGTATGGTTTAAGAGGTGTTGTACAATTTTGGTTAAATAGTTACTTGAATAATAGGTTCCAATATGTGAGTATTAATAACATGAAATCTAAACTTAGAAAAGTAACTTGTGGAGTTCCGCAAGGATCTGTTTTGGGACCTAAGTTATTTTTACTTTATATAAATGATATTTGTACAGCCAGTGATACTTTAAAATATGTGATGTTTGCTGATGATACAAACTTATTTTGCTCTGGAAAAGACATAAAGAAATTACTGAAAACAGTGGAAACAGAACTCATGAAGTTAAATAGATGGTTTGTATTTAATAAACTATCATTGAATGAAAGTAAAACAAAATTTATGTTATTTGGAGGTAGTAAAAGTAATATTAAAGTAAAATTGAATTTAAATAATGTTGAAATTGAAAGAGTATATGAGACAAAAATTTTTAGGAGTAATTATTGATGATAAACTTTGTTGGAAGCCCCACATAGAACATGTGAAACGAAAATTATCCAAGTCTATTTCTATTCTTTATAAAACAAGAGATTTTTTGAATAAGAACTGCCTTTATTTATTGTATACTTCCCTTTGTTTGCCTTATATGACCTACTGTGCAGAAATTTGGGGGAACACATACAAAACATATTTGGATTCAATATTTAAATTGCAAAAAAGAGCTATTAGAATAATAAATAAAGTTGGATATAGGGAGTCCACCAACCAGTTTTTTGTAGGATCATCTATGTTAAAATTCATGGGCATTATATATTCTAAAACTTTAGAAATGATATATCGTGTGATGAAAAAGAATGTTCCAATTTGTATTTTAAGTATGTTTCAACTAAGAGATGGAAAATATGATTTGAGGGGGTCTTATAAGTTTGAAATGCCTAAAGTGAGAACCAATGTTAAGTATAGATGTGTGTCAGTTTTGGGAGTGAAATTATGGAATGGACTTAATGATGAACTGAAGATGTGTTTTTCTTTGTCATTCTTCAGGAAGATTTTAAAAATTAGTATTATACAAGGTTATAGAAATTTGGTTTGTTAAAATTTTTTTGTGTTGATTTAATTTCTTGATTTATCATTGATTTCTTTTCAAACTGTTATACAACTTATTTATCAATGCTATTTATTTTCTTGGTTAAGGATTTGATTATTTCTATGGGGGTAAGGGATAGGATAAGTATAAGCCATAAGGCTTCAGCCTATTCCTTTTTCGGTTTCTGTTTGAGTACTTTTATGTAAAATTATAATCTGTTGTTGTTGTTGTTGACTGAAATAAAATTTCAATTCATAATTGAGTAAGCTTGTTACTCAGAAGCTGCACAACAGGTGTGTTTACTGTGTATGTTTTTAATTCAGGTGCATTCCTGGTGCCATATCTGGTATTTGTGGTAACCTGTGGTGTACCCGTGTTCCTGCTGGAGACAACTATAGGGCAATTCACCCAGGAGGGTGGCATTACCTGCTGGAGGAAGCTGTGCCCATTAGCAGAAGGTAAGCTGTTCAGGGATCGTTAACAAGAAAACATCATGTTATCCTTCTCTTCAATGGCCATTTATTCACAGTCTTGCACAACTGTGTCTCAAAATGTAGTGAACAAGTTAATAAGTATTTAAAGTTAAGCCAATTCTGTACTTATCACAATCTTCAAGTTATAAGTTCAAGCCTTAACTGAGAACTGGTAACATTGTGTTTTGCAAGTCATTCTCAGTGATTTGCTACTAGGCAGTTCTAAAGGAACAAGATGTAATTTCTATGCATTTAAATTTAATATGTTAAGACTAATATTATGTGTGTGGTTCACTTTTCTACATTATCTCAAATATTTTCCATGATGTTCAAATTAGAAATACTAAATTTTATTAAATATTGGAATGTGTTTGTCCTGTTTACTGCAGACTGCTACCCAGCTAATGTATAAAACAGTGTTTGTGGCACTCTTTATTTATGTTTTTAAAGGAATAGCACTGGACTATCCCACAACTGAATTCTACACATAAAAGCTACTGTAGCTGCAAGTTTTTGGACCCATTATATTTTAAGTTAGCAATTAGCAACAGAATGCAAGCAGCCTGAAATAAAAGTTGACTTTAAAGTTGCACATTATTACGATGTATTATTATTATTAGGATTTTGGCCTGAAAAGTCTTAACATTTTGCTGAAAGCATTGAAAATACAGGCAAGTAACAATTACAGCTCACCCAACTTTTCACTAGGCTTCCTTTTCACATGTAACCTGCTACAGTATCTTGACATATTATTGTAGCAAAAATCTGAATACGCACACATGTATTTCAATACCCGCACACAAATCAAATATGCTCATTCAAAATGAAACACACACACACACACACACACACACACACACACACACACACACACACACACACACACACACACACACATCCAATATATCCTGGGAAAAATAGGATCTCTCAATGCACAACAACCTTGAAGCAGATGGGCTTCAGCTGTAATCAAGTGTCACTCAGATAAGGACCAGGAAACTGAAATTCACAGAATCTCACCAAAACTAGAGAAGAGAGCAAACTTTTTTTCTGATGGTAGGTTTGGCATAGAAGCATGAGTCCACACTGCCTTGGATCAGTGGTTCAGGCTGGTGGTGGTCGTGCTGATGTAATAATGTGGTGGATATTTTCTTGGTACACCATGTGCCCTTAAGTACCAGCTGCACATCGTTTAAATGCCAAAGCCTATAGTATTGCTGCTGACCTTGTCCATCACTTTATGACCAGAGTGTAGCCATCTTCTGATGGCTACTTTGAGCAGGATAATGTCATATTATCCTGTTATATCACAAAATCATCTTAAACTGGTTTCTTGAATATAACAATGAGTTCATTCAAATGGCCACCACAGTCACAGACCTCAAGCCAAAACTGCTGAGTAACCCTAAAACAACAAGAAGTCTGAGTAATTGATAAATGGAGATTTTTGTAATTATTATCTGTAAATGCCTTTCAGGGATAGGCTTTGGTGGACAACTAATCCTTTTCTATAGCTGTATGACCTACATCATTATTCTTTCCTGGGCTTTGCTCTACCTCGTGTTCTCCTTCAGCTCTCAGCTCCCCTGGGCCTCCTGCAACAACGACTGGAACACAGGTAAAATGCAAAGATTATTTCCATTTTCCAATAAAAAATTGTCAAAGTATGTTTAGGTATTTAAACTTTTGTTCTGATACTTTTCACACTCTCTTCTCAGAGGGCTGTGTAGACTTTTCAACAAAAAATAACACCGTCCACTGGACCAACCAGACAAACTCGACCTCTGCAGCCACCGAATTTTGGGAGTATGTCTATGTAGATGGACTGAAAAAGCCTACATACCAAGTTATTTAAAGCCCAATAAAACATTTTGTACCTTTTCCAGCTATATATATCTATATCCTTCTACCTATCGATCTGTCTGTCTATCAATCTATATATTGTTTTTTTTTACCTTCTGCATTTAATTGACTTCTAGACGACGAGTGCTGATGATCTCTGGGGGCATTGAGGAAATAGGCAGCATCCAGTGGGAGGTGCTGTTGTGCCTCATTGCTATGTGGATCGTCTGCTACTTTTGTATCTGGAAAGGAGTCAGATCTACAGGAAAGGTAGTTTTGCTGGTAAATACAGTGGGGGAATAATTATTTGATCCCCTGCAGAAATTATAAGTTTGTCCAAATACATGACTCTCTAATGACTCTCTAATTTAAATGGTAGATTAATTTCAATGGAATGAGGCAGAATGTGACATAAAAGTTATGGAATTAATTGATTTTTATGTCATTGAATGAGATAAGTATTTAACTTCAAGTGTTAGCTACCTCCACAGATTTCCCATATTTTGTGGACAAAAAAATAGAAAATTGTTGACAACGATCTGTGGATGCAGATTGTGTGTGGCAATGAACGGACCCCTGCGCAGATGGCAGAAGGAAAAATGAACTTAATAGCTGATAGGTTTGTAACTTAAACCTATTTGCTGGAACGTTCAAGATAATTTAATTACACAGCAAAGCAAGACACGAGTAGGCAAAGTTCTTTATGTTTCTAGTGCACGGGAGAGAACTGGACAAACGCCGTTCCTTCGCTCGACCCCAGTTGCTCTCGTCCCCCCCCCGTAACACTGCTCTTTTATTGAGGTTACATGAATATACATAGGTTCATTACAGTTTTTCTCGATTGCTAAAACACATTTCTTGAAACTACGCCTCATATCCTCACAACAGTAAACACAAATCCATAACCTCTCACTCAATTCCCCAAACATCCTATTTCCAGGTCAAAATGAAGCTCTACACCCAAAACTATTCACTCCTGCTGAAAAACCAAACTTTGCCCTCAGACATCAAACACAAGCCCTCAAAAACACACACACTACAACAGAGTTTTGCACACTGGTACAATTAATTCAAAACAATAGTTCCAAAACAATTAGGTTGCTTATGGTTCTCCCCTTCAAAACCCTTGTCACATGATAAACACAAAAGACGCAACCAATGTATGTACAGTGGCACATTGTCATTCATGTACTATACAGTACAACACACACCAGAAACATTATCCCACCTCAGCATCTTGTCTTTGGTCTGGGTCAGGCCAGAGAATCTCATCCACATCACAGGCTATATTGGCCCCAGCCAGGCAGCGGGGGTAAAATCCTCTTGCATGCCTGATCCACCCCTGGCATGCATCTACTGATATGTCTAGGCAGGCCTCTTCCATGGCCTGAAGGAGGTGAACACGGACATAAGGTTCTCGGTCATACACTTTCCACCGCCATGCCAAAAATAACTCCTCTATCGGGTTTAGAAAGGGAGAGTATGCAGGCAGAAAGATATTAGAAAACCTTGGGTTATTGGTAAACCAGTCACGAACCAGAGCAGCGCGATGGAAGCTGACGTTATCCCACACAACAACGTAGTGAGGCTGCTCTGGCTGTGCTGGTTCCCTGTAGTCCAGCTGGAACATATGTTGTCTTAAACCATCAAGAAAAGCAAGGAGAAGCATAGTGTTATAGGGTCCCAGTACGGCATGGCGGTGGAGTACCCCTCGTTGGCTGATGGCTGCGCACATAGTGACATTCCCCCCACGCTGACCAGGGACATTTACAATAGCCCGATGGCCAATTATGTTCCTCCCCCTTTTCCTTCTTTTGGTCAGGTTAAAACCTGCCTCATCCACAAAGATTATTTCATGGGGAACAGGCCGTCCTTCAATCTCAAAGATTCTCTGCAAAACACATAACACAGTAGAGTCTATCGGTACCCTGAACCACAGTTCAAGAGTGCTGAAATGGCAGCATAAACTGCCATGCTGTGATGGTACACAATACTTTATACAGTATCAAAACTCATACCTGAACATATTCCACACGTTGGTTCTTCACTCTGTCAGAGTTTCGTTCGAAAGGGACTCGGTATGCCTGTTTCATCCGGAATTGATTCTTTCGGAGGATGCGGTCAATTGTGGAGAGGCTGATGGCATTTATGCCTCGAAAAAGATGATCATCCTCAATCACTCTCCTTTGAATCTCTTGCAGGCGGATTACATTATTTGCAATTACCATGTTTACAAGTTCCCTCTCTTGCTCCTCCGACAAAAGCCTTAACCTGCCTCCACCAGGTGGTCGTCTCTGTGTCCCACAAAAATAGAAGCACTCATTACTGTAACTGTCACACATTCATTTTACAGGAAAATAATGGAAACATACTGAAACTCAAGACACATAAGTTCAGTAACTTACAAGTTACTGTACAAAGCAGTCTTACTGCAAGTACACCTACCTGTTTTCCTCCCTGAAGGTTCTGATGATGGAGGCAACAGTGAAGCGACTCAAATTTGGTTGTACTCGTTGCCCAGCCTCCCTCATAGTCATCCCATGGACAAGGACATGGTCAACTAAAGTGGCTCGAATTTCATCCGAGACTGACTGTCTTCGTGCCCTTGCTCTTCCCCTTCCTTGTCGCCGTCGTTCTCCACCTCCACCTCCTTCACCACGTCCTCCTCCTCCTCCACCTCTCCCTCCTCCTCCACCACCTTCCTGTTGTCCTAGACCACCTCCTCCTCCTCTTCCACCACGTCCTCCTCTTTCACCATGTCCTCTTCCTCCACCATGTCCTCCTCCTTCACCACGTCCTCCTCTTTCACCATGTCCTCTTCCTCCACCACGTCCTCCTCCTTCACCACGTCCTCTTTCTCCACCACGTCCTCTTCCTTTGCATCTCTTTGGATCCATTGTTTCAAACCTGAATGAGCTGACTTTGGCCCTTTTATCTATCCATCGCAGGTTCTGATTGGTGTGTGCTAAATTTTGACTCCTAGTGTTTCCACCTGGTTAATTGTGTGCTAATTGAGCTCAAGCTATGCTGACTTAAGTTAACATTATTGCATGCTAGTGCTTTCTAAATGACTACATGGTGTAAGCACTGTAAAATGTAGGGATTTGTGTGTAGAGTTTTGCAGTAACAGTTCACCAAATTTGAGTCATGTGTCAAAGCAGGGAATAGTGTTTATAGTTCAGGGAAATGGGTGAGCTTTTTGACCAATAGCGTTACGGTTTTGAAATTTTAGTTTAGAGGCCTGGTTATAGTGTTTAAGCAATCGAGAAAAACTGTAACATATGATGTCTACAAACAAAGAGTACCTTGCCTGTGCGTTGTGTGTGCGTGTGTGGGGTCAGAGTGTGACCCCATAAATGACTTCCCTAAACCTGCTGGTCTAAACAGAAGGCACTTAGCCTAAAACAGATATAGATACGTTTATCCTACCATAAAACAATAAGACAAGGTACGACCTCTCCCATGCTCCCAGAATGTGGGTGTGAATGCCAGAGCACTCTGGAATGAAAACAACGTCTCTGCAGACTACTAAGGATCAAACCTCTATTGTCTACAACTAATTATAAAACTCTAAGCATATATAAGTAGATATTTCTAAGCATAAATGATAATCAAAAATACAAATCCAACAATAACAAAAGGCTAGCATTTTATTTAGGCGCAAAAACACAAAGGTACAAAAATAAGAAAAACCAAAAGCCAATAACTAATCAAAAATGTGAGAAACTAAATGCAGAGCAACATACAGGACAAATAGACGTAAAACATTTTGTTTTTGTTTGTTTTTGTTGAAACAAGAGGAAAATTGGGCTGTGGAGAACAGACATGAATGCACACGAGAGACAGGAGAAATATGGAATGAAAAACAAGGAGGGGAACATGTAAAAAGAAAAGGGAAACAAGACGCAGAGACGCACACACACAACCAAATGCAACAAGGGAGCGAGGGACACAGGACAAAGGGGGGAACAAAGGAAACCTAATGAACAAGGAAATTAAGTGAGATCACAAGAAAACTGAAGCAATAATAAGAATAAATTCAGGACTGCCTGTTGAAACTTAAGTCATAATGATAACACAAAACACTCAAAAAACAAAACAAAACCCCACAATAAACTCAGAAGCTGGCCCTAAGACCCAGAACTGTGACAGGAGCATCTGTAACTGATTAATTCATTGATTGATTGCAATCTGTGTGCCACATAGGCCACAACAGCAAATCTATGAGAACCAGAGTTCTGGCTAGGCTGTAAGGGCTCAAATACTTATTTCATTCAATGACATGGAAATCAGTTTATAACTTTTATTTAATGTGTTCTTTTTGGGGATATCTTGTCCCCCCCCCCCCCCCCCCCCCATTAAAATTAAATTACCACAAACATTAGAGACTGTTCACTCCTTTATAAGCAATCAAACTTACAAAATCAGCTGGAGATCAAATAATTATTTTTCCTCACTGTAGCTCTATATACAGTATGTATACATAGTACATATTGAGTAAACACTTAAATGCTCTGAAATGTTACTTTTTCCCACAGGTGGTATATGTCACAGCTACCTTCCCCTACGTGATGTTGTTAATACTTTTGATTCGTGGCCTCTCTCTTCCTGGAGCATTCGAAGGAATCATGTTTTATCTTCTGCCTGAACCCTCACGACTGATAGACCCTCAGGTACGAGCTCAAATCTCTAACAGTGTCTGACACAGGTGGACAAGTGTAATACTGTTGCTTTGTTGGAACAGGTGTGGATGGAGGCTGTGAGTCAGATCTTCTTCTCCTACAGTATCGGTGTGGGCTCCCTAACTGTGCTGGGAAGCTACAACAAATACAACAACAACTGCTATAAGTACATGATGATCAGTAGTTATTTACCTTAATTTTAAATAGATATTTAAATATTAACAACCTCATATTTTGTCACATGCAGTGACTGCACTTTGCACTTTGTTTTTGTGATTTGCAGAGACTCTCTGATGCTGTGTTTGCTGAACAGTGGTACCAGTGTTGTAGCTGGTTTTGCTGTGTTCTCGGTGCTGGGATTCATGGCTCATGAGCAAGGTGTTCCCATTGCAGAAGTGGCAGAGTCAGGTATATATCACAAACATGCGATCATATTCTCCTGGACCCATAAATGTGACATAACAGTGATCCATAAATGGACTCAATCTTACATAACAATATTATGGGAGCATGTCTCAACTGGTCACAGACTTGGTAACAGAACAAGAAAGACTTTAAAAATTTCAGGGCTCTGTTTTAATTGTTAAGCTTGATTTGGGGGAATATTATTTTTGGAATGATTTCTGTCAGGGCTCATTGTGCAGGCAGGTGGAGATGTGGATCCAAATGAAGGACTCTGAGATGGAAATGTAACTGAAGACCACACACAGCTTTATTGCTGGCACCAAACAAAAACAGAAATCAAACCATAAAACTGGAACACACAGGCAGGATCTGGGGGTACGAAGCGACACTGAGCACAGGAAAACACAGGGCTAATATACACAGGGTGGTAATCAGGGAATGGGCAACAGGAGGGAGACACAGCTGGGAGAAATTGGACTAACGAGACAGGGGAGCAGTAGAACTGAACACACTCACATGAGACACAGACCTTCACAATAAAACAGGAAACAAGAAACCACTAAACAAAGAGGCAGACAGAGAGGCAGACAGAATATAACACATGGAACTCAAACAATACATGAAACAACAAATCCTTAAACACGGATAAACAGAAACATGAAACTCTAATAATCATCACCACCACCATCACCACCACAATCACTACAAGAGAATAAGAAAACAATCCATAATCCAAAAACACACCAAAAAATAACAACTCAAAATACTGGGTCAAAGTGACCCAGAACCGTGACAGATTTCGACATTTTTGTTTACAAAAGCTTAATTTCTCAGTAGTGAGTTTATACCTAATCTATGGGAACTTGTTTCCAGCACTGGAAGAAAAACAACGAAGTACTTTTGCCACTGAAAATTCAAAATTTACGATATCTAAGAAAACTTAATAAGAAAATTGGCAACATTTTCACACAATGTTGGCATCCAAACATTGTGTGAAAGTTTCCTTGTTATCTTGATTATAGGAAGAGGAGGAATGTGGAACAGAAGGATTGGTTTTTCTGTGGTATTCACATTTCTATAGGAAAACCGAATGCTTTGCTAAATGTTTGTGTCAGGAAGTTGACATTTTGTGATGCTTAACTTGAAATTAAGACTTAGGTCTCACTGGCAAAAAATAATTTTTACAGCTGTGGAAACTAACTACCATACTAATCAGGTCTCAGCATCCTTTGAGTTCCAATAGTCAGACTATATTATGTGGGCTAAATCAGTCAGTGCCATTGTGCCATCACAGTCAAACACGTGAGTAATGGTGAAAACCTGATGTCATTTGATTTTTCCCTCTTAATATGAACAGGCACAGGTGATTGTTCAATTTTCTGCATTTCTGCTGTCATATTTATGCCATTACACACCACAAAACTGTACAAACTAAAACACAAACATTTACCACTGGCTGGCATGTTTGATATGTTCTGGCATCATGCTGTTGTGTTTCAGGTCCAGGCCTGGCGTTCATTGCATACCCTCAGGCTGTAGCCATGATGCCCCTGCCTCAACTGTGGTCCATCTGTTTCTTTGTTATGCTCATTCTCTTGGGTCTGGATACACAAGTAAGACACACAACTTTGGAACATTGCATTTATGCTTTGAAATTTACTCAGTGTGTTTTGTCCATTTTCTGCACAGTTTGTTGCCATGGAAGTAGTGATGACGTCCTTCATCGATATGTTTCCCAAAGTGTTGCGCAGAGCCGGCCGAAGGGAGATTTTTCTCCTTCTCTTCTGCTTAATATGCTTCTTCTCTCAGCTTGTCATGGTTACTGAGGTCTGTATGTAATGTATCACTGGCAGAAAATGTTTTGGAAATGTGTGTAGGGGTCTAAAAGAAAAAAATAAACATTACATATCCTAATTGTAATCCAGGGGTCCGTTCTTCGTACCTCGCTAAGTAAGTTAGCTGGGTTTGATTGTTGACGATTTCGCGTGATCTTGGATCGTTCGGTTCTCCGAAGCTCATCCGGGACTTGCTGTCATAGCAACAGATCCGTAAGCGTAAACCTGCTCGGAAGCAGGTTTACTTTATGTAAACAAGATTAGATCGCGGCCACGCAGGTATGTCCGCTTCATGTATACGAAAGCAACAGCGATATTTTACCACTGTTTTTCCATAAATAAATATTATCAATGTAACTAAAGATAATGCAGTACTTGATCCTTTTATTGATTCCATACAGATACATACAGGTCATTTCCTAAAAAAAGGGAAATGTACTATTAATCATTCTATTTCATGTATTTGATTATTTCAGATGTAATTCATATTTCAGAGTAGTAATTGTAAATTACTTCGTGTAATCAAGATGAGAGACCACGGCTATAAAAGCGAAGGTGGATTTGGGAAGCCTGTCGCAGCCATGTCCTGTCCGTATACGCGAGCAACCCATTGCGGAAGGTGCAAGATTGATAAGGAGAGTTTTCAGAATTCAGCGTATATTGCGGGACAGACAGGATCCTTTAGCTCAGCGCGACAGTGTGCTCATTGAGAGATATCGATATTCCCGTGAGGGTATTATTCACTTAACCAACTTGTTGACGAGGGGGTGCAGGACCACCACCTGTCTTTTTTTGCTCTGCCCTTTTCTTGGTTGCCTTTATAAACAAACAAACAGATTATTTCAGGGTCTCTTTTCAAGAGACTAAAAGCAATATAAGTGATAAATATTACCATTCTGTAGAATATTCTTATTTCACTTTTACTTGTTCACATGTTCTCGTGGGTCCTGTTGTGGCTCTGATGTGAAAGAGGATATAATATAATATAATATAATATAATATAATATAATATAATATAATATAATAAATTTACCCTACCGCCTACTGGTGTTGGCCAGAGGGGCCGATGGCGTGATATGGCAGCCTGGCTTCTGTCAGTCTGCCCCAGGGCAGCTGTGGCTACACCTGTAGCTGCTTCCACCAGTGTGTGAATGTGAGAGTGAATGAATAGTGGCATTGTAAAGCGCTTTGGGTGCCTTGAAAAGCGCTATATAAATCCAATCCATTATTATTATTATTATTAAATTACTTACGAGTTTAATTTGTCAGCAACTTTCTGCCAGCCCCTCTCTCCTTGCTTTTGCAGCCTTTGCAGTGTTCCCTTGCATTTTAATTAAACTCTGAAACTCCTGAAATCCCTCAATCAAGAGTTCTTGCTCTGCTGCCGAAAAATACTGAGCGCGCTCCTTCGACATTTCGCCGACCAATCAAAGGGTTGCCGATCAATGTTTCTACTATCGATGCGTAGCCCCTGTTAAGCCACCCAGTGATCTCACATTACTTCATCCAGCTATACTAATCGTCAACAACAGGTGTGTTCGAAGAACCGGAATAGCGAGCTCAAAGTTAGCGAGATGATTTGATCTTGGATGTGTCATTTGATCTTGGATGTAGTAAGCGAGGTACGAAGAACGGGCCCCTGATTTTAGTGAGGAAAATAAATGCATGCAAAATCAATATCTGTGTCATTGTCTCTAGGGAGGGATGTTTGTGTTTCAGTTGTTCGACTACTATGCTTGTAATGGAGCTTGCATCCTCTTTCTATGTGTGTTTGAAACTCTGGCACTGGGTTGGATATTTGGTAGGTGTGCTCTTCTTTTTACATCTCACACTAATGATGTCGTAATGATGACATGATCAGGGAAGTTTTCTCATATATAGGGGCAAATCTTGCAGACACTTGTGAGGACATTATAATGGAGTCTTTACATGGGTGATTATGACTCCTTTGGCTGTCATTTAACCTTTATGTGAAAAAAATACATCCATGGCATTCCATTGACACCAAGTGTGATCTTTATACGTTGTTTATCTTGTTTCTTCTTCTATTAAGGGGTAGATAAGTTATATGACATAATAAAGGACATGACAGGAACACGAGCCAACTACTTCTTTAAACTCTGCTGGCTCTACCTCACACCACTGGTCTCACTGGTGAGTTGGGCTTTAAGTATTAGGATACCAACACTCAATTCTCCACCAACTAAACCATCTCCTTTTGATTTCTCAGGGCTCTTTTATATGTTCTTTAATTGAGTACCAGCCTCTGACCTTTAATCGGTGGTACATCTATCCATCCTGGGCATATGTGCTGGGGTGGATACTGGCCCTCTCCTCCATCCTGCTTGTTCCAGGATGGGCCCTGTATAAGCTGGGCACTGAGACTGGGACTCTAAGTCAGGTGGGATGACTGTGTTATTATTTTAAATATATAGTTAAACAAAAATGTAAGACTTTCATGTTTACTGGGTGATTTTTAACGTAATAGAAATCATGGTAATAATAGCCTTTTTAGAATTATTATAAAACTTTTAAATTAAGTTTTTCTCCATTTTTCTCCATTTTGTAGCGTTTCCATCATCTGTGCCAGCCTAATCTTGAAAATTTAGAGAACCAAAAGAGGGAAACTCAGCTAGAGACCATCAGAGAACTTCTGCAGTAGTTCACACTCAACTGATACAAAAGGTCATCTGATCCCTTTGTAACACCTACGATTTGGAGTTGAACGTGATGTCACTTTCTCTGTTTTCCATTAAAAAAAATTCTCTTTTTTTCCACTTCTGTACCCATTTGAGCTGCATCATAGTCATTTTTTTCTTTTTTTTGTTTATACAATATATCAATGTATCTAAATCCACACACATTTTCTTTAATGGAAAGATATGGTTGCTGTGTTTGTGTAGTGCACTCCCAAAAATGATGTTTTACACCACATGTTACAAAAAGAAAAAATGCTTTTGTGTTGATATGACTGACCTCAAAAAAATGTCCTTAAACGTTAAAGGCAGGGGCGATTCTAGGATCAGAGCTTTGGGGGTGCTGAGCAGCCAGAGAGCTGCCCATCCAGGCATCCAGGCCTTTACTCGTCATAATGAGACGTCTTCCCCGTCTCTGTCAGTCCCTGCATCCTTAAATGTCTCCAGTTGTCACGAGTTCTCTCTGACTGTCTCCTTGGTGCATTTAAACCCCTGTTCCTCCCTGTCCTCATCGTCTGTTGTCTTCATCTCCATTATCACTCATCATAATTTTACCATCTCTGTGCAAGTCTGCAAATTTCTTTATTAAATCATAAGATTCTTAAATTCATCAAGTCTCTCTGTGCCTGGGTCCTCATCACAAAACATTACATCACTGTTTTGTACATTTTAACACAATTTAATCCCCACATTTGTGAAAGAAAAGCAAAACACTTTTTTGAAAAGTCTGTAACAAAACCATCAAATCTGATAAAGGTTATTTAAATGCTGCTAAAGAAGAATGGATTGGAATAAAATAAAAATAAAAAACATATCCCAACCTTAATTACTGTGGGAGAAGTGAATGATGCTCACAGTGAGTAAGAAGTAAACTGAGTGCATATTTTGGACAGAGATTCACTTTTAATGTGTATGTATAATATAAAAAATACACTCCAAAAATAGAAGAGTCCTTGAAATGTACAAAATATTATTAAAAAATTAGAAAATGGACACCTTGGCCTATGGTACAATGTATACAATGTATGAAAAGATCTTTACTGCAGATACTAATATAGCTCTGCAGATTTTTTCTTTTCTTTTAACCTATGTCGCCTCACCTTGAGGTTGGCAAATCCGTCTATCACATTTTGGTGGTCAAGTCTCTCAAGCATCTCTTTCTCAACTGACATCACAGCCAGGTGCTGGAGTCTGCTTTGACCCATGGTCCTTCTCAGCCAGGTATGGAGCTGACTCAAGACACTAAAAGACCTTTCACAGCTACAGCTGGTAACTGGGTTTGTTAGGGCAACCTGAATAACAGTTTTCAGTGTGGGGAAGATCTGATTATCCAGAAGATTGTACAATGTTAAGATATCTGGGATGGCACCAGCCTCACTCTTGAGCTTCAAAAAGTTTTTGGCAACCGTGACTTCCTCTGACTGAAGTTCAATATGGTAATGCAGTGCCAGGGCTGACAACCCAGTTGGTTTTGCAGATTCTGTATGTCAGGGTTTCTGGGTCATTGACCCAGTATTTTCAGTTCATGTTCACTGTTTATCCTCTGTACGTTCCACTTCCTGTTTTGTGTTACGTTACTCTGTGTGCATTATGTTCTAGTTCTTATTCCATGCATCATTAGTTCAATTGTGTTCAGCTACTCACTCACCTGTCACCTATCAGTCATTGTTCAGACAGTGTATTTAAGTCCTCAGTTCTCTCCTGGTCAGCGTCGCGTCCTTAATGTTGTCACTGCTGTCTATGCCCCATGTTTGCCTCCCAAGTTCAGATCAGTCAGCCGTTCATTCAGTCAGTCAGCCAGCCATCTCCTGTTTTCGTCATTCGTCCCTCACAATAAACACCCTGCATCTTCACCGTGAGTCCTGCGTTTGAGTCCTTTTCTCCACATCCACTCAGCAACCCCTGACACTGTATAGCAGCTTTAATATAGGGAGGACACAACTTCCAGATTGTATGAGTAAAATTAGTTGTTGTTTTTTCTTTGCCAGTTTCTGTTTTGCCTGTTAGTATTTCCTGTCTCTTTCCTCTCTCCATCTTTGGACTGACAATCATACACAAATAGATTGTATTCAATTAGATTAAAAAAATACTATTAAGAACACTAATAAAAAAGTCCTCTTTCAGTGTACTTTCAACCAAAAGGCAAATAACCAAACCACATGTACATCTAATAAAAGATATAAATATTGAAACACTGATCCAACATTATTCGTTATTGACGGATCATTTGATTTTACACTTTTACCTGAATGTGGCTCTTGTTTTTGAAAAAACTTCCTCATATCCATTATGAGATGTGTGTGTGTCTCTCTGTACACACACACACAACAGAAGTTATAAGGTTAATGGGCATCCAGTCAGTTAGCTAGTTAGTACCTTGGGTTCAATATCGGCACATGCACATATGACAAAATAACCAGCTTCTCTCATTACATTTCAAACAGGACAGTGGTAACAACAGTAGGCTACGGACAATGTTAAGTTTTAGATTTTAAATAGACTGTATAAATTTCAATGGGAGCAACAGGACGGTCAAATATCGCTGATTTTACTACAGAGCAGGACGGATTGTAGGGTAGCAAACATAGTCGAGAAACACGTTTTCAACACAGCCGGTTACCTGGGTGTAATGTTTTTCAGTTAAAAAGAAACATGGTCTGACTCTTACCTAACTATATAAAGAGTAACTGAAGGTTAAATGCAGCTAATATGTCCTGTTTTAAGCCAGGCACTTACACATCCTCTCCGCTGCATGTCAGCCACCATTGTTCTGGCAGCAACGGGGCTAGAGCCAGAGCAGGGGAGAGGCGAACTGGAACAAACCATTTTGGGGGGAGGGGTATCTATACTTTTGTTGTTAAAATGTTAAGTCCCAAACAAGTACTGAATGCTTTTTATATTTTTAGTAGTGTGTCACACAAACAACAAATATTCTCAAAAAAAAGTAAGAGATCTTTGAGGGGTGCTTTGATTCATTCATTTGATTCCGAAATGGGCTAAAATCACCCCTGGTTAAAGGACTGAATAATGTTGTAAAAAGGCAAAAAAAAAAAAACAAACTAAAAACCCTCTTTCAATCCGGAAAGAGGAAAAAACCTAAATTGCTTTACTATCAGAAACCAATCTAAATGATTTGGAACACTCAAAATTAAAGAGAAGTTGGGTTGGCTAAGTTCTTTACTCATCTTATAATACAAAAAGTAGAGGATGGCCATCCCCATCCATCGTAATCTGCCTTTAACTATAGAAAAAGTTGTAAAAGAAAATGAAGGATGCTACATTCTTTTCTCTGGATATCTATTTGGAGAATCTATTTCTATAGGATGCATTTATGGTCCAAATTCAGAAGATATCTCTTCCCCCCCCCCAAAAAAATCTCTTAACCCTTGTTTCAGCCATAGCCTCTCCATATATGGTATTGGGAAGTGACTTTAATTGTGTATCTGATCCAAGGGTTGATGAATGTAAAACAGAGGGTGACTTATCACTAGGGATGGGTATCGTTTAGGTTTTATCCGATACCAGTACCAAACCGGTACTTTTGAAACGGTGCCGGTGCTTAAACGGTGCTCAAACCGGTGCTTAAAGAATCAAGAACACAAACTTTGTCCAAAAACCTCTCATGTTCAGCTGTTTTTTGTAAAAAGATAACAATGTTAGCCTTTTCTGCAGCTATAGGGCATGGCATCACTCTTGGCTGGAAGCTTAATCAATGGAAAAAAAACACCAACTTTGTCCAAAAACCTCTCATGTTTAGCTGTTTTCCACTTTTTCTTTGGTCATTTTAGCCTTTTTGGCCAGGGTGAAGGGAGTATCTGCCATCAAACAAGAAGGCAGCCGCATGTAACTACGACGGTGTTTGCTAGTTCACCTTACTTGCATTAATTTAATAACATGGTTAGCCTACTCAACGTAAATTACACACCAACAACATTAAGCTACTCACGCAGAGAAGAACGGCTGCTGCTGCATCATCCTCCGTCATCATTTCTGCTACACTGGCAGGGCTAGGGGCCAGGACTCTCCTCTTCGGGTTCTTGGGGGATGTTGCTAACTCCGGGTCCGATAACAGGCAACCCACCTGCAGTAGATGTGCACGGTGTGAGGTCTCGCAGCAAGCTATCAAATACGGCGCATTTCTCGGCTTTTAACAAAACGCTACATGCCACCATGTGTTTCATCAGATTCGAGGTGTTACCTCCTTTGCACAGTATCAGCTTAAAGCACTTGTTGCAGGCTGCTGAGTTTGCATCTTTTGCTGTGACGTACAGCCAGACTTTGACCGCTTTGCTTTGGGCATTTTTAATCTGTAGCTCTGCTCTAAAAGAACGTACGTACCTGGGCCCGCCTACTACGCTCGCAAAGGTAAAATGATTGGCTAGTATCCAAAGTGTATGACATCTCAGGGGAAAAAAGCACCGAAATAAAGCACCGAAATGTGCGCTGCTTTTCGGTCTGGTTACTACCGTTTATGTCAGAACCGGATACTGGTACCCATCCCTACTTATCACCAAAAAGCCTTAGACTGAAAGAGTTCTGCTGTGATCTAGAAATTTATGATGCCTGGAGAGTAGCTCACTCAACCGATAGGGATTTCACTGTTTGTTTGTTTTTTGCCCTCATCAGAGTTTCTCAAGAATAGATTTGCTACTGTCATCCAGGACGGTGCTGGATAGGATGGAAGAGTGCTCAATAAGTACTTGTCCATTATCCGATCATTCATTAGTAAGTATAACTATTCACCCAAATTATTTTGACCCTTATTCATGCTAATGGAGGAAGAATCCATACTTAATGAGCAGTGTTGGTCAAGTTACTTGAAAAATGTAATCAGTAACTAATTATTGATTACTTCCCCCGAAAAGTAATCCCGTTACTTTACTGATTACTTATTTTCAAAAGTAATTAATTACTTAGTTACTTAGTTACTATTTAAAAACACGATTTACAACCTGCATAGGTGATAAATCAAAAGATCTTTCAGCTCAATTCTGCTTTTTCTGCATAATGCATCATACAAAATGTAATCAAATGGAAAAAGTCTCTTTTTAAAACTTGTTTTATTAGTTTTAATCTTTTAAAAAATTTAATTATATGCAACATTCTCTGACTGGAAGAAATTTGTTTAACATTTAAACCTATTTTCTGCACATTCCAGCACATAAAATAAAATAGATTTTTGTGTTTACACTCACTCTTTCAAATAGATGCAAGTAAAACACAGCAGAAAATAAATAAAATCAAAGACTAGCGGTCCTGTTGCTCTATTTTCACCTGTATAGCAGGAGTGGGGCAGGTGGAGGTTTGCCCTGGTACAGATGCGCCGCAGCGGTCAGTTGAAGAATCCGCGAGTTTCTCTGTGAATTTCCCATTACGTGGTAGCGCACTCGGTGCTTGCTTGGAAGTTTAGGGGGGGTTTTCGCTGTAAAAAGAAGTTTTCTTCCCACGCAGTGAAGAGCGGACACTAATGTTTTTGTCACTTTTTATGGAATCAAACTCAAAGTAAGGTCAGTACTTCCACATGTTAAACGCTGCACGGTCATACTCTCTCCCGCACTCGATTTCTCTAAATCAGAAACCCATCTAAACAGTGGAATGTTTTTATGGCCACTAACAAAACAGAAGATATTAGCCCATCGTTACTGTGGGAAACTGTCAAAGCCTATTTTAGGGGTAGTATTATTTCATATATCACAGCACAGAAAAAGACATCAATGAAAGTACAACTCGATTTAGAGAACACAATACAAAAACTGGAACTACAGTTTAAAATCACTAGGTCCAAAACTATATTGAAGGACTTAGAAGCAGCCGGCTCAGCTTTAAACCAATTACTGACTAAAAAAGCAGAGTCAGCATTTTTCCTTTGCTAAGCATAGGCTATATGAATCTGGGTACAAACCTGACCTCTTTTAAAACTGGAAAAAAGGCAGAACAGAGGCAAACATAGAATAGAATAGAATAGAATAGAATAGAATAGAATAGAATAGAATAGAATAATCCTTTAATTGTCCCACAAGGGGAAATTTGGTTGTAACAGCAGCCAAAAAGACACATATACAAACAAACAGTACACAGGACACGGAACAGAAAAATACACAATTTTTCTTACATAGGCTAAGGACAGTGGTTACTATATACAGAGAGTACTGTACAGTTATTAAATTAAATAAAAATAACTTCAGATAAGAGGCAAACCTGGTTGTAGTGCAAATTGGTTAATTAACTTATTGCAGTTACAGCACAGATGTAAACATCTATGTTTGTTGGGAGCAGTTCTGATTGTACAGTCTGACAGCTGTAGGGAGGAAGGACCTGCGGAAACGCTCCTTCATGCATCTAGGATGCAGCAGTCTGTCACTGAAGGAGCTCTGCAGTTCAGCAACATTTACATGCATGGGGTGGGAGACTCTGTCCATCAGAGATGTTTTTTTGGCCAGAGTCCTTCTATCTCCCACCACCTGCACTGGGTCCAGGTTGCATCCCAGAACAGAGCTGGCCTTCCTGATGAGTTTATCCAACCTCTTCCTCTCAGCTGCCGATAAACTGCTGCTCCAACATACTACACTGTAAAAAATGACAGATGCCACCACAGAGTCATAGAAGGTCTTTAAAAGCGCTCCCTGTACTCCAAATGACCTCAGCCGCCTCAGCAGGTAGAGTCTGCTCTGACCCTTCCTGTAAAGGGCGTCAGTGTTGTGGCTCCAGTCCAGTTTATTATTCAGTTTATACCATCACTGTTTGATAGTAAACAGGTTAAGCATTAAAAAAAGAACAGATATCAAACAAATTATGAAGCAGTTCTATATGAACTTGTCAGAGTGTAGTAACACAGAACGGAAGATGGGGGAACTTTTATATAACGGTACCTTTTGTATCGTTATCAGAGGGAAATTTGAAATATCCCAATGACAGAAGAGGAAGTTCGAATTGTTATCAATCTTCTTAAAGCAGTGGTGCCCAACCTTTTTTGCGCTACGGACCATTTTAAAAACCCTGAAAACCATAAATTTCACACCCGAGCCTCAACTCTCGTGGCCCGGTACCAAACCGCTGGGGACCGCTGTCTTAAAGGGGGAAAAGCATTAGGACCCGATGGTTCTGACTTTTTTTTTTTTTTGTGTCCCGTTTGGATCTTTAGCCATCAGAATTGTTGTCTTAAGGCCAAGAAAGATGCCAAGCGGATTTATTTTACCAAGTGGATCATCATGGCCTTGCCATATTGGTCCATTTGATTGACCTTTATTATAATAATGAATTTATTTTATTTTCAGTTGCTACAAACGGGACAGGACAGGGATTTTTTTTTTTTAAATAAGTCACCTTCTTACCGGACCATTGACCGATATGTTTTTAGATTCTTTCAAAAATTGATATCTTCCCCCAACACTTAGACAGGTTAATATTTTGTTAATTTTAAAGAAAAATAAATCACCAGATAGATGTGGATCTTACAGGCCGATCAGCCTCATCAATGTCGATTCTAAATTACTTTTTAAGCTATTAACGATGAGACTAGAGGGCACTCTCCCATTGCTTATAGACCCTGATCAAACAGACTTTATCCAAAATCGTTTCTCATTTACAAATATTTGACGATTATTAAATATTATACAATATTCAAATCAGAGAAATTCTAAAGTTTACATTATATATTTAGATGCAGAAAAGGTATTTGACAGAATAGAGTGGACATACTTATTTAAGAAGATTTGGCTTAGGAGAGGATTTTATTGCATGGATTAAAACTATCTACAAACTTCCAGAAGCCTGTGTTATAACAAATGATGTACAATCATCAGCTTTCCCACTGCAAAGAGGTACAAGGCAAGGCTGTCCTTTCCTCCCTCTCCTCCTCTGCATTAGCACTTGAACTTCTACCTGAGGCCATTTGACAGCACCTGGATTTGCATTGTATAACAGTGGGTGGAACAAATCATAAAATAGCATTGTATGCTGATAATATTTTGTTGTTTTTTTATCAAAACCAGAACTATCAACCCATATGGAAAAGATAGATATAAATCTTATAAAGTTTGTATCTGTCTTGTGTGAAACTTGTATGAAAAGCATATAAGAGTGAAAACAGATATAAGATCCCTTGAAAAATTATATAATGAAACTTGTATGTTTTGGATACTTACTAAAACAATGTATGAAAGTAATGAGAAAGTGGCCACTTTCATGAGTAAATCATGTAAGCCTTATATGATTTACTCATGAAAGTGGCCACTTTCATGAGTAATCACATATAAGTTTTTACTATTTCTTTTCCATATTGGAATGTCAGCACTGCTGGCTAACTTCTGGCATGATAAGGTGTATGTCATCCAGATATGGGCCAGGCCCAGGCCTGGCATGGACGGGACTGTCTATGTGATGGCATGCCATATCTGGCGCAATTGTAGTTTGGGGTTATGTGGCCTAGGGTCATAGAAAAGAGGTATGGCCCAGATCTGGCATCAAGCTAGCACTTCTGACTGACTGGTGTCATGGCAGTGTGTATGTCAACAAGGTGTGGGCCAGATCTGGCAATGATGGCACCATTTATGTTCCTATTTTCCTATTTTAGTTAGAAGACCCAAATGCCATGTTGCAATATTATACTGCTGTGGTAGCCAACGTTTCAAATGCTGGTTTGACAGGTTTTTGAGTGTACACTTTATCCCAATCCTAGTCACCTACTCTTTTGATCACTGGGTGGCTGTAGCTCAGGAGATAGAGCAGGTCACATACTGATCAGAAGGCTAGTGGTTTGATTCCCGGTTCCTCCAGTCTGTAAGAGTGTAAATGTGTATGAATGTAGTTAGGAAGCACTCAGTTTAGACAAAGTGTGTGATTGGGTGAATGTGGCATGTTGTGTAGAGTACTTTGAGTAATCCGGGAGAGTAGAAAAGCGCTATATAAGAATCATTCAAATCACTGTCTGAACAGAGTTTTGTCATGTTACTTTTGCACTATTATGTTCCAGCACATGTTGTTATTACATGGCTTGATTCAGGTACACATTAGGCTGACATCTGGGGCCAGAGCTGAAACTGTTCTGGGTCAGCAGTGTGTCTGCAACTGGCCTTGTGCTGGTCCATGTGTGGGCGAACCAGATTTGGGCCACCAAAGGGCTGTCATTCTTTGCGGTATAAGGGCCATGTGTAAGCACACTGTGTGGGCCAGATCTGGGCCATACCAAGTTTGCAATGTGGGCAGAGGTTTTGCCGATGGGTGACCAGGTTAACTATGGAAACTGAACATTTCCCCAGTTCTAATAAAAATTTTCAAAAGATTTGGATAGATGGCAAAAATTTCCACTTTCTGTTTTGGGGCATGTGAGCCTAATTAAAATGAATATTCTGCCTCATTTACAATATCCCCTACAAATGCAACCTCTATGCCTTTCACCTTTGTAACTGAACAGATACAGATGTACTTGCCATACCATATATCAGAAAGAGAAGATACAACCACTCTTATGACCTTAGGATGTATATATGCAAGTCCCAGCTTCATTCAGTGGCCGGTCTCCACTATTTTGTTTAGTTATTCTTTTATCATGCTGTGATTGTTTTAGGGTAGCATCGTGGTAGGGAGTCTGGTCATTTTAATCATCGTTTGTTAATAAAGTGTTTTAATGAACTATTTTGCCGTCTCAACCCTGCTACCCTAGGTGCCTTCCTGATTTTATAGTTATGTTTTTAGTAGTTCCTCTTAATAAATTTTGATTTGTAAACTTCCTTTGTCTCACCTCTGCCGTTAATAACGAGTCTGTGGGCTTTGGTAGCCAGTGCAATACGTACATTGGCTAGAGAAATCTTTCCTGGGGTGTAACGCCCTCCCCCAGGTGGCGTTGTCAATATCTTAGTTGCCATCCCCGGTTATTCCTCATTGCGACATCACATAAGGAAGCAGCATAAAGTCTCCTTACAATTATTTCCCATAAAACTATTTTCAGCTGCTCTAACCATCTACAGCTTTTCACAGGGTAATGACTTGGTTAGCGATCTAATTTGCATAACTATAGTGCATTTCAGAAGCTATGTCCTAATTCATAGGCCGCATTCTTCCGAGGACCCAGGCTTTTTGGCCTATGTGGGCCGGGTCCTTTGAAGACTGAGAAGGCCGGAAGTGCGAGGCTGTGAAATGGGACGGTCTAGCCTTCAGATTTGCATCACCAACTGTCTCGATGGAGTTTAGCAAACTCGTCTGGTCTTCGCTCGCTAATATATAACAGGACATTGGAGTAAATTCTCGACCATCTCACACTTCTATTTAATCAGTTTTCTGTTTGACGTTTATTCAGCTGTGTGAAAACTTGAACTTTAATCACAGCCAAACCGATTTACTCACGAACACATAAAACACTGAAAAAAGCCACTGCTTTGAAATTCATATGAGCTGTTCGCACTAAAGTAAAAAGCACCATCACTTCATGCGGATAGCCCCTTTGGCGCCAGCTGCGGTCTCAAGGCTGGAGCTGAACAACAACACCCTGATAACGACTGTGTTTAGTCTGTTCCTTCCCATTCCATGCAAGGCCACCTGGGTTGGCTGGAAGACTGTTTACTTAGCCTAGCAGGGCGAAGGACACTGTCTCAGCTGAACTCTGGACACGTACACACTCATCCCCCCCTCCCTTTCCAAACCCCTTTCTACACTTATTCCCTTCTGATGCTGCACCCTTTACCCACCCCTGTTGCTTGTCATGTGTTTCTTTGGTGTATTAAGAGTTTTTTCATGTGCTATGTGCAGAGGTGGGGTTTTTTTGTTTTTTTTTCTGTTCTCAAACTGATCTCCCTGTTGGAGCTCAGTCTGGGGGGAGTTATTTTTCTTTCTCCTTATCTTTCCTCATGTGATGCATTTTCCATTGTTATACCTCTCTGACCTGTCTTCCCCATGTGATGGTTTGTGAAATGTATGTATGGTCGGAGGGTAAGATGGCGCCGCCATTGCATGCAATAGGTCGACAGCCTTATGAAATTTCCCCTTGTGGGACTAATAAAGGTATATCAATTCAATTTAACCACTCATGTGTCTAATTAGCCACATTTAGCTTACCGCTGTTGAGAGGGATGCTCAGTGTTTACGTGACGCCATGGCTCAGTAAACTCCCCGTTTTCACTCCGTACTCTACAACAACCAATGCAAACCATACTTGGTGAACAATATCAATTTAAATGGTATTTCACTCGTTAGAGGTTATTTTCTCCAGCTTACCAATAAAAAAAGTTTTAGGCCGTCTGCTGTGCTCGGATGTAGAAAGCAAGAGACTGAAAATATGGGAGCAGGCACTGAGGGAGAAGAACTGCCTAGAGCTTAAACAAGAGGAGTGGAATAAAACAATAGGCTCTCATCAGAGCTCATCAACACTTGGAAAAACGTAACTCTTGTTTAGCCAAAACACACATCACATATAAATCTGTGTCCCTTTCATGTTTAAATAAATATATTTTGTTTCACTGTCATTGAAGAAGGACAGTAAGAGCAGAAACAATGAACATGACATGTTTACTTTTTTCTTTTTTTAAAGATGATTTTAGGAACTGGTTAATGGTGTTCTTGTTTTCTTCCCCCTCAATGGTGAAAACAAAATTCCATACAAATCAAATCTCAGCCTCTTGCACCATCTTGTGGACAGTCAAACATGAGTAGCAAAGTAATATTTGTTAATATAAGCAGGCACAGGTGGCTGTTCAATTTACTGCATTCCTGCTGTCATATTTATGCCATTACACACCACAAACTGTCCAAACTAAAACACAAACATTCAACACTGGCTGGCATGTTTTGTATAGAAGGAGCTCAGTTTTCTGGCATCATGCTGTTGTGTTTCAGGTCCAGGCCTGGCGTTCATACCAGGATACCCTCAGGCTGTAGCCATGATGCCCCTGCCTCAACTGTGGTCCATCTGTTTCTTTGTTATGCTCATTCTCTTGCGTCTTGATTCACAAGTAAGACACACACAACTTTGAAACTTTGCATTTATGCGTTGCTATTTACTAAGTGTTTTGTCCATTTTCTGCACAGTTTGTTGCCATGGAAGTAGTGATGACGTCCTTTGTCGATATGTTTCCCAAAGTGTTGCGCAGAGCTGGCCGAAGGGAGATTTTTCTCCTTCTCTACTGCCTGATATGTTTCTTCTCTCAGCTTGTCATGGTTACTGAGGTCTGTATGTAATGTATCACTGGCAGAAAATGTTTTAGAAATGTGTGTAGGGGTCTGAAAGAAAATGTTTAAAAATTATATATCCTAAGTTTCTGATTTTAGATTTTAAAACTAAACACATATGAAATATCTGTGTCATTGTGTCTAGGGAGGAATGTTTGTGTTCCAGTTGTTGGACTACTATGCTTGTAATGGAGCCTGCATCCTCTTCCTATGTGTGTTTTGAACTCTGGCACTGGGTTGGATATTTGGTAGGTGTGCTCTTCCATATCGTTCCCTAGTGATGTCGTGGTGATGACATGATCAGGGAAATTTTCTCAGATTTATCTTTTGGACACTATAGACATTATAGTGCCGTTTAACACCAAGTGTGATCAATATATGTTGTTTATCTTGTTTGTTTTCCTATTAAGGAGTAGATCGGCTGTATGACATAATAAAGGACATGACAGGAAAACACAAGCCAACTACTTCTTTAAACTCTGCTGGCTCTACCTCACACCACTGGTCTCACTAGTGAGTTGAGCTGTAAGTGTTAGGATGTCAGCACTCAATTCGCCACCAGCTAAACCATCTCCTTTTGATTTCTCAGGCTATTCTTTCACTGAGTACAAGCCTCTGACCTTTAATCGGTGGTACATCTATCCATCCTGGGCATATGTGCTGGGGTGGATACTGGCCCTCTCCTCCATCCTGCTTGTTCCAGGATGGGCCCTGTATAAGCTGGGCACTGAGACTGGGACTCTAAGTCAGGTGGGATGATTGTGGTATAAGATTAAATACAGTGTGGGAAATAATTATTTTATCCCCTTCTGAATTTGAAAGTTTGTTCACTTAGAAAGAAATGAACAGCCTTTATTTTTTATGGTTGTTTCATTTTAATAAAGACACAATATCAACCCCAAAATTAATAAAATAACACATTACGTGAAAGTTATAAATGATTTGTATGTCACTGTTTTAAATACAGTGGGGCAAAAAAGTATTTAGTCAGCCACCGATTGTGCAAGTTCCCCCACCTAAAATGATGACAGAGGTCAGTAATTTGCACCAGAGGTACACTTCAACTGTGAGAGACAGAATGTGAAAAAAAAAATCCATGAATCCACATGGTAGGATTTGTAAAGAATTTATTCGTAAATCAGGGTGGAAAATAAGTATTTGGTCAATAACAAAAATACAACTCAATACTTTGTAACATAACCTTTGTTGGCAATAACAGAGGTCAAACGTTTACTATAGGTCTTTACCAGGTTTGCACACACAGTAGCTGGTATTTTGGCCCATTCCTCCATGCAGATCTTCTCGAGAGCAGTGATGTTTTGGGGCTGTCGCCGAGCAACACGGACTTTCAACTCCCGCCACAGATTTTCTATGGGGTTGAGGTCTGGAGACTGGCTAGGCCACTCCAGGACTTTCAAATGCTTCTTACGGAGCCACTCCTTTGTTGCCCGGGCGGTGTGTTTTGGATCATTGTCATGTTGGAAGACCCAGCCTCGTTTCATCTTCAAAGTTCTCACTGATGGAAGGAGGTTTTGGCTCAAAATCTCACGATACATGGCCCCATTCATTCTGTCCTTAACACGGATCAGTCGTCCTGTCCCCTTGGCAGAAAAACAGCACCATAGCATGATGTTTCCACCCCCATGCTTCACAGTAGGTATGGTGTTCTTGGGATGCAACTCAGTATTCTTCTTCCTCCAAACACGACGAGTTGAGTTTATACCAAAAAGTTCTACTTTGGTTTCATCTGACCACATGACATTCTCCCAATCCTCTGCTGTATCATCCATGTGCTCTCTGGCAAACTTCAGACGGGCCTGGACATGCACTGGCTTCAGCAGCGGAACACGTCTGGCACTGCGGGATTTGATTCCCTGCCGTTGTAGTGTGTTACTGATGGTGACCTTTGTTACTTTGGTCCCAGCTCTCTGCAGGTCATTCACCAGGTCCCCCCGTGTGGTTCTGGGATCTTTGCTCACCGTTCTCATGATCATTTTGACCCCACGGGATGAGATCTTGTGTGGAGGCCCAGATCGAGGGAGATTATCAGTGGTCTTGTATGTCTTCCATTTTCTGATGATTGCTCCCACAGTTGATTTTTTCACACCAAGCTGCTTGCCTATTGTAGATTCACTCTTCCTAGTCTGGTGCAGGTCTACAATACTTTTCCTGGTGTCCTTCGAAAGCTCTTTGGTCTTGGCCATGGCGGAGTTTGGAGTCTGACTGTTTGAGGCTGTGGACAGGTGTCTTTTATACAGATGATGAGTTCAAACAGGTGCCATTCATACAGGTAACGAGTGGGGGACAGAAAAGCTTCTTACAGAAGACGTTACAGGTCTGTGAGAGCCAGAGATTTTCCTTGTTTGAGGTGACCAAATACTTATTTTCCACCCTAATTTACGAATAAATTCTTTACAAATCCTACCATGTGGATTCATGGTTTTTTTTTTCACATTCTGTCTCTCACAGTTGAAGTGTACCTCTGGTGCAAATTACTGACCTCTGTCATCATTTTAAGTGGGGGAACTTGCACAATCGGTGGCTGACTAAATACTTTTTTCCCCCACTGTAAGTCTTTGATCCCAAAGCAAAAATGGGAGTATATTGTTCGTGGCAAGCAAGGTGATTGAACATTTCTTGTTGGTAGTCACCAGATTTGCACACTTGCTAGGAAGGATTTTGATCCACTCTTCTTTACAGAAACTTCCTAATTCGTTTAGATTTAAAATGTGCTTATTTAGGTGCTGCTTTCTTACCTTGGAAGTATGTTTTGAGTGACTGTCATGTTGAAAGGACCCATCTTCAGTGTTCTGACTGAACGAAGGAGGTTGCCGTCCATGATTTTATGATACATGGCTCCAGCCATTGTCCCCTCAATACTATGAAGTCATCCTGTAACCTACCTTACTGTTTATTTCTTTGTGAGCAAATTTTTAAAATTCAAATAATTATGCACCCCACTGTATATTGTTAAACAAAAATGTATAGCTTACGTGCCTACACTGTAATTTTTAATCACAATATGCAGCCATCCAGCTAACTAAATGTAGCTGCCTATGACAAGATTTTAATGACTCACATCGCAGCTTGTTATGTTGTAGCCTTTCAGAATTGTTATTAAACTTTGTCACAAACCTGTTTATGTATACTTCCTACATTTTGTAGCGTTTCCATCATCTTTGCCAGCCAAATCTTGAAAACTCAGCGAACCAAAGGATAGAAACTGGGGAGCAGAGCATCAGAGAAGAACTTCTGCTGTAGTTCAAACTCAACAGAGAGAAAAAGGTCATCAGGTCCTTTGGTTTTTGCTACAATTTGGAGCTGAATGTGATGTGGCTTTCCCTGTTTACCTTTATACAACTGATTGTATAAAAGATAAAATGTTAAAATTTAAATTGCAAATGAGATTGATTTAATGGTATCCACCAAGAAAAGTGTAAAAAATACAAAGAGCTGATTGAGTTACAACTTTAGTTTTGTCTGAAGCACTTAGAGCAAGAAATCAACAAAACATAAAGGCCCAGATGTGGACCGTATAAAGAAATTTAAGTTTTCATTTTTATATATCAGTCCTTTTTCATGTATGCCTTGTTCCAGTATAGTATCCAATTTATCTTCGATGAGAGATATTGACATGGACCTTGTTAAGCCAGGTGATGTCTGTAAATATCACACTCATGATCCTCACTCATAGGTTTGGGCAGCACGGGGGGCACAACCTGGGGACCCTTACTGGATCCATGCTCTGGCCAAAACCCCTGACCAACTGTTCGAAAGACTGTGGTGTTGCCACTACACTATCGAGCTGCTATTTTTAATTCCAAAGTGGTTGCAATGGTAAGAAGAGCATTAGGAGTTGTAACCCCAGAACTGGAAGACTGACTCCAACACATTCCAGGCACGAAATCAAAGGTCTCTGTGGACAACAAATTCCCAAGCCTCTGGTAGAGGACCCAAACTCGTGAAGATGTCTCACACATCTCACACGCACAAAATGGAGGACATGCAAATCAATTTAGGTTACTTATACTTTATCTTTTAGTAGGGTTAAGTTAACTGGTGATTCTAAATAGCTCCTACATGTCTCTCTGTGTTAGCCCAGCAACAGACTGGTGACTTGTTCAGGATGTAGCCTGCCTCTCATCAAATGGTGGTTTCGATAGGATCCAGCCTATATTTTCTCCCCATTACAATAAAACTACCATAAAAACCATATTTAGTATGATGCCTAGCAACCACCCATTTAATATAGATAAGAACCTTAAGAAGTCTAAGCCATTCCTGTGTGCCAAGTATGATCGCTGAACTCCAGACTGTGTAGGAGCTGGCAGTCCAAAAAAAAAAAAAAAAAAAAAATCATCACACACAGACAGACTTCATGTGTTATGATAAGATGGTAAATATCGTTTTCATATAATTTGTAAATGATTATGTAACTAAAACATTCAGGCCACATAGAGACCATTGTCATTGGCCTCATTCAAGATGGTGATGAGTCTGCATACTGGCAGGAAGTTGAGCGGCTGGTACTCTGGTGCAGTCAGCACAATCTGGAGCTGAACACTCTTAAGACTGTAGAGATGACAGTGGACTTCAGGAGACATCCCTCAACTCTGCTCCCCCTCACCATATCAGACAGCCCTGTGTCAACTGTGAAGACCTTCAAGTTCCTGGGTACAACCATCTCCCAGGACCTGAAGTGGGAGACCAACATCAACTCCATCCTCAAAAAGACCCAGCAGAGGATGTACTTCCTGAGACAACTGGGGAAGTACAGTCTTCCACAGGAGCTGCTGATCCAGTTCTACACTGCGGTCATTGAGTCTGTCCTGTGCTCCTCCATCACAGTCTGGTATGGAGCAGCCACTAAACAGGACAGGAGCAGACTGCAGCGGACTGTACGGGCAGCAGAAAGGATCATCGGCACCCCCCTGCCCTCCATCCAGGATCTGTACCTCTCAAGAACCAGGAAACGGGCAGGGAAAATCATCGCAGACCCCTCACACCCTGCACACAGACTTTTTGATCTGCTGCCCTCTGGCAGACGGTACAGAAGCCTGCAGACCAGGACCACCCGACACAGGAACAGTTTCTTTCCCCTCGCCATCTCCCTTCTTAACAGTTGACCTGTCACACTGCTCCCACTGCCAGACTGCAACTGCACCTTATGTACATTTTGTAGTATTCATTCCACCTCATTCATTTCTGTATTTTATGTATATACGTTTAGATTCGTTATTTATAGTTGGTTTACATAGCTTTGTGTATGTATGTGTAATGTGTATATATAGACACTTGTGTGTGTGTGTGTGTGTGTGTGTGTGTGTGTGTGTGTGTGTGTGTGTGTGTGTGTGTGTGTGTGAGAGAGAGAGATTTACATTGCTGTGCTTGAGAGCCACCATCTACCGGAACCAAATTCCCTGTATGTGTCTGCACATATACTTGGCCAATAAACACGATTCTGATTCTGATTTTAAGCTTTATGAAAGCGCCATGCATATGCCTAAAATCCCATTCTGGTACAGTGCTTAGACCCTAGAGGGGGTGCCACATCTGGTCTATACTTTGATTAAATATCAAGGACCAATGGTATAAATTGCTCACTCTTTGCTCACTCTTTCCAACGGCCTCTGTACATACAGTGGGGCAAAAAAGTATTTAGTCAGCCACCGATTGTGCAAGTTCCCCCACTTAAAATGATGACAGAGGTCAGTAATTTGCACCAGAGGTACACTTCAACTGTGAGAGACAGAATGTGAAAAAAAAATCCATGAATTCACATGGTAGGATTTGTAAAGAATTTATTCGTAAATTAGGGTGGAAAATAAGTATTTGGTCACCTCAAACAAGGAAAATCTCTGGCTCTCACAGACCTGTAACGTCTTCTGTAAGAAGCTTTTCTGTCCCCCACTCGTTACCTGTATGAATGGCACATGTTTGAACTCATCATCTGTATAAAAGACACCTGTCCACAGCCTCAAACAGTCAGACTCCAAACTCCGCCATGGCCAAGACCAAAGAGCTTTCGAAGGACACCAGGAAAAGTATTGTAGACCTGCACCAGACTGGGAAGAGTGAATCTACAATAGGCAAGCAGCTTGGTGTGAAAAAATCAACTGTGGGAGCAATCATCAGAAAATGGAAGACATACAAGACCACTGATAATCTCCCTCCATCTGGGGCTCCACACAAGATCTCATCCCATGGGGTCAAAATGATCATGAGAACGGTGAGCAAAGATCCCAGAACCACACGGGGGGACCTGGTGAATGACCTGCAGAGAGCTGGGACCAAAGTAACAAAGGTCACCATCAGTAACACACTACAACGGCAGGGAATCAAATCCCGCAGTGCCAGACGTGTTCCGCTGCTGAAGCCAGTGCATGTCCAGGCCCGTCTGAAGTTTGCCAGAGAGCACATGGATGATACAGCAGAGGATTGGGAGAATGTCATGTGGTCAGATGAAACCAAAGTAGAACTTTTTGGTATAAACTCAACTCGTAGTGTTTGGAGGAAGAAGAATACTGAGTTGCATCCCAAGAACACCATACCTACTGTGAAGCATGGGGGTGGAAACATCATGCTATGGGGCTGTTTTTCTGCCAAGGGGACAGGACGACTGATCCGTGTTAAGGACAGAATGAATGGGGCCATGTATCGTGAGATTTTGAGCCAAAACCTCCTTCCATCAGTCAGAACTTTGAAGATGAAACGAGGCTGGGTCTTCCAACATGACAATGATCCAAAACACACCGCCCGGGCAACAAAGGAGTGGCTCCGTAAGAAGCATTTGAAAGTCCTGGAGTGGCCTAGCCAGTCTCCAGACCTCAACCCCATAGAAAATCTGTGGCGGGAGTTGAAAGTCCGTGTTGCTCGGCGACAGCCCCAAAACATCACTGCTCTCGAGAAGATCTGCATGGAGGAATGGGCCAAAATACCAGCTACTGTGTGTGCAAACCTGGTAAAGACCTATAGTAAACGTTTGACCTCTGTTATTGCCAACAATGGTTATGTTACAAAGTATTGAGTTGTATTTTTGTTATTGACCAAATACTTATTTTCCACCCTGATTTACGAATAAATTCTTTACAAATCCTACCATGTGGATTCATGGATTTGTTTTTATTTATTTATTTATTTTTTCACATTCTGTCTCTCACAGTTGAAGTGTACCTCTGGTGCAAATAACTGAACTCTGTCACCATTTTAGGTGGGGGAACTTGCACAATCGGTGGCTGACTAAATACTTTTTTGCCCCACTGTAGTGTACTTTTCATATGTCAGAAACTCTGGCTGATTGGGACCCACACCCAGTTTCACACCTTGGCTCAGGCGATTATAGGATCATCAGGGGGTCCTCTTGTCCCTCTTTGGGGGGGTTACTCCCACTAGGTTTATATCTGGGACTCCCCACCATTTGACCTTAGAACTGAAGAAGCTTCTCGGATGAGAGGTGAAACGTCTTCAAGTAACTTAAAGAAGTCCAGACGCTTTTCTTTCCAAGCTCCTTTGACTACGATGACCTGGATGACTGAGAACCTTCACAGACATATGTCAGCATGTTATTTCATTAGGAAAAGAACACAGTGTAGACAAGAGTTACAATCCACACAATCCAGCAAATGGAAAGGAAACTATTTCCATGGCTTTCAGGAACCAGAGACAGTGCTGCACTTCTACCACATGAAGCACCCTGTCAGTTTCCATAGCAGCAGCTAGAATAACTCAAGGTTAAGTAAACATGTGGCACAAAAACACAACAATAATATGAGACTCACCTTGAAAAACTCCACATTGAAATAAAGACCATTTTCCCATATTGTTTTATTTAAATAGCTTAATTATGAAAACTTAGCATTAAAAACCACCTTAAGTTTCACAAATGTGTTCATATGCAGAAAGAGAGAATAATCTTGCACATACCCTATGCATTAAAAAAACAAAACAAAAACAACAGCGTTTATACTCAAATTTTTACATTTATAAACCAAAGTGTGGTTTTCTACGAGCAAAAACAAATGACCATACAAAAGCAACAATTAGTGGCTTGATCAAAAAAAAAGAAAAAAAAGTAAAAAATAAAGCGGCTACATGAGAGGATGTGGTATGACTGGATACATAGAGCTTGTTGCAGAATTGCTTCCATTATCATGAGATGTGTGCTGTGTTTGTAAAAGAAAGAAAGTTGTTATAACCAACAACAACAGCATGATAGCCTGTGATGTAAATGTGCCCCTGTTTAAAAAAAAGAAAAAAAGCTTTAAGGCTTTGTGGAAAAGAGACTGGACAGAAATCCACATGTCCAGTGTAGTGTTGAACAGTTTATATTTTGAGTCTTTAGCTTCAGCTGTGCTATCAAAGGCACAGAATAATCACACCGATGTTGGTGATACAGGTATAAAAGAACTGTTTCTATTCATCTTTCCCTGAATGTGGTTGGTTTGAAACAACAGCAAAACAACCAAACTTGATAATATATACTGCAGATGTCACCACTGCATGAAGTGCCACTCCCCTTCCCTTCTCCCAGGGAAACACGTTTTTTTCCTCTTCTTTAAGTGCATCTCAAGCACACATTTTACCATCATCTGTCATCAGATGGTGAATCTGGTCTTTGATTGCACTCAAGTGCATTAAGCCATTAGTTAAGTCCGAAAACTGTGACACGCACAGTAAGGACTAAAGCTACGTCTGTGTTTGATTTCCATGGACCTACAGAGATTTTCTGCATGACTCCTGTAACGCTGGGTTTAAAATATTCATAAAACTAAATGTCCACAACTAAAACTCACCCTTCAAAAAGGCACTGCCAACTGGGCTAACCAGTAGAACTGTCAGGAGGTGTAAAGCTGGCTTTGTCTAAGGATGTCTCATTGGCCTTGAGCTTCCTGTCTTGTTTTGACTGTTGTTGTACACCACAGTGTTGCTCTGGCATGGTGCTGAGAAGGCACATTGGCAGGGCTTGTGTGGTCTCAGCAGCTTGTGGCCTGTTGGTGTCTCCTTTGGAAATCCTTTCTGATGGACCGGCAGAACCTGGCACAGTTGAGATTTGGATATTCTGCAGGATTTTAAGGTTGGGATAATTTCCTGACTCAGCCATAGCTTGATGGAGGTGCTCCCAAACAGTGATACCATTTAGATTGAGGCTGGGGTTTCTGGCAGCCTGGCACAGCAGCTCTGTGTGCTGCCGCAGCTGGGAGAGGTCCCTCTCTGTGGCGTTGCTCTGACGCATCAACTCCTTTGTGCGCAATGTAATGTCCAGCAGACCAGACTGTCTGAGGATTTTTACTGTGTTGAGAAAACGTCGGTGGCGAATACTGGTGGTGGCATCTCTGTTAAGTCCAGCCGAACTGGTTGTGAATAACGAGTAGCTGGTGTCCTGACTGGATACAGATGGGGATCTCTGGCTCATGGAAGTAGGGGTGGGACTTGAGGCAGACAGTTGATCTTGGGGTGGAGAAGAACACGGCATGCCAGTCGCTGAGAGTGCCAACTTAGGTTGTTTATGAAGGTGCTGCTCTGGCAGATTTCGGGTCACAGACGGGCCATCACCCTTTTGTTCTGAGCACACCCTCTTGCTGAGACTCTGGCATTCGTGGATTGAATATTTATCCGGTGGTTTCTTGCTGGGATGTGGCGCTATGCGTGGGTAGGAGTTCAGTATGGGTAAGTAGGAACCAGGTATTTTCCTTTCTGAGACATTAAACTTTCGGGACAAGGGCTTTGATAGCTGGAAGGTAGCAGGCAACAATCCTGGCTGCTGGAGAAGGATTATTTGACGAGAACCCGAATGGTTGATGTCAGTGACGCTGTTTCCCCAGAGAAGCTGGCCTCTTTTCTGGGTCACATCTGACTGCTGGAACAAAACAGGAAGAGAAAAGTCAATATGACACACTGGTGAGGAGCTCCACCGTACATCTGATGTGAACATTATTTTTCTTTCTGAAAGACTATCCTGTGTTGGTTGTATCCTTCTTTACCTGGTTAAGCATCGTGTTCTTGATCATGTAAACAGGTGGCTGGTCATGACCATCAGGCATCACGGAATGCTTTCCAAGATTCCTTTGCATACGTTCTTGGTTTTGTGACGTTTCTGCATGTTCACTGGCTCTGAACTGGCTTTTGTTTCTCTTCTGGTCCTCAAGTTGCCAGTCTGAACCATCTGCAGAAAAGTTATTACAGGACGAAATGCTAACAGCTGAACGCCACATTCAAGAGGATAGTTGAACTTTTTGTGACACAATGCAGCAGAAAGATGTTTTTTCTTCCCCTCACTACCTTATCAGGCAGTACCAAATCAAACTAGGCAAACATTTGCTTTATTCTCACAAAAGGGAAGACAGGAGCAACATGCATGCTTTCCTACAGTCAACACTTCTTTTGTGGTATCAGTAGCACAGTGTTTGTATTTCTGTTTTATTTATTTTCTTATTTGTATTTGAAATTTTAAAAAAGTGCATTAGATGCTCTTAAATGACTCAAGCCACACAAGAACGTCCAACAATACTCATTGCATTATGATTTTCTTCTAATCAACTTTCACCGTGTCCCTTAGGAATGTCGCATAGATGAAAATCTAACCCCAAAAGCTAAAACTATATATTTGTAATAACCTTTTCACTTTGAATTCAAGGAGATGCTTTAGATATTATTCCAGCAAAGTTGAAGTGAAGGTATCAATGCTTGCACTGGCTTGTATATAAATCTAAAAAGCATGGTGAATAGCTATGAAATAAAATATGAAACGTTCGCTATATCGACTTGGACTCACCAGAGAAGCCAGAGTCCTTCTCGGAGCTGCAGTGGGAGCCCCTCCTGCTTGAGTCATCTTTGTCTTTAATGTCACGTATAGCCAGTAGAGCTGTATTGTTGCTCTTATCTTTAACTTTCTTGCTGGGTGCAGCACAAAGGCTGTGCTGATCCAATGGAGGCTGTTCCTTTGGCATACTGGACCCTATCAAGAAAATCAGAGAAATTTAAATAGCTCCTCTGTGCTAAGATGTAGGAAATAGTAACCCTAAACAGGTTTACCATATATATAATCCACAAATAAACAGCAATATCCTCATACTTCATACTATAGGAGGGTAACTGTTTCAGTTTAATTTGTAAAATGGAATACTCTGTTTCAGTTGATGTGTGGTTAAAATTCCTTAGACAGCAACATTAACCACAGTGTTGAACAGATGGTCCTAACATCACTCACTAAGACACAGTTAGACAGATACTTTTTAAGTCCTAACCATAAACCAGATCTTGACATACATTTAGGACTCTATTAAGCCATGTACATGCCCATATGTTTTTTTAATTAATTAATTAATCAATTTTAAAAAAAAAATCACAAAACTGGATTTTAAACAATCAAAGTGTGATTGAAGCACATACTCTCAACTTTAACAAAAATGTTGCACAAATTCAGATTCAGAGGCTCAGAAGCAATTGGACAAATCCCTGATGCCAGGTGCGTCCCAGCCCTGTGTTTTATTTCCTTGAGAAATTAAACAGATAAACAGATCCATGGTTAATTGCAAGAGCTGTTTTTCACAGGGTGTCCTTTCACTGGAATGAAGGTCCAAAGAGAGAGTGTTGCAAGTGAGGCTGGAAAAAATGAAATCAAATTTAAAAAAAACAAAAAACTATTAGAAGGATAGCATACAATGTTTACCAACAATTTGGTAGATTCTTGCACGGGTCAGTGTTTCCTGAAAACCCTCTCCTGTCTGATCATTTCCTGATAACATTTACATTTACAATAATTGATTACACAGCAGTGGAGAGTAGACTTTATCAAAGCAGATGTCTTTCTGAAAGCGCTGTAACTAAGTTTCTAAAGTTAGAAATATCCTGTCTCAGAGTGATGCTGAAAAACTAGTTCATGCATTTATTACTTCCAGGCTGGACTACTGTAATTCATTATTATCAGGATGTCCAAAAAACTCGCTGAAAAGCCTTCAATTAATCCAAAATGCTGCAGCAAGAGTCCTGACAGGGACTAGAAAGAGAGAGCATATTTCTCCTGTTTTGGCTTCCCTTCATTGGCTTCCTGTTAAATCCAGAATTGAATTCAAAACCCTGCTCCTCACATACAAGGTCTTAAATAATCAGGCCCCATCTTATCTTAATGACCTTGTAGTACCATATCACCCTATTAGAGTACTTCGCTCTCGCTCTGCAGGCCTACTTGTTGTTCCTAGAGTATTTAAAAGTAGAATGGGAGGGAGAGCCTTCAGTTTTCAGGCCCCTCTTCTGTGGAACCAGCTTCCAGTTTGGATTCGGGAGACAGACACTATCTCTACTTTCAAGAGTAGGCTTAAAACTTTCCTTTTTGCTAAAGCATATAGTTAGGGCTGGACCAGGTGACCCTGAATCCTCCCTTAGTTATGCTGCCGGGGATTCCCATGATGCATTGAGTTTTTCCTTTCCAGTCACCTTTCTCACTCACTATGTATTAACAGATCTCTCTGCATTGAATCATATCTGTTATTAACCTCTGTCTCTCTTCCACAGCATGTCTTTTATCCTGTCTTCCTTCTCTCACCCCAACCGGTCGCAGCAGATGGCCGCCCCTCCCTGAGCCTGGTTCTGCAGGAGGTTTCTTCCTGTTAAAAGGGAGTTTTTACTTCCCACTGTCGCCAAAGTGCTTGCTCATAGGGGGTCATATGATTGTTGGGTTTTTCTCTGTATCTATGAAGCGCCTTGAGGCGACTTTTGTTGTGATTTGGCGCTATATAAATAAAACTGAATTGAATTGAATTGAAGACGACTAAGGCTAAAAGAAGATGACTAAAGACCATGATGACATTATTTCCTTGGTTGATAGGAACTTGACAACAGCTAACCAGGTGAAGAACAGAGGAAATAGGTGAGGCAATCATTGTCAAGGTAACAATCAAAAGACACATTTAAGAATGGAAATACAGAGCTGATTACACTCAAGAACAGGAAAACCAGATAAGACTTTACAAGAATATACCAAAGTTAGTCTGCACCACAATGTTGAGAAAAGTATTCTCAAAGACAAAAACAGTCCATGAACCAAAGCATACTACATTATCTGTCAAATATGGTGGAGGGAGTATTATTCCAGTGGAACTAGGTCACTAGGATTTCTTGATGAGATGTTTGCTGATAGAAGAGGCAAGAGGAAACGTCTGTCCAGATTCTGCACCTCACAATGCAAATGGATACGTACCCAAAGCCTACTGCAAAAGCAACTCAACAGTTTCTAATGGCAAAGAAATATTTTCTTCAATAGCCAAGTCTGTCGCTTGAGCTCAGCTCAACAAAGCAATGTTCGATCATTTAACGCAATGTTCGATCATTTAATGCAAAACTAAATACAGAAAGGCCCCCAAACAAGCAGTGGCTGAAAATGGCCGCAGTAAAGGCCTGGAAGAGCATCTCAATGAAGGAAAAACAGCATTTGGTGATGTCCACGGGTTCTAGACTTCAGGTAGTCATTTAGTGTGAAGGACTTTGGTAAATAAATAACACAAATAACAATTCTTATATTTAAAATTGTTTGTTAAATTATTTGTAAGTCTCTTGTAATAGTTGTAATTCCTAAATAGTAAATGCAAATTGCATTTAATTTTTGCATGCCTTCAGCTTACTCCAACCACATATTGACAGTTTGATTTATAACAAACTTCTACAGAGGGAAAATTACAAAAAATTCTTTACCCAGTAAATTGCTGACCTAATTGTATAAAGCCCAATGCCTTTGGAGTTAGTCTACAAAAAAAGTACTGTTGTTTGCACCACAGTACTCCATGGTGCAAACAACCAAGATTTCTGCCAAAGGCCTGTGAGAAATACCATCAAACAGACATAAATGTTAGTTGATGGATCTTTGCTAAATAAATAAAAATAAGTTTGTTTGCAAGACACTTACTGACAGGGCAGTATATGTGTAAACAATAGTTCAAGATTATAGGAAAGACAACAGAATTACATACCAGCATCATCTGATCTTGTTATTCAATTAGGACTCAACTGTACCATGTATCAGCATACAAATACATATAATTATATTAGGAAGTTAAAGAAAAATGGGTTTCTGGTTTTCTAACTTTCCAACAACACATTTCACACACGTTTGCAGCTTACCTGCTTGACCCCACACCACTGTCTGCTCAGCTGTGATGTGCACTCTGCTTCATGTGCTGAAGACAGTCACTCAGCTGGGAAAAACTATCTGCCAGCACCATTTCTAAATTGCCCCAAGCATGTCACCCTGCATTATGTTCTGTAAAACAAAACGTAAAGGACGAAACAAGTAATCATATCAATTCATACTGTACAACGCAGGCACCGATATAAATAAACTGACATGATAAAGCTCGGCTTTAATGAAGATACTAAAATGACTTACAATTAGGCTGTAATACACAGAACTCCTCATGTTGCCCACAAACTGTAGCTACAATCTGATATTATCCCTCTGTGCTCTCTACTGTGATTTCTCTGTCTCAAAGATGAGTTGAGATGATAACGATTTAACTACAGCAGCATGCATGGCTGTGCAGTTGAAGGACTTTTAACTTTAATGGCTGCTCTTTAAGAATTTAAAGATATTATCCTACCAATCGGGTGGGCTTGACTGATGACATCATCACAGCATTTATGATATTATCGGGCTGGTTCCATGAAGGCACCACAGCCCGCTGTCAGCTGAACAACACCACTCTTCCCCCACCCCCCGTGTTATGTAATACCCAACTTTAAGTCCGGCCCTCTTCTTACATACACTTCCTCTCACACAAACAAAAACATAAAAAATACATTTAGTATCCACGGTGGTGGCAATATAAACGCTGTGTGTAGATTATCTGTTGACATAAGCTAAACGTAAAACCTCTACGTAAAACAGCCAATTATACCATTCTAAGGCTTGTTTTCTAGATTCTCTGCTTTTTAAAAAAAAATGCTGTCCATAAACGCTCAAATGTTATAGCTGTTGTATATCCAGTATGTATATTTTATATGTGCTTTGTCAAATTTGCTGTTTTAAAAAAACTAGGGTTAAAACTGTTTGAAATTAGGCAACGTCCATCAAACTGTTTAAGTTGAACGCCATATGCGATAAATTTCAAAATAAAACTCACAGCTTAAAAAAAAAAAAAAAAAAAGTAAAAAGACGCGGTTCTGTGAATAGTATCATATATTTTATACACTACTCAGTGCAATATATAGTTGTTTGTTGAGTTTAGGTTCTTCCGTCACTACTTACCTGTACTTTTATCCAACCGGACAAACTGCGACGATTTTGTTTTGAAATTACAGTGGCTAAATTTTTCCTAGCTTGACGTCGCCGATCCCAGAAACGATCCGAAAAAGTGAAAACAAAACATAACCAGTGTCCGCACGCTGTCACTCGATCCTGTAAGTATGAACAACACTGTGGGAGGACAGCCCAGCGGCGACACAATTAAACGTGTGTTCGTCCTGTTTTACCTTAACTGAACCCACAGCTGCCTGTTGTACCACCTACCACACACACACGAAACGAGCTCTCTCCGCCAGCTAAGCTCCCATTGGTCCGTGACAGAACTCCAAGAGCCAATCATAGGAAACACGTGCGCAGGAAGGCAGCGCTTGTGCAGGAAACCAAGAGGGTCAAAAGACACATTTGCGAAAGGACAGTTTTCCAATTTCATTGTACTACTGTACTATATATGACTGTGCAATGACAATAAAGAGTTCTCTTATATATACACACAGATGTAGTCAGGATGATTCAACAGTAAGTGTTTAATTCATGGAATAATGAACCTAGAGTACCTAGGTCAGATGAGCCCAAACACTCTGCTAATGCAGTGAAAGCATTGATAGTGTTCCATTGTGTGCGTTGGTTTTTTTTAGTCTTCCTAGAGTTTGGGGATCATCTTGACAGAACAGAACAAAAAGACAAGCAATATCCAAAGATCGCTGCATATCCGTCAATAAACCATTCCTGAAGACTCAAAGAAATTAAGAGTGTTCAAGTTGTGTTTAAGAATAAATGTGGTCAAAGCAAATATTGACAGACAAGTTCCAGTTTCCTGTACATTGGCACAATACGTCTCTGCACCCATTTCCACTTTTTCTAGCAAAATATAAAGAAATTAGAGGTGGCTTCAGACTTTTATACTTTTTTTATTAAACATTCCTGTGCCATTGAAAAGAAACACTTTCCAGGTGCCACTGGACTTAAATGTATTCCACATTTATACAAAAATGAATAAGCCGGATGTCAATACTCAGCAACAGACACTTTATTTTTTTACATTAAAACTTTCTCAAATAACTTGGCATTCAGACATCCTCTCCACAAAATGGCAAGACAAGGACACATCAATACAGTTTAAATATATATTTCTTAAATCAGCTACAAGATAAGTTCATAAAACAGGTGTGCTGCAAAGTTGGTCAGTACATATGTCTGGCAACAAATCTTACTTGTTTCTTTACCCAATTACATGTCAACACTTCATGATCCATAGTCAAGATGATACTGCTTTGGTTGGAAGTTTTTTGTCAAAGGAATGACATTCTTGAGTTATACTAGTGTAGTATAACTAGTTTAAACTAGTTTGTACAAGTTTAGCACCTTTGAAGCTCAACAATGTAATCAAGTTGTTTCAAATCAGGTATGTCAACTGCATACACCCAGTAGACTGGAGGCATTTTTCAGTCCTGGGTGTCTACTGACATGCATGGTTTCTGGAGATGAAAATTTAAGAAAAGTAGCACAGGTCTGAGCCTTGGCAGCAGCACTGGCTAGAATATGCATGATCTTCATAAGAGTAGCTTCACTGAAAAGAAAGAAAGAAAGAAAGAAAGAAAAAAAAAAAAAAAAAAAAAAAAAAAGCAGCACAGACATTAAACTAACCACTACGAAAGTAACAAAGCTTTGTATAGATGTAAATGTGGTAACTAATTAATTTGTGATGAATAAATGTGTTGCTGACCTGCCAACATGAATGCTGGAGACTAAACACCAGGCAGCCTCTCCCTCTGGTGTTGTAGGCTCCTGCACAACTTGGCGGGCCAAACAGAGTGCGGCTCCAGCGAGCTGAGCGGGCAGAAACACCACACACTGGCCCTCCAGGAGCGACAGCTCCAGCAGATAACGAGCCATCCACACCACCTAGTGCCACAAATAACAGGATGGGGTGACACTGGATCTTTCTGATCAATATGTACAAAACATCTTGACAAAAATGTTGTCCATCTACCATGGCACTGCAGTGAGCAACGGAGGCAAAAATAAGCAGGAAATGAAGAGGTTGAGAATAGGATAGCTCAAACTTGAGGCCGGAGAGGACTTTGCGTTCCATTCGCAGAAACTGATGCTTAGTATAGGTGTGATCCATCAGGGAGCAGAGTCCAGACACCTGGAGCAATCACCACAAGATAGAACAGCTTTAGAAAAGAAGTTTGTCGTCTTAACTTGCAAGATTAAAAATAGTAGTGAATCTCAAAAGATCATAAGGTGAATGGGTTTTTTGTATTAACTGAAAAGGTAAAACTTTCATATATTCATTACAAAATGTGAAATATTTCATACACTTCATTTTTATTGTTATAGCATATAGCTCGTGAAATTCCAGAAATTCAGAATTCCAGTATCTCAAAATAATATTTCTTAAGATGAATACCAAAAAAAGAATTAAAAAGTTGAGCTTCTGAAGAGTATGTTTATACACTCAGCACTTCGATAAGGATTATTTAGCACAAACTAATGCATCAGTGCTGGATGGCATGTGGGTGATCAGCTTGTGACACTCCTGAAATGTTACTGAAGCCAAGCTGCTTTGATAGCTGCTTTCAGGCCATCTATGTTTTTGGGTAGGGTATCATCTTTAGGTAGTTTGTTTTCACCTTTCTCTTAACAAAAAAAAAAAAAAAAAAAAAAAAAAAAATTCCATGTGAGCTTCAGGCCAGATGAATAGGCTGACCAATTAATCACAAAAAAACAAGAGAACATAAAATATATTTATGAAGGCATGCCAAATTACACTGTATTGAACATGCTCACGGCTTATTTAGAGATCCAAGGATGCTGTATCTGTTCAGACATGGAGTGCTGAGGCAGCATACCTCAGGGAGAAGACACTCTTCTTTCTTGGCAGCAATGAAGAGACAAACCATGCCAAGGAGCTGCAGATTGGCTGTGGTCACCTTGATTAGTCGCAGTGAGCAGTTGAGGAGGTGTATAGCCAGATAAAGGGTCTCATCTTGAAAGTGCATAATTTCCTGGGAAAAAACAAAACAGGACCTTCATACTCTATATCAGGGGTGTCAAACTCAAATACACAGTGGGCCAAAATTCAAAACTGGAACAAAGTCGCAGGCTAACGTTAATATTTATTGAAATATATTTATTCCTCCAGATATAAGAATGAATCTTTTCTTATGGACTCAAACACGTTTTGCTGAAAAACTGAATATGGAACAAGCAAAGCTTAATACTAAACAATATATATATTAGCTGTATAATACCAGTAGGCCAGCTCTAATAATAATAATTTGGTATGGCTTCGCGGGCCAAATGTAATTAGGCTGCGGGCCAAATTTGGCCCGCGGGCCAGAGTTTGACACCTATGCTCTATATGGAAGATGTACATACATAACCACAGTGATGCCATCCATTAATTTGTACACTACCATTTTAAAAGCATTGCTGTTTAGCTTTTCACATATTTCCATCTTGGCTTTTTTGGAGTTGAACATGAAGTGCAGGCTTATCAGCTAATACGAGCAAGCTGTATGAAGCCTGCTTCCCTTGGGGAAAATGCTAAAGATGCATCAGCACAAAGGCCCACAGACTCAAACCCCCCCCCCAAAAAAAACAAAAAAAAACAAAACAAACAGTTTTCTTCAACTTCTACACGCACCGATAACACAGTCCCACCCCCGCCCCCCAACTTTCCCCATTTCCCTCTATAAACCACCACTGTGCAATACCAAATTCTATGTGCAATAACCTGAACTGTATATAAATAACACCATTTACATATTTACAAACTTACAATATGTATGCTCATAGTTTTTTTTAGATAGATTAACCCAACATTATCCACTTACTTTGATGGTGTGTTTTCATGCGTGTCCTGTGTGCCCAGTACCCGTTTTACTTTTTACAAACAACCCAACAAAGGGATACAGTCTTTGATTAGCTAAAAATTAATCTACTTTAAATGGGACTTACATGAACCTGAATGAGCCAATCCACCAGAATACCTCGAGTGGCATTAGTAAAATACCTGGGGAGGTCAGCAGTGGGAAGAGAGTTCTGTGTTTGGGTTCGCTAAAGGATGAAAATAGAAGACAGAAGGCACATTAAAAAAAAATAAAGGATGAGAGTGCAATAATAAGTGTGTGAAGTCACATTACAAGTGACCTGTGCACACAGCCCACTTGAAAGACAAGGTTAACTCAGATAAGACATGAAGGGGTTTAATTGTGTCTCACCATCATGTCTAGAAACATCTCCCAGGCATATGTCCGGTCCCATATGACATCTAATTTCTCTAATGCCTTCTCTATTTCATGGCGCAACAAACTAGGAACCAGCACTTGTAGGCTAGGAAGACCCTGCAGGCCACAAGGATAAAGCAGCACAGGATCTTCTACACACCCTTCTGCTATACAGGACAGCAAGAGAAGCACAAGTTTATAAACGTTGAGCAGATTTAAAACGATATTCCCTCTTATGAGCACTGACAATTCAATTTTATTAACCATTCATCCTATATGTTGGCACCACGTGGTTTTATGGCTCTGATCTTTCAAAACAAAACATACCAATTAATTTACCAGGTGACCATGCCCTACTGTCCTCATGAAACCCCATGATGATGCCATCACTGGTTTGCAAGGACAGCCTCCTTTCCTGCAGAGAACACATTTGATCATTGCAAAATGATGCTCAATTTGCAACTCTTATGATCATGGCAAGGAAAAAATAAAAGCACCAATTCTAACCCAGACTTTTTTCTCCAGAGAGGAACTTTACATCCACACAGAATTCCTGCAACTATTCTACACTTAGCTGGCAAAAGAATACATTAAGTCACTTTAAGTACATGAAGTCATGTTAGTGTTGGGAGACAAAAAGCATACCCATCTGCGTTCTGGTTCCATTTTAAGCAAGTTCATCCTGGACTCGTCTGCTTCTACAGGCAGCCAGCGATCTATAGGCCCAGAGGCATTAGCCCAGGTTCTTAGTGGGGCTCGCCTTTCATCCGCCTGGAGGGATCACAGATGGTAACTGACTGACACTTTCTGATTCTGACATTAAAATTGAATGGCTATGCATTTCTCCCCCCAGTACAGTTTGTGAGACAATCTGCTGACAGTATATCTCTGCAATGATTTGTTCAAAAAGCGTGCCTCACATCAAGGTCCTGTTACAGCCACATGGACTCATGGCAGGTGAACACAATCAGTCTAATAACAGAAACTTGTAGACTTTGAGAAAGGTGACTGCAGTGCAGTAAAAAAAAAAAGTTTCAGACTCATCTAATTATGTTGCTGTGAGATGATAACGGGGTGCAATAACAAAGGAATGTGATTAATGAGGTAAAGGTTACTTTTCCTCATTCACTTCTCCACCAGCTTGCCCAAATTCTCACCGCATTTGAGCAAGCACACCAAGGTTTAAGGCAGAAAAGAAATGAAGCATGGAAACTGAAGAAATTTCCATGCTTCATTCTAACAGTTGATTTTAGAAGTATATCACATATGTTTAAGACTGGGTCTCTGGAGCACACCGAGCAAACCTTCTTGTGTAAGTCCAGCAGAGGCTTGGTGTCGCAGAACCCAGTCCTGGCCATGGTCACAGCCGAAGACAGAGGTCTCATGCACGGCCGCTGCAGCTACTTATCCACGGGTGTCGACGGAGGCCTGGAGCAGAGTCGTGCAGCCAGAACAGCCATTAATAAAGACAGGTGAGCCCACTGATTGGGGCGGGGTCAATGGTGTGATGGACAGGTTAGAACTTCCGGTGGATAGCCAGATAGATGGCTAAATAAACAAATGGAGATTGCGCAAAAATGCATATTGTAGCGAAAACGTCAAACCGTGAGACATTCATGGGTCCTTAAAAGCTCATAAAATTCATCTGCGTAGTTCAAGGAAAAAGATGAACTTTAAGTCTTAAATGAAATGTTTTGTCCACCGCGACTTACGTTTTAGTGAGATCGAACAATGCTAACGGTTATATTATACTCTCATAATTGGGGCATTTTATGCAACCCCACGAAGGTCAACGCGAGGCCATGTTCCTTCACTAGTTTTATAATACAAACAAAGCTATCATAGTGCAATCGTCGAATTACAAAATGATGTAATAATTGAGTTGCTAGAATTGGCTTGTAGGAAATGTCCTTTCTCAAATAATTGCACAAATGGTATTTCAAAGCATCTCATGGCTTCAACTAGGTCTGGGTTGAATTTATTTCTGGCCTAATATGCATCTATATTTAAATTCTAACACTCATTGTATAACATTAATCTAAACGTACAGTCCCTTTAGTTGACAACCTTATCCAGGAAAAGGAGTGCATGTATATGTAGCTTACACTGACCAAGTTCATGAAAGAAAAACACACACAGATTTCTTCAGTAAAAATGTTTACTGGCACATTATAGTTGCAAATGTTATAAGCTACCATACTGTAGCAGGTATCACCCGTTACATTGTAAAGTCTTGCAAAAGGGGGCTGGAAATGCCTTCCAGGACAAAGTCCTCCCCTTAGAGATTGCTTTTTTTCATTGCCCTCTGAGCCTTAACTAACAGCAACAAGCAAAAAAAAAATCTATATTAAAAAAAAAGGGGAGGAAAAAAATCTTTTATACCGGCATCAGGTGTGACATTCCTGACTGCTGATCACATTCAAATATACAAAGAAGCAAGATAACCATAGTAAAGCTGCAAATCAAACACTACGAAGCTGCAGGCCTCCCCTTCTACTAATGCTGCATTCCCCATCTAGCTGCTTCTTTTTTTTTTTTTTTTTTTGGTATTTACAAAATAATAAAGAGGCACTTGTTGTGCCCGTGTACGCCTACAGGAGAGGTCAGGGGTATTAACTTGCATGTTTAGCATTGAAGCATTGCTTAAAGCGTGGCCAGCAGCGAGGTTCAGTGTATGGCTTCACAACCAATATCAAAAGAAGTCCAGCAGCACCCCCTTATGGCCGTGATAGCAATGAAGGCAAGTCCACAGTGGAGTCCATCAGTGCAATGGTTCTGATATCTGATCCTGCTGTTTCCAAAACGCAGGACGCTAGGCTAGAGTATGATGGCTGTGCCTGAGCCAGTGAGAAGAGGTGCTGGAGTTGTGAACTGTAAATCAAAGCCATTTGATCACCACATAATCATCATCATTTGAGGAGCAGGGGCCTTTAGATTCTCGTGTCTATTTCACCACTTTCACTCACAGGCACACTCTGTCACACCACAACATTCACACAAACTTAAAATTGAAGAAATAAAGATGTGACATGACACGAGGGATGTCCCAGAGAATGCTGATTTGTTGCAGAAAATATTTATATACACAGTAAGTTCAGTCAAGTGCTGCTCTTGGCTTGCTCACAATTAACCCATTTTGGGGCAAATGTCTCTTTAAGTAAAAAGTGACAAACTTCCATTTTTCCCTCCTATTCCAATATCAGCTTATTATTATTATTATTATTAATAAAACCATTAAATTCATTTTTGATGTGTCTGATGTGACAATGCAAGTCAAATTGCTACATAAGCAATCCTCACGTGGAATCCCCTTGAAATGAAGAACTTAAAAGAAAGTGGTTTAAAAAAAAGTTTAATATATATCTTATATAACGTATACTCAAACAAGACAATGTGTCTTCAAAGGTTTGAGAAATAGATGGGGGGGGGGGGGGGGGGGGGGGGGAGAATGGAAAAAAAACCAAACAAAAAATGATGACATACAAAAAAAAAAAAAAAAAGTTTTGATGTTCCTTTAGTTAAGTTCAAAGAGCAACCAGCATCCTCTTCCAGCATTATGGAATACACGTTCATCAATTTGAGTACTCTTTCAATATCATGTTCAGGGCTTTTATTATTTCAACATCAGCGCTCGCGTTTCCATCAGTTCCTCCTCTTTCGCAGGCTGAAGGTCGGTCAAACAGCTCACGCAGCTTTTAGTCTGATTGTAAACCTGCAGACTGTTGCTCCAGATGTACAGCTACACAGATTTAAGTGCTTCAACACAGAATTTAAGAAAAAAAACCAAAAAAAAAAAAAAACAAACCCTAAAAACACAAAGACTAAACATCAAAGGTGGAATCATGTGAAGTGTTTAACAACTCAGTCAAATTTTGGCCTCTTACCAATGATTGAACGCTCATTCTCTAAATACAGGGGAGACACCCACGGGCTAAATAAAAAAAAAACAAAACAGCACACACACAAAAAAAAAAAAATTGGTAATACAGATTGAAAATAAACGACTGGTGCCAAATTCTCCAGTGAGAGCAGTAGATGTCTGTTCTCCTCTAGATTGGTCTCTGTAGACAGGTTGGGGGGGGGGGGGATTTCTTTCTATTCCTACTGCTTCAACATGGAAGTTCGGCTAGCCTGAAGGAAAACTTGCTTAGACTTTCAACTGGCTACAAGTTAGTCGCACACTTTGGATGCTAGGAGCTTGTCTGCTGCATCAAGATAAATTTAATGCAGTATTTTAAAGCAAATGTGAGCCATACACACGATCCCAGTTTATAATCCAGACTGATTCAACTTAGCAATAAGCCAGCCAATCATAAATGACATGCCTGTTCCCTTAAGAAAAAACAAACAAAAACAAAACACCCAGCGTGTTTAGTGTGCTCGGTGGCGTCCTCTCTTGTCCATATTCCAGCAAAAGTTCAGAGTTAAAAAAAAAAAACCAAAACATCGTGCATAAAAACAGACACGAATGGATGGCTGAGACTCAAAATGGTTGTTCATACATTCTCTTGCACCCTATATGCACATACACATCTGCTCGACCATTTGCATACACACACGCACACACACACACACACACACACACACACACACACACACACACACACACACACGCAGTGCAAACAGTAATGGCAACCCCTCCTTACCCTTCTCCTCTTCCTTATTGCCCCCCTTTAACCCAACTGTAGGGAAAAATCCCACTCTTGATTTGTAACAGCAAGTTCCAGAAAGAGCACTTGTTAAAAAAAAATGTAAAAAAAAAAATGCAGAAATATGGCTTTACATTTAAAACCGTAACAAGTGATGAAATCAAACTTTGTCTCCCCCATCATCAAATTGCTGTGATTTTCCCAATCTTGATTATACTGGTTTTGTAAAACTCTATCAAGTACATTTATGCAGTCTGTGCATGAGTTGGTAGATTTTGGTGTGTGTTTATTTGTGTGTGTGAAGCATGGAACAGCTGGTAAAGAGGTGTTACTTGCTGGCATAACCTGGTTTTCAAAGTGTCAAGGCTCTGATGTGTTGCAGCAGAGGTCCCGCAGGGAAGCCTAACGCAAGCCCTGAGAGGACTTACAGAGACAAAGCTGCCAGTCTATCCACACCAACCTGCTGAGGTCAGTCATTCAGGGTCTGTGTGTGTTCATTCCCTACTACTATGATCTGTGTCTTGTCTGATTTGCCAGTATGTGTGCGTTAAAAACAGAATGAAAATGTGTCTTGTGCCACTTTCTTTTTCCTTTATTTTTTTTGTTGTTTTTTTTTGTTTTAAATTGTTGGTGTCGTTCAAATTTCCTCAGCAGTGCAAGTGTGTATGTGGGATTGTGATCGTGTGTCAGCCTGCCTGCTCATTCAAAAGTCTGAGGGATCATTCCCGTATGCTGGCAGAGTAGGAGAACTGAGGGAAGTGAGTACGCTGATCTGAATCCTCTACGTCTAAACTGTCATCTGGAGGGGAGAGAAGAAGATGATACAAAGATGAAACTAGACGTTAAAAAAACAACAACAACTTAGAGCTGCTTAGAAAAATAAATCCAAGCACAAAGAAAAGCAGCCACTTAAGTGCACTTACACTTGTCTGGAGGAGTTATTGTAATAGATTGTGCTGTGAACTCGTCGTCAAAGTAGCGCGTGTCCGTCTCGGATGTTACGTGTGGCTTGAAGGGTGGAATAAGCTGAGGAGAAGAAGGAAATCAGTCAGTTCGCATGCCGGTCATCCAGTTTCCCCCATCGTTTGTTTTCATCTCACCTTTTTGTCAATGACATCCTGCCAGTTAATGGAGGTGAAGAACTTGTGGCTCATCACTTCTTTGGCATCGTCTGGACCACCTCCGAGCCTGTAAACACAACAAAAACACCATCATCGTCACCACCACCCACACACTCACCAGCTACAAATAAATGTACAAAACACAGTCATTAGATGGGCACAACAAGCACTTGTTGTGTTGGTCTCCACTGACTTATATTTACCAATTTGTAGACAAATTTATTTTTCATTTCCTTACCATATGCAATGTGTTAGTAAGCCTGCAGGCAGTCCTTAATGTGCTAATATTAGCAGTTCTCCAACTATTACCAGAAACGCAGTGCTTGGTCAAAACAACAACTAATTACATTCCTGTTTATGGCCATTATCCTGAGCCAAAACAAATCAAGAAAGAACATGGGCTTAAATAACATGGTTACTCCTTTTATAGCTGAATACATGGTGCCTCTGAGCACAGTGGAAGATTCAGAAAACTAACAGAGTGCAACAAGTGCAGCTGAACTGCTGCCATGTATCCATTATGCTGCAGATAAAGTTCAAAACAATGAATAAATATTCATGTATTCAAGGATTTTAAGCTTTAATCAAAAACATATTTTAGGCGGTTTATTTTTGGTTAAGTGGCTGTAAAAATCTTTAAGGTTCAACTTAGCCATTTAATTCTCTCTCTAATTATTCTTCATAATATTCATAAAGTAGTGCTTATTGTGATGGGACAACTTGCCTCTGTTTGGGATCTTTTTTAAGCAGGCCTGCCAGCAGGGCCTTGGCCTCAGGAGCCAGGTTCTTGGGGAAGCGGATCTCCTCCATTAGGATAAGCTCAAAGAGGCGCTCATGGTCCTGGTTGTAAAAAGGCAATCGGCCACACATCATCTCATACATCACTACACCCAATCCCCACCAGTCCACTGCTCGACCATAATCGTTGTCCTCCAGCACCTGACAGGGTAGAAATGAAAAGTGTTGAGAAAGAAACCAAACAATGAAAATAGCGGTGCAGGAATATCAGTAAACATTTTTTCCATCACAAAAGAAAATTGGGAACAAGGTGGCAACAGACATCCTCTGATAAAATGGCCACTTTGAATACTGTGACTGGTCCTTTTATCAAGGTAATATTGTTTATCATCTATCCCACTTGTCTCATCCAGCTCTGTGTCACTGGTGCCTTTTTACATCATACTGTCCACAAACCACCCTCATGACAATAAAAGCAACCACTGAATTACCTCTGGTGCCAAGTACTCCGGGGTTCCACAGAAGGTTTTCATGGTGGCGCCGTCTGTGATCCCTTCTTTACACAAGCCGAAGTCTGTTATCTTTATGTGGCCGTCCTTGTCTAACATGAGGTTCTCCAGCTGTGCGGGGAGAAATTCAAATTAGAGTCAAATCAGCCCACAGCCATGCTGGGAAAATAATTTAAAATCGCATACTTATTGTACATATTAAAAGTGCTTATTTGTTGTCCTGTTGCAGTGTGACTGCAAAACTTGGATGCTTTGATGTGTTGCATCAGAGATGCTGCATGGAGTAATGATGCTATCAAGTCATTACTCCCTTACTAGCTAATCCCTATATATCCCTCCCATCCCTCCTTAATATATGTATACATTACTGTTATACAGTCAAAGCCAGAAATCCTCCTACCTTCAGGTCCCTGTAAACTACATTGCGTGAATGAAGATACTCCAGTGCTGACACTATTTCTGCACCGTAGAATCGAGCCCTGTCTTCTGTGAATACTCTGTCCCGGGATAAGTGAAAGAAGAGCTGCAAGAGAATTAAAAACAGGAAAGAGCTCAAAAAAATATTCGTAAATCCTCTCAAGACATTGGATTTCCTGAAAAGAAAAAAGCACATTGGAATACATTTCTCAAATCAAACCTATTCTTTTTTATTCATTAATGTGACCCAATACTGCAGTGTCCTCTATGTTTTTGCCCTTCTGCAACTAGCCATTTTCCAAAAGGTCACGCAAAGAAATGACACAACAGTAAGAGAAAGAGGAAGAGGAAGACTTACTTCTCCCCCATTTGCATACTCCATCACAAAGCATAGCCGGTCGTGTGTTTGAAATGCATATTTTAGTGTCTGTAAAAGAGGGAAGATGAATTACTGACTGTTTTATACTGATGAAAGTCCAGTCATTGTAGGAAAGCAGAAACTGAAACAACAATAGATGCACCGTTACCCACCGTTAGAAAAGGATGCCGTGTGTTTTGGAGAACTCGGCTTTCTGTAACTGTGTGTGCCACCTCATCCTAAATATAAACACACATTCAGTACTTGGAGTGTAAACAACACCTAACTAACTGCTCAGAATTCTGCTACTACACATATTGATGTGACAGGACTCACTTTAGCAATGATAACTTCTTTGCGCAGGATTTTCATGGCATAGTACATCCCTGTGGCCTTCTCCTTCACCAGGATCACTTTACCAAATGTCCCTTTGCCCAGAAGCTTCAGGTAGTCAAAGTCACTCATAGTCTGAGAAAACAGAGGTCAAAGATCAGCCGAGACAAATTAATGGGTCTACGAGTGCTCTTGAACGAAACTCAACTCTCAAAGATGCCACCAATGTTTCATCTTCGAACTCTGATTGGACTGAAGGATGTGTTGTTATGTATAAATACATCGGAACTACCTCTATCTAAAATGTAAAGTAACAGCTACTGGACACTGCTGATGTATCCTAGCATGTTGATTTCTCGTGTTAATGACAGGCAACATGTTATGCCATGATGTAGTTCAAAATATTGCTAATTTTTCATATTGCATGAGAAACAAAAGCAACAAGATGGACTGATATTCATTTCAAAGAATTACTTCAAAGACTTGTGCAGGCCTCTGGTGTACAGAATGTAAGGGAGGTGACAAGGAGGCAGATCACAATTTGAATTATATCGCACAAACACAAAGTAAAGCAGAACACTTCAACTGGGATAAGATGTGATAGGAACACTTTTACCCCATAAATTAAGACTTCTTTACAGAACAACAAACTTGTATTTGATCAGTACACATTAACAGCTATACATGTTATATGTTTTTAATACTCAATAACAACCTCACTGGTTGTTATTTTCAACAATCTTCAAAATCAATTGAAGTGACTTAGCAATTGATAAAATATATAATGAAATGTTACCCTGAACTCCTTTAAAGATTGCTTCATCAAAACCAAGGGGGGAAAAAAAGCTTTGAGAAAGAGGCTTAAAGTTTGAACAACTTGCTCAATAAAGATGAGCTTAGCTGGACAAACACAGCATACACTCAGCTGCCAGGCACTGCTTGTGCAAATACTGACCACTTTTGTGTGGGATTTGGACACAGCAATCTCCATGTCCTCCATGCCACTGCTGTCACTCGGGGAGCCAAATTTGATCTCCATGGGCTCCTCATCCTGCTGCTGACTCTTCAGGCTGTTTGCTACCGCCTGGATCGATCGCATCCATTCCTCCCTGATTGGAGCAACACACATGCATCAAAGTAGTCAAAATTTAAATAAATCTCAGTGGGAAAATCTGTAGTCTAGCATGCTAAGTTTAGAAGGTAGAGGATAATCCGTGTACTAGTCATCTAGGGGCTGCTGGGATTTGCTACTTGGCAGAGACGATGTAAACAAAGCCCAATGACGAATGCTTGGGTTAGAGGTGAATAATCAGGCCTAATCTGGCCCTGAATTCTCTTTAGATTATGATGGCTGCTCATACTTGGAAACTAAATGGCTTTCAGTGAGTGTGGTTAACAATGACCCATTTATCGACTCTGGATTAATTCTGGTCCATTCTGTGTCTTTCCGTTTTTATTCTTTTAAAGCTGTTTTAAGATGTGATCAAAACTACATACTAAAATCAACTTGGTTACACAAAGGATTTTGTATCATATAAATTAAAAAAACATATTGCCAACATTTGGATACCATGGCAACGCTATATAAAACTCTGCTGTTGTTTTAAATCTGTAATCTCCAAGACCGCACATGTATGATCAGTTCACTTATTTAAACTTGTTATGTATCTGAAACAAAAGAAAGGGCAAAATCCACTTCAGAGCAATTAAATAATAACTGGATATAAATAATAAATAACTGGAGTCTGGTTCTAGTGAAACAGCGCTCTGCAAATGATGATAAAGAAAACAAGGTTTATTGAGCTCAAGCAGAGTTTATGTCATCTCTGAACAATATTTAAGTTCATTTTTAGGATATTTATGTAGTATGGAGAGACAAATTACAGACAAAAGCCATTTTCACAAGTAAACAGAATTTTAAGATGCACCAGCCTAAAGCCACTGTGATCGACACTTTTCCCACAGAGAGTGGGAAGTCTTACCTCTCCTCATTGCTGTCTACATGGAAAGTCCGCTCAATAACGGAGGTCCACTGCAGACACCGAATGACAAACGTGTTGGGCTTGGGGCGCTCCGTCTTCATCAGCTGGCACTCTGCAAAAGCACAGACACTTCAGCTGAAGGCACCAACAATAAAACAGAGTTTAGATATTGCACTGACTCAAGTTTGTCAGCCAGAAGGGAAAGTTGACCTGCGACAGAGAAGTTGTTGAGTGGTGGGAGGTTGTGGTCACTGGACACCTCAGGCTTCTCTTTGTAGCCAATGAAGGAGCCATTGCTCTTTAAGATGAAGTAACGAGGACGCCATGTTTTAATATATTCACCTGAAAAACAGATTATTTATTTATTAATTTTTTTTAAAGAGAGGCCAGTGATGTCTGACTTTCCTATACATGTACTCGAACATCATTACACTGGGAATCCAATAAGGCTGTCACAGCTGTTCTCTGTCAATAAAGGAACCCCTGACAAGCTCACGAGAAGTAGCTAATACTTAAAATATAAAATTATGTCATTTAATGCAGACTCAGGTGATGGATATTGAACACAAAGGTCCCCTTACCTCTCTTGTGGAGCCATCCCTCTCTCACAACACTGACTTCATTCATGCTGGGGCAGAAGACTGTCTGGGTAGGGAGGGGGCTGCAGACAGGTTGGTGGAAATTGTGCAAGCTGTTCTTATTGGTCAAGTGCCTCACTGTGGCTCAGATAACAACAACAAAAAAAGAAAGAAATACCTGGAGGAAAGAACCAAGCACGCCAGTTAAATTGAGAATAACCAAGAAGAGTATGAAAGGTAAAATACAACAAAGCCAGTTAAAAAGCCAAGTTAAATAGGTTATCTACATTCATTTAAATAAGAAACACGCAGAGCTGCACAGGATTATCGGAAAAGTGTAATGTTAGTTGTCGATAACTACTAAAAACGTTCCCTGAATGGACAATTCGGTTCCTCACTTTGAATAGGAACACATAGCCTCAAGTAATTGTTTTTAATGTTCACTAAGGTGCAGGGGAACGAAAATGAATACGAGAAGACACGATGCCTAAAGGAAGCAAAACGGTGAAGACAAACTGAAACTGACACACATGCACAAAGAAAAAAAAGTGTTGCTCTTGATGCCTATCTGACTGCTGTCATTGCAGCAATGTGCCTGAGTAAACTCTCCACCTTCTGCCACTTTGAAAAGCAACTCCACAACAAAAGAAAACTGCTGCAATTTGCACATCATTATCATGACCACTCCAGGTGCCGTCATCATTATCTCATGCAAATCTCTCTGACAAATCTTTACCACCCCCCGGTGTTTTTTTTTTTGTTTGTTTGTTTTTTTTTACTGTCACGTTATAGCCAAACGTAGCAGATCCTCGTATTCGAGCAATAGCCAAGTGAAAGTGATCAGGAAATCAATGCCGCTCATCTAACAGTGAAATGGCTGAAACGCTGTGTAATGTCAAAAAGCAACAACGGCTCTTGTTAAATGTTTGTGGAGAGGCCTTGGTGATCCAGGGTCAGTCCTGAATCAACAGCTTATGTTAGATAATAGGTTTACCGGAATTTCGCAGCGTTTCGGTGAAAATGAAGGGGTTGAATATTACAGTGCGTACAGTCACAAAGACTGTTTGAACTGCCTTGTTTACAAAGATGAAACAGATAAGGCTCCCCTCGACTTCAGACTTTCTTTTTTTTTTATGACTATCCTTAGTTATCACAGCTTGGCCAGAATAATAGGTAATTGCTCTCTGAGATAATAAACAAGGAGGACATTTCCTTGTAAACTTACACCCCTTTGTTTTTACAGACGTGACCTCTCCTCCCAACACTACCAGCCAAGCGTTAAGGTTGTTTTTTGCCCTAAAATGCAGCAACTCTTAAAGAAACGGAGGCAAGCCGACATATATGCTGCTACTCTGTCGGAAAATATAATTTAATTCAAATTTAAAACTAAGCACCGTACTCAGCGCGACCACAATCTGCCAAACGTAAACATTACCGTAAAGTTAACACGTCCACATCCTCCAGTGGTGTAGCTAGCTAACTGAAACAAAGTCAACAAATGCTACTCCTCCAAGTCCAAAGCGGGCTCAAAGCTTCTCTAGCTTATGAGTAGAGTAGTTACAACACTCCCAGCTAACATTATAGCCGATGTGCAGCTAGGCCAAGTGGCGCGTCAGGTAGCAGCGAGGACACTGACCGTGACCGCATTACGACCAAACAAGGCAGCTAGCCAAAATATCCTTCAAGCTAGCAGCTAGTTAGCATGTTAGTTAGCCGTTTGCGGTATTTCTCGTTACTCTGGTTGTTCTTACCTCGGCTTCAGTGACAACGAAGAAGTCCCAGCCGTCGCTTCTTTGAAAAGGCTCGGAGCTACGCTATCGCAGAGCTACCCTCAGATATCACTGGAAGCGTGTGTGTATTGAACTCTGTCAATGATCACACAGCTTAGCGGACTGCTCGCCGAGCTTGTTTTCTTCTCTGACAACAACAGCGGTAGTGGCGGCGTGCTTGCTCAAGTCGCTGCTGCAGTTCTCTGTTGAAACGTGTGTGAACAGACCAGGGAACAGATTCCACTAAGGTGCGAAGTGCCGGGCAGGTAAATGCGATGACAAGTAATTAAAAAGAACAATCCAGGAGAAAAGAAAACGCCTCTTTGGAGTTTAATAAGGTTAGCACTGAAGCCCTCCGTCCCAGCCAGACAGTACAGCGGCCCCGCAGACTCACACTAAAAGGAAGTGACGTACGAGACCAGAGAGGGGTCCACTGCACCTGAACGGTCAGTGTGAAAGTACATCAAGTGCTTTGCTGTAACCTTAGCCTGAAAGAGCTGGACTGAGTGACAGGGAGGCAGTCGTGTGAAACAAGCCAAATTAATGTTAATGGATCTCAAGTCAGTCAGCTAGGAGTTTTAAAAGCAAACAGAGTCACAGCTGCAGTGTAGCATGTAAAGTGGAGGGATTAAAGAAGACAGAGGCGATTTTATTACCACTACATATTTTATTATTTAAATGTCTTCTAAAACTGCTCCTTTGTATTATAGCGTATGAATCACTTCCTTAAAAACATCAGAGAGGTTTACTCTGCTGCCTTTGCTGCTTTCGCTGCAGGTAGCGAGCACGAGCTTCGCTCACTGTGGTTTCGTCGTTTCGCTTCTCCAGCTTCTTCATTGCATCCTCATCAGAAACCTCTGGAAGATTAAAAAAAAACAAACAGAAAAGCACCGCACAGGTTAACCCTTTTAAATTCACCCTCTTTGAGCTATTTTTGATGGTATCTCTCAGTAATGTGAGTACAGACCAAGAACCACAATATTATATAACAATAAATAAATACATACATCATAAATACATATTCTGACAAGTCAGTTTTATCCTCTTCCATTTAATATAGTACCAAATCACACCAACAGTTGCCTCAAAGTGCTTTATAGTGTAAGGTAAGGACCCTACACAAATACAGAGAAAATCCCACGACCCCTTATAAGCAAGCACTTGGTCATAGTGGAAAGAAAAAACTCCCTTTTAAGAGGAATAAATCTCTTGCAGAACCAGAATGATTACATTTAGAGTGGTGTATAACACATGGTGAAAAGAGGTGAGAGAAGTCAAATCCAAACTGGGAGTTGGTTTCACAGAAGAGGGGCCTGAAAGCTGAAGGCTCTGCCTCAGATTCTACTTTTAACAACCTGATTGTCTTTTGGCGGCTTCCCTGGACTCCCATTTTGTCATTTCCTCGGCTGTAACTTCTTCTCTCGCCACACTGCTCAGTTCATAGGCGTCCACTTCATGGAGTTTGGGTAATAAATCTTTCACCCACTCATATCGAATAGGACAAACAGTCCGGATGTACACCCGTGATGTCGCCAGCACATCATGGAAGATGACCCAGTTCAGCTCTCCCTCCTGGTCAAATAGCTTGAAGCCACAAGAAAAACTCAGTAAGTTTATGTTGCAGTTTGAATACAGAGAATTATTTAAAGCAAAAACATTTTTAAAAATCATTTACAGATGAGGATGGATGAATGTGAACCATTGATCCATGGCCATCCATTGTACAAAACACCTTTCCAATAGACCTATGTGGGATGGGATAAAGCAATACATCAACAACCACCGTGAATTTATAATCTTTTATATATAATGAATCCCCAAATGAGGCCGTATAGTATCATTTCAGATACCTTCTTGCAACGTTAGTGAAGTATCCTGTGCAGAGGCATCGCCTAAAGAGTTCACTCTTGTTGCCATCAAATGTTTCTACAGGGAAATCTTTTTTCTAGAAAGCAAGCAGGCAGATCCACAAACAATGAGAAGCAATATGAACAAATTAGCAGAGCGTCGCAGTGATGTCAAAAAGCTTTACCTGCTGGAGTCGGTGGAGGATGTCTCGTAGCTGAGTCTCCACACTAAAGGCTGACTTCAGCGCCCTCCAGTGGATCCAGTTCTCTTTACACCACGCTGAAGGTCGATCACTATAGAGCAAATAAGAGGCTCACACAGCGGCTCACAGATAAAGTCATGCAATGTGAAGTTCTAGAGGAAGAAGTGGAAAATAGAAATGCATCTTGTAGTACTAATCGATTATTTTCTTCACCTGGATTTGCAGGACTGAAAGACACTGAGAAGTGTGGCAAAGTCGTTCATACTGCCAGTCTTTGCAGCCAGCGCTCGGTGCTTCTTATCTGCCTCTTTCTGCTTATCAGGGTGGCCTGAGGGGAACAAGAGATCAGCCAACACTTTGTGAGCCGAAAGCTTTATTTCATACCATGTCACCTGCCTTCCCCATTTGGTAGAATGTGAAATACATACACAAATAAACCAGCATATCAGTAAATAAATGGACTGTATTGTATGTATAGCTTATTGTCCCTGTTAGAAGACATTTCCTTTAAATTATCAACATTAAAATTTACTGCGGACCTGGCCTGATGAAGATGTTCTCCACCGACAGCATGGCCGCCACAGCAAGCAACAGGTCTTGGCAGCCGAGGGAGGCAGCCTTGAGCAGGGCCCTGGTGAGGCCTGGGTGTAGGGGGAACTCCACCATCAGCTCCCCAAGCTTTGTCACATTTCCTCTTCTACAGCCCAAACATCAAAGAGATAAGAGGATAAGAGCTCATGAAATTTACACAAGACATTGTGTAAATTTCATGCCCCTGAAAAAACAACAATACACTGGATTTAAAAAGTCTACACATCCTTGATAAAATGCCATGGTTTTGTGATGTAAAAAAAATCACAAGACCTTTTTTTTGGTACCGGTACTAGTTTTATTTTGTTGTATTTATCCGCGACACCTTGAAGGCCGGTCCGTGAAAAATATTGTCGGGCATAAACCGGTCCGTGGCGCAAAAAAGGTTGGGGACCGCTGATCTAGAACACATATAATTCAACTGATAAACAATATAAACTTAGATAAAATCAATTTTAAAGTACAATAATCTAGTTGCATAAATATGAACACTAACACTTTGTTGACATTTTTGATTTTAATACAAAATTGAGTCCTTTTTGGGTAGGAGTCAGCACAGCAATTGTTAACTTGGTAACTTGCCCACTCTTCCTTGCAAAAGCGCTCCAAAGCTGTCCGATTGCAAGAGCGTATCCTGTGCACAGCCCTCTTCGGGTCACTTCAAAGATTTTCCATTGAATTTAGGTCTGGGCTCGTGCTGGGCCATTCTAAAACTTCAATCTTCTACTGGTGAAGCCATTACTTTGATGATTTGGGTGTATACTTTGGATTGTTGTGGTGAAAGGGGAAATTCCTCTTCATCTTTCTAGCAGACACCTGAAGACTTTATGACAAAAATGACTGATATTTGGAACTGTTTGTAATTTCCTCCCACTTGACTAAAATTCCAGTCTCAGCTTAAGAAAAACAGCCTCTAAAGCATGTTCTTGCCACCACCATGGTTCACCATGGGTATGGTGCTCGTTTGGTGATGTGCAATGCTGTTTTTTCTGCCAAACAAACCTTTTGGAATTATGACCAAAACGTTCAGCCTTGGCCACATCACACTATAACATATTTTCCAACACACTTTTGGAAGACTTCATGTTTGTTCAATGTATGCAAAATTTAGCTGGGATCAGATGTTTTTCTCTATAAGAAAAGGCTTCCATCTTGCCATCCTTAACCACAGGGACTGCTGTCACATGTAGTGCACAACCAGTTCTTGCCAGAAGTTCAGGCAGCTCCTTTAATGCTCCTGTAGTCCTTTTCACAGTAATGTCACTATGGCTCAGGCAGTAGAGTGGGTTATCTACCAATCAGATGGTTGGTGGATTGCTCCGACTCCTCCAGTCCTGATGTCGAAGTATCCTTGGGCAAGATGCCTAACCCTCAGTTGCCCTCAGTGCATCCGTAAAGTGTATGTGAGTGTTATAAAGCACTTAAGTAATACATAAAATCACTGTATGAGTGCGTGTGACTGGATGAATAAAACCTGTGGTAGAAAGCACTTTGAGTGCTCATTGAGTGGATATTTACAGAAGTAACATTTGCACAATATTTTCTCCACTTGTTGATGATAATCTTTGCTGTGTCTTGTGGTGTATTTAATGACCTAAAGTTTTGTCCTTCCAACGATGATGCTTTGTAGGCTCTTTGTGGACCAGCTTGTAAGATGCAACTAAAGTAAATGTAAGAAAAATCCTACAAGAACAGCTGAACTTTAACTGATGGCAGATTGGTGATTGGTGTGTTTTGACCATAGTCATATCACTTATTATAAAAGAGTGTACACACTTACGCATTCATGTTTGTTTTTTAATTTGGTGGCACATCTTATAGTTAACATTAAAGTTTGGAAGTGATTTATCTTGCTGTCATTATTTTACATTGCAAAAAATTTAACTTTTATAGAGGTGTGTAGACTTTTAAATCCACTGTACTCACCTGTCGATGGCATCAAACTGGTAGAGCTGCTTTAGTGCTTCTAGTATGAATCTTTCCTCTGGACAGTCCAGATAAGGAAACCTTAAAAACAAATCAACCTTGTTAATGAATAAATCGGTGACAACAGGAAGGCAAAGTTAGTTAAACTACACTGAATAAGAAACTGAGACAGAATGAGGTAAAAATATACCTGATGACATCATGAATTCCCAGGCACTTCAGCGTGAGTATCACAGCGGTCAGACTCGTCCTCTGGATCTCTGGAATTGTGTATTCAGGCATACACTTCTCCCAGAATTCCTTGGTATAGATTCTGAAACATTTCCCAGCTGAAGTTCTTCCAGCTCGACCCGCTCTCTGCTGCGCCTCACTCCTGATTACAAAAAAGATACATCAAGTCTCTGTTAAAGCTGTACGCAGGTCTAAAATGACTGAATTTTTTCAGAAACTCACTTTGAAATAGGCACAACCTCCAAGATATCCATGCCCACCCTCGAATTGTGGTTGAGCTGCTTCACGAAGCCACTGTCCACAATGTACCTAAATGTGGACAAGAATAGTATGACGATGTGTTTGCCAAAAGGTGTGAGAGAGACTGTTAAACCACTGGACCGACAGTCTTTACTCACTTTATGCCATTGATGGTGAGAGAGGTTGCAGCAATGTTTGTGGCCACGACACACTTTCTTATTCTTGGAGGTGGTGGCTGAAAGATCTGCCGTTGTTGATCTAAGACAGAAAAAAAAAAGAAAGAAAAGAAGATGACATCACAGTAACACCACACAAAGCTGACACTGGCTTCAATCTGACACAACTGTGTGTGTTTACCAGTAGGCATGGATCCATAAAGGGGCAAAATGAGAAGGCCATCCACTGATTGGTCTGTTACATCATAGCGATAGTCTATGCACTCGGCTTTCTCGAACAGCATGTCACAGGCGTGTTCAATCTCAGACTGACCTGTCAAAAAAAAAAAAAAAAAGGAAATAATGTGGCTGACTATCAATATTATTTTTAATGAGTATGTTGCAGTCTTGATATTTGATGAAGACTAATCATTATTTGCCTGTCAAAAACACCAGAATATCCCCAGCCATTTCACTAGTGTGAATGTCCAGAGCCACTTTCACAACCTGTGGAGCAGAAGGTGTAAAATCTGATAAACGCAAGCCAAACACATCAATCTACAACATATCTAAGCTTACCTAATCACTAATAATTATTATTGGCTAAAGCAGTGCCTGATTTCCAGATGACCCTGAGTACCTCTTTTACATAACCAGTGCTTTCCAGATCTTTAGGTCCAACAGCCGACCCAAACGTGCAGGTTACAGGAAACGTCCTCCCAGGAATAGCGAAGACGGGGCAGTTACTAAGAAAAGCTGATAGTTTGTCCGTTTCCAAAGTGGCCGACATCACCACCACCTTCAGAGGGAAGGATCGGCCCTTGGTGGCCTTGGCTGGGTCAGTGAAGACTTTCTTTATTAAACCCAAGAGAATGTCCTTGTAATAAAACACACAGAGAAACAAACTTAAAAGGGGGAGAAAAAAAAACTTTCACCAAAAGGTGGCAGTGTTTGAATGGATAACTTTAGTGCAGTTGTTTACCCCATTCAGTGTTTCAATCTCCTATGTTGTTTTGAAATCATTTTGTATATTTGCTATCTTGAAAGATGAGTTCTAACTAATCTAATGTTTCTATGTTGTTTTAAAGACTACACAGTGCCTGCTCCTCTAACTACCAAAACATCTGAGTACGATTGTAGCAGGAGCTACCCATGATGGGTGCATGTAAACCTTGGCCCACCACAGATATGACGTCACAGAATTTGTTTTTTTTAAAGGCTGTAATTCAGTTTTTTGTTCATTTGTTTGTTTGTGTTTGAGGGCTGGAGGTTTTGGTTTAAGGTAGTTGATAAGCTTTGTTATGTGTCAGTGTCCTAACAACATGATGTTAATTACTCTGGGTGAGGAGGGTGACTCACTGTGTTAAGGCTGCGTTCATGGACTTCATCCAAGATTATAACACTGTACTGAGAGAGTGCAGGGTCTGCCAGCACCTCCCTCAGCAAACAGCCGTCTGTCATGTACTTCACCACCGTGTCCTGGCTCAGGCACAAACAAGTGTGTGTCAAAAAAAAAAAAATACTGAAAACACGTATTTTCTGCAGGGGATAAATTATTATTATTATTATTATTATTATTATTATTATTATTATTATTATAATTATTAGATTTTTTTTTACCTGTGACGTGCAGTCATCAAAGCGGACCTGATAGCCAACTTCCTTTCCCAGAGTGCACTGCATCTCCTGGGCTACCCTCTGGGCCACAGTGATGGCAGCGACCCTGCGCGGCTGAGTGATGCCAATTTTGCCATCTTTACAAAAACCTGAAAAAAAACAAACAGACAAAAGTTGGCCATCGTTTTCATTTAATGGTCGCCACACTAACTTCGCACTATTCAGACGGTTCAGTTCAGGTACACTGCATGTATATGGTGACTTTACGTGCAGAATTAGAGTATGTCTGTGTGTTTGACAATAAAAGTCAGCTTACCTGCTTCACGCAGGTACTGTGGGAGTTGTGTGGTTTTCCCGCTGCCAGTCTCACCGGTGACCACCAGGAAGCTGCAGTCTCTGACAGCTTGAATTAGTTTGCTTTTGTGCTGATAGATGGGCAGACGTTTTGACCCGTCTTCTTTTGGGCTCCATTTCGCTGATTTTGACATAACCGACAAAACTGAATGTGTTGAGCCGTGCGAGGATTTAAACACGTGAAACACTGACCTTAACAGTGCCGAGCACACTTAAATTAATCTTTGCGGCCAGAGTCTTTATAAAACTTTACAGAGGATCGGCTTATTTAAAAATTTGGTCCTCTCGTTTCGAAGGCGACACGCTACTTCCTCGGCTTCCGCAAACTAAACTCATTCTCCATTTTTATTGGTCCTTTTTTGGACACATGACCTAGGCACCTTCACAATAAAAGTATATGGATTTTTTTTTTCTATTTTTACTTTTATTGAAATCAAAACTTACTGAGAGGGAAAGTTGCCAATCCAACCATAAATCTATATAAAACCTTAACCCCACCATGTATTAAAATATTTTCTCTTTACATTGCTCTTTATAAAAGCAGTAACGGGATCTCTTACATACCACATTATTATAACAACCTCTTATTAAATGTAAGCAATATACATTTTTACCGCAGTGCTCTAAGGATCCATTTCTGGATATGATCACGACGTAACTCATTTCTATCTAAGACAATGATGATTTGATGAACTTCAATAAAACCAATCCCATATGTGCAGTGCATTTTACTTCCTTTGGGGAGTAAAATTTATACAGTTAGTATGCACTATGTATCACTTTAAAGAAGTCAAAAACAAACAAACAAAAATCCAGAATTATTCCGTCTCTAATATATCTACAGATCAAGTCGGGACTTCTCTTGGGCTTTTACTCTTCTCGTGACCTGTTGGAGTGGAAAACGGAATTGTTGTATTGTGTTGTTTGTCACATAGTGATAAATAATTCTGAATATTTAGGATAAAACCTTGGCATTAGTCTGCTACCGTGCTGATTATCTTTAAGGTGGGGATACCATGACTGTGACTTTGACATGAATGTTCCAAAATGGGGTATCAGAATCAGGCACAGCAGCTTCCTTTGACAAAAGCATGACTGCAAGGACCTGATGCAGCTTGCTTTCTCTCCCTATTCATCTCCTGAACCTGAAGGTATTTCAGATGTATTATTGGCTAAACACAGATATGAGTTAGTCTTAAGGAAAAGCGTACCTCCACTGATTATCGCCGCTAGATTTTTTATTTAATATGATAATAGCCTAAAACAGTATCAGGAAGTCATTAATGGTATAAAATCAGTGTGTGATGTTCATCATGTGACAAATGATGACTAACAGCATACTGCAGCAGCAGGATTTTATGTCCGTCTGCGTTCATAAGCAGCTGAACCTTTTGCTTTAAAATGAAGCCTGTAAACTGGCTTTTGTATTATCTGCTAACATTTTACTGAGTATATAATTACATATATGCTCCTCCAATTTCCAAGCTGCAGCTGAGGTCTTTAAAACTAAAAGTGAAAAGATGACACTAGACTACAAATTTGAATAGGTCTTTTTGGGAATGAATAGTGAAGTTAATAAGGTCTGTGTATGTTTTAATTGAATGTAACATATACAGTGTCAACTATGATTGCTGTATTTTACACACACACACACACACACACTGTTAATAGGAAAATTGTACTTAGTAGTCAGTATAATCTTTTAATGATATAAGTTTGCATATGGTAGAATGCTGCATGTAATTATTTGTGTGTAGAAGTATAGTTGGTGGCATATTGAAAGAATGTCTCATCCTAGGAGGTCTGTAACATTCTAGCGTGTTCACCCCCACATCCTAGGAGCATGGCAGAGGTCATACCTTGTCTTATTGTTTTACGGTAGGATTAACGTAGCTATGTCAGTTTTAGTTTAAGTGCTTCTTTACATATAGATGAACTGTTGGATTTTCCAGACCAGCAGGTTAAGGGAAGTCGTTTATGGGGCCACACACACACACACACACACACACACACACACACACACACACACACACACACACACACACACACACCTCCACATTCCAATTTAAGGAACAAACGCTCACTGAAGTATAAATAAAGACCGGGGCAGTTTCTCAGTGCGAGTCTCTCAGTCTGGAGGCTGCCCTTGCTAGCAAGAAGTTCTGTGTGTTTCTCTTCTCTGAGTCTTTACTGAAGAAGTGTTTTAGAATATATTTCTTAACACACACACACACACACACACACACACACACACACACACACACACACACACACACACACACACACACACACACTGTGCAAGAAAGTTGGGTCTCAATATAATATTAAAACTCAAACACAGTTTCTACCCAATTGCAATATCATGTCTCAATGCTACTAAAAGTAGATGACTTTCATTGCCCCTGTTGTCATTTGTGCCCTTGATGTTGGAATGCTTTCAGACATGTTTTGTTGGATGCGCTAACAAATTGATTGAGTGATTGATTGTTTGAGTGATATATCAACTAGGTCGTATGTTGAGTGTCTGTATGGGGCCTTAGGCCTGGATTGCTTGGGTGTATCTACGGTATGAGAATACTGTATTTTATATGTATTTCTATCTTTTATATCCTATCATTATAGTTTTTAAGTATTTAATTATAGTTTTTAAGTATTTATCTTTTGTGATGTTGCACTGACCAGAGACATCTTTCAATTTCATTGTACCTGTGACAATGACAATAAAGAATATTCATTCATATTCATAAAGAGTTAGAGCTATGCATAAACCACAGTTAGGTGTGAAAGCAACTATATCTCATTCCAGAGGTGAAGAGTACTAGATGTTACTTGTTACACATGTATAGAAAAAAATGACATTAAATGCTGTTCACCTTTACTTTATAATTATACAGGGAAACAGGAAGACATACAGGGAGTGCAGAATTATTAGGCAAATGAGTATTTTGTCCACATCATCCTCTTCATGCATGTTGTCTTACTCCAAGCTGTATAGGCTCGAAAGCCTACTACCAATTAAGCATATTAGGTGATGTGCATCTCTGTAATGAGAAGGGGTGTGGTCTAATGACATCAACACCCTATATCAGGTGTGCATAATTATTAGGCAACGTCCTTTCCTTTGGCAAAATGGGTCAAAAGAAGGACTTGACAGGCTCAGAAAAGTCAAAAATAGTGAGATATCTTGCAGAGGGATGCAGCAGTCTCAAAATTGCAAAGCTTCTGAAGCGTGATCATCGAACAATCAAGCGTTTCATTCAAAATAGTCAACAGGGTCGCAAGAAGCGTGTGGAAAAACCAAGGCGCCAAATAACTGCCCATGACCTGAGAAAAGTCAAGCGTGCAGCTGCCAAGATGCCACTTGCCACCAGTTTGGCCATATTTCAGAGCTGCAACATCACTGGAGTGCCCAAAAGCACAAGGTGTGCAATACTCAGAGACACGGCCAAGGTAAGAAAGGCTGAAAGACGACCACCACTGAACAAGACACACAAGCTGAAACGTCAAGACTGGGCCAAGAAATATCTCAAGACTGGTTTTTCTAAGGTTTTATGGACTGATGAAATGAGAGTGAGTCTTGATGGGCCAGATGGATGGGCCCGTGGCTGGATTGGTAAAGGGCAGAGAGCTCCAGTCCGACTCAGACGCCAGCAAGGTGGAGGTGGAGTACTGGTTTGGGCTGGTATCATCAAAGATGAGCTTGTGCGGCCTTTTCGGTTTGAGGATGGAGTCAAGCTCAACTCCCAGTCCTACTGCCAGTTTCTGGAAGACACCTTCTTCAAGCAGTGGTACAGGAAGAAGTCTGCATCCTTCAAGAAAAACATGATTTTCATGCAGGACAATGCTCCATCACACGCGTCCAAGTACTCCACAGCATGGCTGGCAAGAAAGGGTATAAAAGAAGAAAAACTAATGACATGGCCTCCTTGTTCACCTGATCTGAACCCCATTGAGAACCTGTGGTCCATCATCAAATGTGAGATTTACAAGGAGGGAAAACAGTACACCTCTCTGAACAGTGTCTGGGAGGCTGTGGTTGCTGCTGCACGCAATGTTGATGGTGAACAGATCAAAACACTGACAGAATCCATGGATGGCAGGCTTTTGAGTGTCCTTGCAAAGAAAGGTGGCTATATTGGTCGCTGATTAGTTTTTGTTTTGTTTTTGAATGTCAGAAATGTATATTTGTGAATGTGGAGATGTTATATTGGTTTCACTGGTAAAAATAAATAATTGAAATGGGTATATATTTGTTTTTTGTTAAGTTGCCTAATAATTATGCACAGTAATAGTCACCTGCACACACAGATATCCCCCTAAAATAGCTAAAACTAAAAACAAACTAAAAACTACTTCCAAAAACATTCAGCTTTGATATTAATGAGTTTTTTGGGTTCATTGAGAACATGGTTGTTGTACAATAATAAAATTATTCCTCAAAAATACAACTTGCCTAATAATTCTGCACTCCCTGTATGCCTGTGCAAATTTACGCTGATTTGTTTTCTATTTCTTTTATAAACATAACGACGTTTGCTGATGACACCACCATCATAGGACTGATCGACAACAACGATGATTCAACCTACAGAGCGGAGGTTCAGCATCTGAAGCAATAGTGTGACAACAACAGTCAAGACCAAGGAAATGGTAATCGACTTCAGGAGAACAAGGCGATCTGAGCACTCTAGCCTCTACATTAATGGTGAGGAGGTAGAAAGCTTTAAGTTTCTCGGAGTCCACATCTCGGCCAACCTTACCTGGTCCACAAACATTTCCCACTAGGTAGGGAAAGCACAATAAAGGCTGTACTTTCTGAGGAAGTTTTGTCAGGCCCAATTACCCCAGAGACTGCTAGTAAACCTCTACCGCTCCACCATCGAGAGCCTTCTGACCTACTGCTGCACACTCTGGTTCAACCGCTGCACTGTAGAAGACAAGATGAAACTGCAGCAGGTGGTGAGGGCAGCAGAGCGAGCAATTAGCACTTCACTAACCCCCCTCAGAGACATTTGGCAGACTTCAGTGGAAAGCCAGTATCATCATCAAGGACCCCTTGCACCCTGGACACTCACTTTCCCCCCCCTTCTCTCAGGCAAAGGCTTCAGGTCCATCAGGTCAAAGACACCTTTGAGACTTTTTACTCTTCAAAAAACAGCAGTTTGAATCATCCACAGTGCAGGTTATAGGGATCATACAAACTCACTATTTTTGCAGTCTGAAGTATTGAAATTTGCTGATCTAGTGAAATTCCAAACAGCACAAATTCTATTCAAAGCAAAAAAGCAAAAAAAAAAAAAAAAAAAAAAGGAACTGCCAGGTAATATTCAGAGTATGTTTTTTTTTTTTTAAAGAAGTTATAATGTAAGGGTTTTTGTAATTTCAAAATAGGGAAGGTACGTACTACAAGAAAAAGCTTTTGTGTTTCTGTGCATGGAGTGAAACTGGAACAATTTGAATATGGAATCGAAGCAATGTTGAAACAGTTCAAAGAGAGTTAAAAAGATATGATCTTCTTGAACCTATAAAGAAAGAGAAAATGTTGAAATTAAGTAAATGTCTCTATCTAGAAAATTTCATGATGTGATATTATAGTATATATTATAACAAAAATCTGTTCGGTATTTTTATTACAGATTATATCAGTAAGGAAGCTGACTAAATATTGACTGATAACTTATGGCAAAGAGGTCAGATTATATATGTGTGTACTTCTTCCCACTTCCTTTCGACATGTAACTGAATCAGAAGCAATATTGAAATATATTAATATTATTCTGTATAGTATTTTTTTCTCTCTTGTTTTATTTGCTATGTACCTGTATATTGTTTAAATGATCGAAATAAATGAACAAACAAACGAACAGACTCAACAGAAGCTTCTACTCGCAGGCTGTCAAACATGCACCACCTCCACCCTGATTGGAGGATAACTGCACTGCCAACACTCATGGACATTACACTTTATTTATGAACTATAATCTTTAAACTGTATTTATTATAACCGTACTTATAGTAGCCCCCCCCCCACACACACACACACACACTCAATGTGCAATCTCACTGATCATACTGCACCTGCTCCTCACATGGCATTTATGTGTAAGCATGTATGTGGAAATATATGTATATATATGTGCGTGTGTATATATATATACACACACACATATATGATGTATGTGTGTGTATGTATGTGTATGTATAACTTGCATATATCTTTCTTTACTTAAATTCTAAATATATGTTAGACATGTTAGACAATGCTATGAAGCTCGTGAAAAATATAACCAAAAATATGCAATCAAAAGAATAATGTGCAATATATAGTTAAAAAGGTAATGTTGTTGTTGTTGTAGTAGTATGTTTTTTCCTTTAATTTTTGAGCAAAACTGATTTTTGTGACATGAAATTTTGTTAGCATGTATTCACACTTTTTTCTTTGACAAAAGCACTTACCATTTGGAGACACACAGATGAAACACAGGGCAAAAACGAAACTCCACTCGGCAGCGTGCATCTTCATCAGCTTCTCTAACAATGTAAGCTGCTACCTGCAATGCTTTAGTAAACCCTTTAAGCTTCACAGAAGAAAACCATAAAACCAACAGTTTCATGCATTTAACAGAATGCTTTGCTCTATTAAGCTTCACACAACAGCTGCCAAATGTCTAAGTAAGTTCAGGCAGTACTTTTTAAAAAAAGTTTTTACAACACGTACAGAGAGAAAATAAAAAATAAAATAGCTTTTGATTGGTTCTATCACTGATGTTTGGACTGTGTTTGCCTGCCAAAACCCCATTTTAATCTTTGAATAAAGAAAAACCTGAAGCCAGTCCAAAGTGACAGACTAGAAAGTAGAGTGGGATCTCAAAATGCTGTGTAACAAAAGAGGTGTGTTGTTGTTGTTGTTGTTGTGTATCCCATTAACTAGTGAGTACAGGTGATATATGGAAATTTCTTCTTTGATTTATTTGATAGTACAAAACAGTTCAGAGAACATAATAATGATACAACCAGAACGTAAGGCACAATGATGGTACACAGACTGATTCAATTATTTCTTTTTGATTTTTCTTCATAAACACAGTTCACCAAGAAACTTTCAAGGACAAAACAACCACAAAAAATTAAGTTGGATTATATACAAAACTAAAAGTAACAAGGCAGAATTAACAATGATTTTTTTTTTTAGATGTGAATAATTTATTTATTTGTAGAATTTATTCATTATTATTTCTTTGCTAGTTCTTTTTAGGCTTTTTTGCTCCTCTTTTACATTTTTTTAAGTTTTTGTTTGTTTGTTTCCCCTCTGCTGAAGATGAACATGATGAAGAGGAAAATTCTGTGGTCCATTACCTTTTAGTTCCTGTAGTGTACACAAACAAAGAACAGATTTTATTTTACACTTCCCAAGAAAAATCATTATCATTATGTTTCTGCCTGACACACAGATTATTTAAAATACACATAAAAATATTGACAGTCACATCATTATATCCAGGAAGCTTACAATATTGCTTTATAATCAATGTTGTAAGGTAACTTTGACCCACTTAGCAATTCAACCACCCAGATTCTTTTACCATCTCTACTGAATGAGAATGTCAGACATGTCAGGTTCTCACCTATGCATTTCTTGCAGGTGTAGCCGCCAACACACAGCAGAAGGAGAGCAACCACACTAACACAGATGTAAATCATCTGCATGTCCCTCCTTGTACCTGCACGTGATTCCACAACATATTAATAATAGGAAACAGTAGCTTATTCATTTGTCTTTTTGTGTATGTTGAGCCTGAGGTTTGTGACCATAAAAAGGAAGAAACTGCAGGGTGCTGCTCAACTTAACTTAAACAAATAAAAATCCACTTACCTACTTCAACCATCACCACTTGAAAACAGTGGTGATGGATGTTATCCTGTATACAGGAGTAACATCCAAGGTCTGTTAACTCAAGATCATCAATTCTGATGGAGTAGTTTCCCTCCAAGCCCTGAACGGGCTAGGAGCCATTACTGACAATGGATTGCCCAATCTAATCTCTTAAAACAATCAGCACTTCCCCTTCCCTGCATGTCTGTGCACACTGGGAAGGTAGTGGTTGATAAAAATGGACCAACAAAAGCAAAACAAGAGAGACCTAAAAAGCTGACAGAGAAAAAGAAATAATAAATAGTAATCAAGGCAAAATGTGTCAAATTAAGTCACATGTTAGCAGCTCCACCTTTAACAGAGAGTTTTTTTTACAGCAACAGCTAGTAAGAAGCCCTCTCGGTCGCAGACGGTGGTTGTTGCTAGCACTAATGCCTCAGGGCCAAGAGAATGGAAACCACTGTCCTCATTATGGTAAAAAACAGTGTATAAATAAAAACTGGTGGTTTGCACAAAGCTGCTGAAACTCACACACAGAAACATCACCTGTAACTTTAATGTACCCAGCTGACTTATACAGTTCTCACTTTTTTCTAAATATTTCATAGTAATAGGAGAGCAATGAGAAAAAGGAGCGAGAAATATGGTAATTCAACACGGTTAAAAGCAGCAGCTAAGGAATGTCTCAGATTAAACTCTTCTGGTATATGTCAGCTTCCCCTACAAAACTGATAGATGGTTTGCAAATATGTGTGTACAAAACTTATTTTTCCTTTTTTGAAGGATCTTGACAGAACCCAGTAAACTTTGTTCTGGATAATCTGTTGTAAAAAAACAAACAAAAAAAAAACATGCATATTGAGTGTATAATCATGTGTCAAATAAAGTTAATATGTTTGAAATATATATAACTTGCATATTTCTTTTCTTTGCTTGCTTTATTTGGTGGTTGCTGTCACTTTCTATATTTTAGTAAACAACAGATAAGCAAACCTTCTCTTTTAGAAGCCAATGCAATTTACACGTGGATGCACACACTGCATAAATGTCAGGTTTCTGTAAGAGTTAAAATTAGAACCATAAGCCACAGTGGGTTGTGTCAAAAAAAAAAAAAAAAAAAAAATCAGCATATATACATCCAGTGCTGTGAAGATGTGTTTTTCCCTCTTCTTGATTTCTTTTTCTTTTTGAATGTTTGTCAAACTGTTTCAGATCAAACACTTCAATATCACACAAAGGTAGCCTGAGTAAGTATAAAATGTAGTCGTTAAATGATGATTTCATTTATTAAAGGAAAAAAATGATCCAAACCTAACTGGCCCTGTGTGAAAAAAGTAATTGCTTCCTAAACCTAATAACTGGTTGTGCGGCAGCAGCAAAACTTTCAAACAGTTGTGATAAGGAGCAAAATCTCTTATTATTGAATCATGACCTCTGACATTAACTGAGACAAGTGAGGCCTGCAGTTCATGAGATGATGTTCTGTTTTCTTTTTCACTTCCTAGATGAGTTCAATGTGATCTTGGAGTCTTCTTGTTAGGTGGTCACTCCTGGGAAGGCTCACCACTTTTCCAAGTTTTCTCCGTCTGTGGATAATGGCTTTCACTGTGGTTCTCTGAAATCCTGAAGCTTTAGAAATGGCTTTGCAACCTTAGATGTCGTTAATTGCAGTTAGTTCATGAATAATTTTATTTATAGAATTTTGTAATTTAGTAACTTTTCAGTATTTTCATTTTTGCTCTTCTTTTTCTCTTTTCCCTCTTCTGAGGATTAATTATAGAAGGAAGATTCTGTGGCCTCTCACCTGTTTTCTCCTGTACGAAAACAAACAATACATTTTATTTTAGATTTCACATTTGTTATTCCAGTAGTCTGACATTTATTGTTTTATTTGTTTGTGTTAAAAGTGCTCTTAGCATTATGCTGTTCGACAACAGATTATTTATTTTGGAATCCTTAGCTAATTTATTACGGTTTGAAACGACTTTTTTTTTTTTTTAACTAAAAATAGGTTAATTTAAAAAAAATAAATTTTTTCTCTGTGATACAAATTCTACAGGACTATAAACATGGGATATCTTGCAGTTTGGCAGTTTAATTCTTTTTTGTCTGGTACAATGGTTCTGTGACCAATCCACCCTCCAAAACAATCACTTGACAATCCAGTCAGACACAGCAAGTTCTCACCTTTGCATTTTTGGTAGCCATAGTGGCCACCAACACCCACCACAAATAGAGCAGTCACACCAGCGGAGATGTAAATCACCAGCCACGGGATTCTTTGTGTACCTGCATGAAGAGCAGCTGTTTTACTAGATATGTATCAGAGTACATCATTGTAATAGATTATTGATTTGTCCTTTTGCCTGTCAGGCTTTGAGATTTGTTATTCAAAATGAAGAAACTCTACAGCTCAAAATTAAATTAATTTAAAATCTACAAATAAAAATCCACTTACCTATTTCATCCAGCACCACTAGAACACATTTTCCCTCCTGTATACAGTGGTAAAATCCTATGTCAGCCTTTTCAAGATCATCAATTCTGATAGAGTAGTTCCCCTCTGAGCCCTGGTTTGGAAAGGCTTTCACTCGGCCATTTCTGGGGTCAAAAAATGTAACGTGCCCTTCAGATGAGAGATTGAGCAATTGCCCTGAGCCACTGTAGTTCCACGTCACCCATTTGAACTTGCTTGTTTGAATGTTGCATGGTAGAAGCACAGATGAACCAAATGGAGCCTTCAGTCTGTGCTCTTCACCGATTTCTCCTAAATGTTCACAGGAGTCTTCATCATAAAGGGAAAAATGAAACAAAATAGAAAGTTTAGTTTACTCATCTCGTGGTCAGATGATCAAAGAGCCAACAGAACAACCTCTTACCCCTCCATACTGCAGGTATTCAGAGCTCATGACGTGTTCATTTCTTCAATAAAAGTGAATAATTATGACAGGGAAGAAGAAGCAGAAGTGTTTGGTTCATGTTCTGTTTTCCGGCCTCAATAAAAGGCGCAACTTTTGTTATAATCCAACTTCAGTTCAGTTCAGTTCATTTTTATTTCAAACATTTCAAACATGTGCCTTCACAATCATTACAAAATATCATTCCATTATTTGTTTGAAAAGGAGTAGGCTGAAGTATTTACTCATTTGTCCCTACCCCCTCAAGTTTTACCTCTCATTCATTTAATTTTTTTTTGTCTTAAATTAAACAAACAACATATGAAACATATAAACATATGAAGTAAAACAAAACATAACATACATAAATCAAAAACAAGAAATTAGCAAGCCCCACCACAGTATAGTTTCTTTCATATGAAAAATACAGAATGTGTATATTTGCAGATACACAAGTTATGGAAAAACAACAAACCAAAACAAAACAAAAAACAAAAAAACAACCAAAAAAGAACCGCAACACCATTACCAGCAACATTACCGTCCTGGGTTAACCCCGTTTTCTTCATTCTTATACTTATTTAAAATTAGGTTTTTATATTTTACTTTAAACTGTTTTATGTTTTGACTGTCTTTTATTTCTTCTGTTAGACTGTTCCATAATTTAACTCCTGCAATTGAGATTGACATAGTTCTTAAAGTTGTTCTAGCACTTTGTATTTTTAAATTCCATTTCCCTCTTAAGTTATACCCACCTTCTCTTTCTATGAACAATTTACAGATTTCTTTGGGAAGCAATTTATTTCTGACTTTATACATTATTTGCGCTGTTTTAAGCTTCACCAAGTCTTGGAATTTAATAGCTTGCATTTTGACAAAGAGTGCATTTGTATGGTCCCTGTACCCTACATTATTTATTAATCTAATGGCCCTTTTCTGTATTATAGTAACTTCATTTCCACGTTTTGTTAATCTGCATTTGGGTCCATTACTTTCCACTCATCATGGTCTGCCTGCACAGACCTTGACACTAACAATCTTTACAACCCAGCTACACAGTGATAAAAATAAAGTTTTAAACATATTTAAACAGTATAACAATCATATCTAGGTAATTAAAGACCTAAAGTGCAATTAAACATATGTCTGTTTCAGTGCATTAAACAAGAAAGTGTCAAAGGAAGTAGTAGGTATTTTAAAGGTATTTTAAAGATACAAACATTGTATTTTACAAGAAAGATCTCTGGTTACGTTTCAGTAAAACATATCACAGAAGTTTCCTTTGTATTTCCTTTAGGTTTCGTGACTGTTGGATTTAGGTTTGATTGCCTTTTATCAGTTGGATGGTAAACTGTGAGTTAGACTTGCTTTCTAAATACTTTTGCATATGAAATTCACATTTCCTTTAATAAATGCAATTATAAATAATAAATGCAAAAAAAATCAACCTCATGAATTTTAGTTGATTAGTTTAATTAATATATCTTAAATCTGATTAAAAATATTTTTCTGAACCATCCACTGGGTCAGAAGTCCAAATATTCAGCCAAAATATTTCAATCCGCATTTTGTTTTTATTTTTTTTAATTGATTAGAGTAGTTTCATACTTTTTAGACTTCCACCGAGTCACTTACCAATTGAAGACGCACAGTTGAAGCACAGACACAAAACAAAAGTCCACCCAGCTGCGTGCATCTTCCTCAGCATGTAGTACAATGTGAGCAGCACCCTGGTGATGGTGTATTAACCTGTTTGAGCATCAGGGTACACGCAAGACCACAGGTTCTATTTAAAGGGTCCATCCGGAAGTATATTTGGCACTGACAAAAAAAAAACGGGTGGGTGGGCCTAATTCAAACACAACTTTCAAAATAAAGGTATTTTTTCATTGGTGCAGTGTGTACAGAGAAAACAGCCAAACAGAGACGTACTTGTTGTGCAGTGTAGCCTTTAGTGGACGATTTTAACTTCTTTTTTTAACTTAACTTTGTCTTGTGTATCCTGTTATGATCTCATTATGCATCATATCCAAGCTTGCTTTTGCAAAACAAAAAGCAGAAGAAACACATTAATCAGTAAATTACTTTTTGCTAGCAGGACAGAAAAGACCATCAGTTTGTCATTTTGTTCAGTGTGCGATGTGTGGTGTTAAATTTAAGGTGAGGGAGCTCTTAACAATTAGTGTTATCATAATAATCTACACCAGTGTCTGCATTATGGACGGGCTCCAGGGGTCCAGGCTGTCCAAAAAGGTCACTTTTCCCCATCAGCTGAATTCTACTGACCTACTTTGACAGTTATAAGTAAAATTGAGTAGATTTGGTAATAAAATGTGTTTTTATTTATGCATTTTTTAGGTGTGCTGAATCTAATTTCCCCTGTTCAAGCAAGTTACCCATCCAGTCCATCTGCTCTGGCGCTGACCATGCACAATACAATTAAAACTATTGTTTAAAATAACACATCATCATTCTGCATGATATGGCTGATTAATGAGTCTGTATCAATGGTGTCAAACCAACATAACTTTTTAAAGTTTTTTCGAAGTTGTTTTTTTTCCCCGTTTTTTTTTTTTATGTTGGTTTTGCGCTTCATTTTTTTTTTTTTGTGCTATGCGAGGTATGTAGTTTGGACTCTTGCTTTATTTGTGTTCTGGTTACCATTTGTTGTTTAGGGATTTTGAATGCTTGTGAATACGATTAAGTGTCTCATCTTAAACCCTTAAATTCTAAATTTGAAGCTCTTGAGTGGGATCCATGTTTATGATTTTTGAGGTCGATTCCTGTTGTACTTTGAAAGATGTTATCTCTGGTATCTTGCTGTGACTTTTACTTCCTGCCCACCTCCCTCACTCACTCTCTCTCTCTCCATGAGCAGCACTTGATCCATTATAAAAAAAAACATGCTTGTTTGTTTAAACCCATGCACAAATGTGAAGATTTGCAATTTTAATTGAATTTGAATGGATATTTTCAAATTGTACTTTTTCATTTGCTTCCACATGACGTCAGCTGTTAGCGAATGTAGTTCATTAGAGATCGATTCTAGTACAATTTGAATGAGTCAAACAGATTTACAGAACAAAAGCTGACACTGTTTTGTAGTTGCATAAACAGCCATTTGTTTGCAGTAGATCTATATTTATATCAGATCTATATCCGACACTGAAAAATGTTAATGTGCTAGCTGACATAGGGCGACATCTACTGGTCTTTTATCATAACTACTCGTAACAACAACACTGCTGTTCACACAACATCTGCATCTGCTCCTTGCGTGCATCTGAACAGACAACCTGTTGACCACAGCTGGACTGACCATCGGGCATACAGGGCATATATCGGTTTGGATATCTGGTGAGAGGGAAATATGAAGATGAAAACGGGAGATGTCCTTACTGAATGAGAGCTGAACAGGTGATGGAGAAACAGGTTTACCTTTTAGGAGACGAATGAGTTGAAGGGAAGTTACGAACCGTTTCTGACAGTTGCTGACAGCTGGTAACTGTACTGGGACGGGTCTAAAGGTTTGCCTTGGGTCAGGTAGGGCATTAACAGGGAAAGGGGGGCACAAAGAAATAGTTCTTTCTTATTCTCATTTAGAATGTCTAGCTTTTAATAAATAATTATCAGAATCTTACAATCAAAGTGGTCATCTGATGCAGAATATATAGAAATCATACATATATACCAACAGGACAGTGTACACCACTGTCACAAAAGCGTTTTTGTTCATTTAAAGGCTTTATGGCTTTTCCTATATTACCTAGTACGCTGGTTTTTAGTCAAAATGCCCAGGCTGATTTTTTGTCGCAGTCCAGCCCTGCTGCTGACACAAACAACCCAAAGTGACAATAAAGCTGTGCAGTGACTGGAGGATTATAGAATTAAATATGTGATCAAATATTATAAGGAAAACGTCTTTTGGGAGCCAAGGTACAATTTAATATCCATTACAAATTGTACAGTTCTTGGTTGATTTGATTGTCATATAGTGATCCAGGAGGTCTTCCTGATTTATGCACTCCCCCAAAACAAAGAAAAACAATCTTTTGTTCACAGTGTTACATGTTAATGTGTGGGATCAGTGTTATTTTTAGATTTATAAGACAAAAGATGAACAGTTTAAAAGTCGATTTCCCACTACTGCAAGGCTGCAGGCTCCCTGGCCCCTTAGAGATCTCTACATTTCAGTAGAAATGCACCTGTAGGAGAAAAGGTACTGTAGCAAAGCTCAGCGATAAAATGATACAAATTCTCTACAAATTCTCTTTAACATACCAGGTTTTCAGCTGTTGGGGATTTCACAAAAGAGAAAAGTCTAACCACAAACCACTTGTGAATGGAGGATTATCCTAGTTCTGTATTGGAAACTTGCAGCATAACTGTTTTGTGGCTGTCACTAGCAGCAGTTTCCATCTTTGTTGGCCATCTGAGTCCTCAGTCGGTGTAGCCCAGCTGTCCTCCGGCAGCAGAACAAAGTCCCTGTCCTCACGTTTGACTACAAACAGCTCCACATACACGGGCTGGCCACGCTCAGCTACTATTGGATGGTAAAAATGGGAATAGAAAGACCTATATGAGAAATCTGCAGATAAACATGTCTGAGTAAGACCCACCACATTTTAATCATATTAACAAATACAAAAAATATTTTTTAAAACAAAAATAGGAATGAAACTTTGACTTTTGGCAATTCTCAGTTCAGTTCTTGTTCCTTTGCTCCTCAGTTTAAGTGGGCGCTCTGACTTTTTTTTTGCTGAACCCTGATGCCTAGTTGAGTCATTTGAGTTAGTGCAAAGCTGCACTGCACAGTGAGACAAAAGGAAAAGGAAACTAGAATGAGTGACAACTATCTTTAAAAAAAAGTGTGAAGTGTGTCATCGTCCACTGTGCAGTACTTAATTTACATGCAATAACTCACACTGTAAATATATAACATTATTTATATTCTAAAGGCTGATGGTTACCATAGACCGAGTGCCACAGTCACTGAACAGAAAGATGAAAGTGATGGCATCAGCTCATCTTTTCTTGGGTTTACAGTTGGGATTTTGGCCAGAATGAATCCAGACTGTATCCAGATTCAGAGGGAGCATTCTTGCATGCTTGTGTATGGTAATGTTGAAGCCATCTTTGCTGCAGAGAAACTGCTTTGATGACACTTCTGTGGAAAACATGCTTGAATTATTTGATAAACAGAAACTAAAATATATTGTGATATTTCTGTGCATTACCTTTCATCTTCCTTTCACAGATTAGAGGCAAAGACTCAACACTTTTCTGACTCAACTCTGCCACTGCTGGCACGTGCTTCAATGAAAATGGTTATATTTGTGTTATATTTGTGTTGAGTTAAAGAAAAGTTTTGAAAATAAAAGTCCTTTTAGAAGAATACACAATGAGTTTATCTTACTTTTCTTTCTCACAAAACATCCCCAGGATGCAACTGTTAAGATAACCAAGCTGTTACTTTCTTGCAGGAAGTAGTGGCGCTGCTTTGCTATAGCAGTGACTTGGTAATATCCGCTGTGGTCATCTGAGTGTGAATCAATAGAAATAGAAGCACAGACACAACAAACATTTCAAAGCTCCACGCACTTTGAAAGCTACATACCTGTACATATATTGACAGCGCATGACTTACCGTAAACGTAAATGGCCATTAAAAAGATCTGTGAATTTAATCTTTGATATATAGAGAGACATGAACTCCTCACAGCAAATCAAAGTGGCCTTTTTGATTTTCGCAGTGTTTCGAAATAGTTTGAAACAGCCAGGGTTTCACATTTCAGAATAGGCAGTGAAAAGAAAGTAAATGTCACCAGAATAAACTTGGTCTTCACTCGTGGTTGCTGAGTCTGAGTGCGAGGGCGCCGCTGGTTGTTGTTAGCTTTAATTGCCACCTCTCCCACCAGGAGGGTAAAAGCAACCCAGCAGATCAGAAAGTGATCTGCAAACTGATGCAGCCAGTAGACAGTGAGGTGTCTGCCCACACAACATGAGCATCGTGTGGTCACCCTCTGGTGTTATCAGTTTTTCAAGATGGGTTTCCCCCCAACTTGTTAAAGTTACAGTCACTGCGTGCGTGTGTGTGGGGGGGCGGGGGATTTTGTTTCTAAGAAAAAACATCTTGAATTTTTCTCTTTAAAATAATAGAAAGGCAATAAAACAGTTTTTATTTTTTAGAAAGTCTTATTTCAATGTCATACACACAGGCTCAATACAACAATCTGTAAGTTTAAACAGCACACATCTCTACAGTCACACAACTCTGTACATAGTGGTAAACATATCAATAGAAGACATTTTTAGTATATTCATCATGCAATCAGTTTATATGTGAAGACACTGATGAACTTTATTCTAACAGCATTCAAGAGAATAGTGGAATGCAGCACACTTACAGTACAAACAAATACAAAAGACATGGATCACCTTAAAGGAGTAAAATAGAAAAGAATTCGTAGCCCTCATTCTCAAATGAGATTTAAACTCCTTCATTCGTGCCCTTCATTCTCTACAGCTGGCTGAGCTGTTCGGTGCTCATGTTGTAAATCGGGTTTTTGTATTCACAGTCTGAGAGGGAAAGAGTGGAAAATCGGGAGAGCAGTTCAGTGCACAGTATTATTCCATCTCTAACATGCCCACAGATGAAGTCAGCACTCACTGTCTTTGTTTTTCTTCTTCTCGCGGCCTGCTGGTAAAGAAACAGGTGAGGAAAGAACAGAAGTCAGTGTTTTGTGCTTATTCTCCAACAGTGACAAATAATTCTGATCATTTGGAGAAAACTCAGCGAACACTAACTACCTCTCTTTTGATTCTCCGCCTGCTTCGACTTGACGTGTTGCTTGCGGAGATCATGTTGGTTTACTGTGAAATAAAATGGATGAGTCAAAATCAGACAGAACTGAAATGATGATAGCATCATTATAAAAATAAAAGATGACTAGAATTGCTCATTCTACCGTAATAATGCTGACTGAAACTTGGTGGCCGTAATCTGCTGAAAAGCTCTAATGGGGTAAGAGAAGATGGTTACTTCACACTATTACAATTTAGAAGTCACCAACAATGCAAACTGCAGTAAGCATATTGACTTTTTCTAAGCACCTAAATGAAATCTATGTTTGGTTCTCTGACTTTCCACCCTTTCAAAGCGAAACTGATCCAAATTTGGATAAATTCCACCGCTGCTTTGACCAGACTGTTGAGGCTGGGTCCTGTCCAGATACTGCACAGCTCCGTGTGGATTACTTCTGGTGGGGTCAGCACTGGTTGGGAACTGGTCATCATTTTCTATTGTTTGAGAACATTATATACTGAACTTTTTTTTTTTTCATTTTTCAGTTGATATACAATGACTTCAAAATGTTTGTTTAATAGTGAGGAAGAGAAGAAAAAGATGAGTAAACTCACCATAAACAAGATCATGAGTGTAGGGTCTTACTGCCTGTGGTACATGTACATGCACACCTACTGGTATGTTGATTGTTGTCACGGGTGGGGCACTGGGACCTGCAGTGAAACATTAGCAGAGTAACTGAAAGAGCTCTTCTGTTTGGTTCTGCTAAACATGAAGACAGCTTCACAAACAAAAAAGGGATGAATTAAATATGCAATTAACTGTCAAAGAGTGAATAAATGGTTGAAATAGCACCTTTAAAGTACGTTGGTTAACAATTGACCTAACAGTTACTTAATGATATTGATTAAAAACATCAAATTATTTTGTAAAACTATAAATGAACAGCTGAAAGGTAGTACACAGTCTATGATTTGATAGATAAAGACATGTTTTGTAGTTTTACCTCTGTATAGTGTGTTATGTATATTGTTGATATTATAATGCAAATTCACATGAACATTAAACATAATGGATAGCCATGAAAGTGATACTTGTATATGTATTTTATGCATCTGTCATACAATTTTAAACAGTAAGAAAGTAGTTAAATGATTTTAAAGCAAACGTTATTCTCTGTGAATACAAATTTCAAATGTCTTCTAGTTTACATCGAACAAATGAACATTACTGGAGTGACACAGAGTTGAAATTGTTGCTTACCCGGAGCAGCTGCACTACTGGGAATGACCGTACTCTTCTCTACTTTGCTGTTGCTTTTGTTGTTACGGATATCTACATCAGAATCAAAAAGTGAGTTCAATATACAATGAGCCTCCTAAACAATCACTAAAACACTCAGCTTTGACTTTAAATTTCAGACAGAACAATTCTCACCTTTGCATTTTTTGTAAGTGTAGTAGCCACCAGTACCCAGCAGAAATAGAGCAGTCACACCAGCACAGATGTATATCACCAGCCATGGGATTTTTGTACCTGCATGAAGAGTTGCGGTTTAACAAGATCTATATCACAGGAAACAGAAACTTATTTATTTGTCCTTTTCGTGTGTGCTGGGTCTTGACATTTGTCATCCAAGGACAGAAGAAACAGTACAGGCCGCTGCTTAATATTGAATAAACTTAAAATCTACAAGTAAAAATCCACTTACCTATTTCATCCAGCACCACTAGAACACATTTTCCCTCCTCCTGTATACAGTGGTAAAATCCTATGTCAGCCTTTTCAAGATCATCAATTCTGATAGAGTAGTTCCCCTCTGAGCCCTGGTTTGGAAAGACTTTCACTCGGCCATTTCTGGGGTCCAGGAATGTAACGTGCCCTTTTGATGAGAGATTGAGCAATTGCCCTGAGCCACTGTAGTTCCACGTCACCCATTTGAACTTGCTTGTTTGAATGTTGCATGGTAGAAGCACAGATGAACCAAGTGGAACCTTCAGTCTGTGCTCTTCACCGATTTCTCCTAAATGTTCACAGGAGTCTTCATCATAAAGGGAAAAATGAAACAAAATAGAAAGTTTAGGTCACTCCCTTAAAGGATGTGGATTGTGACAAAGACTAATAATGTATAAGTGATAACCTTAATCATGCTTTTTAAAACCATTAACAATCTTATATGGCCCACCCACAAACAGGTAAAAAATGACCCTGTGTTACTATATCAAGGAGAAAAAGATATTTTATGCAAATGTTAAAATAAAGTTAAAAATCAAGCAGATATACTCTTTAAAATGCAGATAAACAACAGTTTAGTTAAGTTTAAGCCAAAGTTGAACATTTCCTTTGTGTTTTCTTCAGGTGTTATGAGTGATCTTAAGATCACTTCATCTTTAGAAAAGAGGTTGCTGGTAGACTTTAGATCGCTGAAAGTTTACCTTGTTTCGTTTTCAGAATAGTTTTAATAATATTTAATAATATTATTATTTTGTGAATTTGCTCTGCAAATACCTTTGCATGACATAGAGTTCACCTTTTCTGCAATAAACACAAGTTGCCATGTGTCACTGTCAGAAAAAAACACATTGTCCCACCTCCGCACTGAGGTCTGGTTGGAATCCCTCACTGGTCATTCAGACCAAGTTTATTATTTAATTTAACTCTGTAGATGTCTCTTTTTTAAAAAAATCCAATGTCATGTCCCAGTTTTGCAACTGGTTTTAACCAGCTTGCTCTAAGATAGTTTATAGAAGATTTTACCCTAACATGATAGTTAAGTGATAGTTTAACGGTCTAAATACATTAAGTGTACTTTTCATTGGCCAGATTCTGAGCTCTTCACTCAGTAGAGTCAAATATTTACAAAAAGAAAAGAAAAAGAAAAAAAAAGAGAGAATTGGAAGAAAACCTGACAGACTTATGTAGACATATATTTTCTAAACATTACATTAAAACTGGTTATTATTTTTTTACATTTTTAACATTATATTTTAAGATTTCTTAAAAAAACAAAAAACTTACCATTTGAAGAAACACAAGTGAAGCACAGGGCAAAAAGGAGAGTCCACCTGGCAACGTGCATCTTCATCACCATCTTGTACAGTGTGAGCAGCACCCTGACGATGATATATTAACCTGTTCAAGCATCACGGAACAAAACCACAAGACCACCAGTTTCACTTCTTTGAAGAAATTCTTTATATTAACTGCAGCCAGATTAACGCAATCATTATTTTAACTGAGCAGCAGTCATGAAAAAAACCCCAAATGAAACCAAATGACTAAAAAAAATATCTTTCAAACAGTGATAATGTACTTTTGACAGACAGCAGAAAGGACCTGATGCAAAAGTCTGCTTCAGACCACTTCCTGTGGAAATGATGTTGATGTTTCCGGAGTACGAGACACAAAGAAAGATAAATATATGAAGTGATCATTGTCATGTGCAATGTCACATGCAGGTTTTCTTTTAATCAACATAAGATCCGAGTGTTGTGTTTTAAGTGAATTGGTTAATCAAAATTTCAGTTACTCAGCAATAGACAAAGACTCTGAGATGGGCCATGCTGTACATCAGATTTAAATTTTCATATAAAAGTTCTAATATTAATCTATTATAGAGTATACTTTAATATAACTATCATGGTATAACATTGTGTAAGTTCACATTTTGTTGGTTGCTTTTGTAGAATTGTTTAAATGTACATTAATACTTGGTGTGGTTTGGTAAACTGTAAGTAAATAAAGGTCACTGCCTCTGTCACTCAAATCCACGCCTCTGCAGTGTTTTGTCATGGTTTAAGGTTTCACAAGGTTGGGAAAGTTTCCAAGTCAGTCAAGGTTCAGTGCCACCTCAATTCTAATTTTGCTGATTCTGTTTTGAGAATTCATGGGTTAGGATTATATTTAAATATGTCTAAGGTGTTTTTCTGTCACTGTGTGGTATGAAATATCAGTCTATATGAATTTAAAGAGCTGGCAAACAACAGATTCACAATTCCAAAATAAAGGGACTTCATCTATCAGGTCATAGGTTAACCAGCTGAAGCCATGTGTGTTTCCTTTAGCTGTCACTGGCAGCTGTCCTTAGTTTTTGACTGAAATAAGTCCCACAGGAGTCCGACCTTAACATAAAAACAGTCACTTTCATCACAGGAAAAGTTGGATTTCAGGCCCTTTTATCAAACATTTGAACTTCTTTGGTACCTCTGGACATCATACCAAAAGATATAAAAATATATAATAGCTAATAGATTAAAAAATAAAATAAAATGTCAAACGGTGTAGTTTAAAACCATAAGTAACTAAATAGTATAGTATATAGCTATAGTGCTGAGAAATGTGTTTTTTCACCTCCCACTGGCTGTTTACTGTAAAAGCTTGTGCCGAATCTCTCATTTAAAGAAAATGTCATGTGAACATTGTCATCATAGTTTAGCCTGCCACCTGCAGGCTCTCAGCTATTCTACAAGTCATAATTTGTCTACAAAATGGAGAATGTAATTAATTCAAGACATAAAAGTTGGGCCAGTACTCCAGTATCTAATTAAATTTCTGCCAGGTAGCATTTAAGTATTTCTGTAGTTCCACCCAGAACTAGCAAAGTGTACCCAATAAAGTGTCCACTGAGTGTATATATTTATTTTCTATTCCATCCATTGTAAGGATCTATGTTTCACTGGGTTTTCCACGTTTAAACAATAGTGACCCAAAACAAAAGTCATCAATTCGTTTTGACAGCTGCGCTTGTAGTCCTTCCTCGGAAGATTGTAGTTTCACCTTGGCAAACGTCATCAACATGAGACGCCGAACGAACGCCGCAGTTCTCTTACGCCCTTACAAATTCTCCTTCGCCGTTTTCCGTAACTCATATCACTTGACATGGAGGTCAAATAAAGTGTTTAAAAATGAGATAGGATGTAATTTATTTATTTAACTTTTCCGCAGTGCCTGTGTTGCCCGGACATGATCGAGCACAACTTCCGCTTTGTAAACCAATCAACTTTGCCTATTTTTCAGACGCGAGTATAAGTGTAAACGGATTGGCTGGTTCAATTTTCTTCGTCTCTTTTTGAATTTGGTGGTAGTTCACATGGGACTGTTTATTTTCTACCAGTAACTCTATGTTCTGTAGACAGGCAGGCGTATCTTCAGACACTAATAAGTTACACTATAGACTACTGCTGTACAAGTGGCAAGAATTGCTAACCTTTAAGGTGAGTCACGATTTTTACTACCGTTCGACTTAATAGACGTTACTGAACCCTTTGGCAGCTCTATTTCGGCGCAACAGTAGGTCGGCAGCTGGTGTTTTAAAACATTATGGTCAAAATAACTTTGCTGAAACATAGTGTAGATATTATTGTCAGGTACTTGTTAAGTAGTAGTAGTAGTTAAAAAAAATGTCGTGCAACAATGTTAATCGGTGCTAATTGGATAGCTTGCAAGTATTTAACATAGCTTTTTGTTTTATAGTTTCCTGAGTGCAAATCCCTTTTTTGAATAAAGGGTCAGCCAAGATGGAGATGAACTTGGCTGTAAAGTCTTTACTTTCCTGGGTAAGTTGAGTTATGTTAGTGGACATTACGGTGAAATGATTGCACTAATGTTTAAAGTTTTAATCACCCTTTTTTGTTTTGTTTTTTTCTCTCCAAACTATAATTTTATAGGTGAACAGTTTAAAACTCTGTGACTCAGAGCTGACCATCGATGACTTGCAGAACGGAGTGATCTTACTTAGACTTGTTTATATGCTGTAAGTATGCTGGCAATGCGGTGTAATGTTTAGCCTGTGTAAACAGGGAGTGTCAGCGACTGACAGGGTGTTAAACGTGTTGGTTGTTTGCTTTTTGGAAAATATAGAGCTCCTACTTCCTTGCACCTCTCATCCGAGAAGCTTCCGAGAAGCTTCTCGGATGAGAGGTGAAACGTCTTCAAGTAACTTAAGAAGTCCAGACGCTTTTCTTTGCAAGCTCCTTTGACTACGATGACCTGGATGACTGAGAACCTTCACAGACATTTATTTTATTATATTTTTCTTCTTTTTCTTTGTCATTTTAGGAAAAAGCAGCCCATCCCCTGTCTAAATGATGCAAATGAGGATCGGTTCAGAGTCATTGCAGAGTTTCTAGAAAGTGAGTTTCTTTCTGGAGAGACTTCTTAAAAGAGTGTCTTTTTGTACGAGTGTGATATTAATACAAGATATATGTAATAAAGGCTCCAGCTGGTGAATCACAGCACTTTAGCTTATTGAGGCTTATGTTGTTCCAAACCAATGACTGAAGTACATATGATCAAAGGGGATTTCATGGTCTGATTGGGCTTAAACGGCTTTGTATTTCAGAAAGTGTTAATGTAGGAACTTGGAGCTCATCCTTACTTTAAACACATTGTTTTCTCTCCCTTAAATAACAGATATTTTGCACCTTTGGACACACCCTGCATTCCTGGGTGGGATCCAGATTGTGTCCTGGTAGATGGACTGCTACTTATTTAACACTTTTCTACTGTTACAGGGCGTGTTTTAGCCTACAAGCCAAATTCACTCATTCATATAACACACATTAACTCTAGTGGATAAGTGTTAGTTTGGGGTTTAGTGTCTTGCACAAGGACGCTTCAGTATGTGAGCAACTGACCTTCATGTTTAAAGATCATTGGCTTTTCTTCCTGAGCCTCACTGTAAAACTTCCTCACTGGTACCATTTTTATTATAATGGGAGATAAATATATTACTGACCTGAGCATGTGTGTGTTTTGTTGTTTAGGGGACTGCAGATTTAATGCAAGCAAGAGCTCTTCTCTGCGTTGGGACCACATTAGAGATGGCATCAGCCTAACAGCTGAAATTTCAAAGGTAAAAAACTTCCTCTTTGTTTTTCATTTTTCTTTTCAAAGGCCCAAAGAAAACACTTATCATACTTTTTTATTGCAACATCACTAGGTGCTTTTGTTGCTTGTATACCATGATATGATGAATGACCACTGCACTCTGAACATGTTGGACTGCGATGTGGAGGTAAGCTGGGAGCTGCTGGTGTATTGTGGTCACACTTATACATCTCATCTCATTTCTCATGAGTTGCTTGGTGCTATTATTTTAATTCTGTGTGTATTTATTTATTCCCACTCTGCTAGCGGGAACTAGCACACCTAACTAGTTCCTTTGTGATGGAGAGTGAGGGTTGTGTTTATTTGAGCGAGGAACTTGACGCTCATCTGAGAGGAAAACGTAAGTCGCAAATATGTCACTTTTGTTTTTCCCCTCCGAGGTAGACTGTAATAAGAAGTTTTTATCAAAACAAACTAACTAATTGGCTTGACTCTATTGTGCAATATTTGTCTCAGATTTGACTTTCTCTCAAGAAATATTTGAGCAATCAGCAGCCACCTCTGGTACCAACATGTCAAGCATCTCTTCCTTCTTGGGTGATGAGTCTCCTTTCTTCCACCGAACCAGTAGAATTAAATTTGTGGACATAGAAACTGTGGCTTCTTCTTCAGTCAGGTACCAGATATGACTTAAATATTTTCAGGTTATGTTGCAATATTCATTTTTATTCAGTTTTATGGATTATGTTAATCCAATCTTCCTTGTATTACATTATCTTATAATATACATGATGAAAATCCACAGGTTGTCATCATTTCGTTGAAAATCTTTACCTTTCTGATCTGCTTAATTCACACAGCAGTTCTCCTCTGGAGGATGTAATGAACACACCGAAATTTCAGCTGAGGAAAATGCAGCGACAGATGATCAAGGAGCGAGACTACCGAGATAGTTTGGAGAGGGAGCTGGCCAGCAAGATTGCGCTCATTGAACAAAGAGGTACTATCTGTTGAATGTATGGTTTGCATTTTGTTAGACTTGAGAAATGGCAAAATTCTTGTTAAAGCACCACTCATATTTGTCTAAGATTGTCTGCATTTTCATTTAAGCTTTTTATACTTGTCATGTTTTCAGTAGACTTTGCTTCGTGCTTTGGTTTTCTTTCTCTCTCTTTCCCAGAGTCTCGCATTAACCAGTTGCAGTACCGCCTGGATAAACTAAAGGAAGAACAAGGTGATCAGGAGCATGTTACCAAAGAACAAATTAATGAGCTTGAGATCAAGAACGATGAGTAAGTACCCAAGAACAGTGATTTATGAACCTATAACTAGGGATGGGAATTGATGAGATTTTCACGATTCCGATTCCTTTTTCGATTCTGTTTAACAACTTGATTCTTTATCGATTCTTGTTTTTAAAAAAGAAGAACACACAGGTCGATTAGCTTATAACTTTGTTTTATATCTTCTCTTTGAACAAGATAGAAATTTAGGAGTAACATGGCCTTACAAACCCAACAGTGAGATCTTAAGAGATTCACAGCCTAGGCTTCCAGTTAATTGAAACAGTGGGAACTGGTTCTCAACAAGAACCGGGTTTCGATTCCCATCCCTACCTATAAAATCATCATTTTAATATCACAACCATAACATCTAATTTCTATCCACAAAAGTTACACAATATTTTGTCATCATGTTGCCTAGCAACCCCCTAACAACAGACTAAATTCTGTACAACAGACTAATAGTCTGTACTTCAAGACCTTTGTACAGAAGTGTTTTAAAGTAAATTTTTTATTTATTTATTTATTTTCCAGCTTACAACAGCGTCTTAATGAGATGCTGAAGCAAAATAAAGACCTCAAGACAAACACTTCACTCATGGAGCGCAAAGTGGATGAGCTTGCAGATGAAAACGGTGTGCTTTCTTCTCAGGTAATAACATGCAAAATATTCTGTTTTGTTTTTTTTTTTTTGTTTGTTTTTAAGTTGTTGTTTGTTTTGTTTTGTTTTCTTGAGGGTCTCTTAATTACACTAAAGATCTAATGAACGTGTCTGCTGTTACGGCTTCCAAACCTTTTGAGGCAAATCTGTGATAGTGAATTCTCACTTATGACAGGATTCAGTAAAGGTCATGTGCATTTCATGTTTCTGGAGAGTGTTTCACTAGTAGAAACCTTTTAAAGTATTGAGGAGTTTTTTGTGTCAGTTTTGAGATCAAAACATGGATTTGAAAAACCTTTTTAATTTTTAAAAATTTTCTCAGGTGAGAGCTGTGTGCTCACAGCTTGCCGCCTTTGAGACAGAAGTTGGTAGACTGACGGAAAGTCAAGCGTCCGCTCAGGAGGAGTGGAGAAACAAAAGAAACAATCTACAGTCTGAGCTCAACCAAGCAACTGCTCAAAAGGTATAGATTCACAAGAGATATTGTTTAACATGCATTCCTGTGTCATTCAGAGAAATCTGAATGCAAAAAGGACAATGAATAGGAAACATCATGTCTGTTGAAGACTCAGAAGAAAAGCACATTTAAATGCTCATGTCTGCCTATTTTATTATAAATAAAGAAGAGTAGTTATATTAGTTTTGTGTTGACTGTAAGTAATCTTATTTCTCCATTGCTCTCATTAAATGTTGGGTTTTATACAAATTAATTTACTGTAAGCTGCTCCCTTTCTCATTTCTCAGGAACTCCTTACAGAACAAATTCAAATCCTTCAAGGAAAGATTTCCTGTTTGGAGGATGAAATAAGCAAGGCCAGTAAGGATGAAGTTGGGGAAAATATGGGACCCATAGTAGAGGTAATTATATGTAAAAGCTAACAATTTTAAAAGCAAACTTAATTGAAAATATAAAAAATTTATAAAATATTATGGTAAGCGATAAACATCTTGAATTGTTTATTTTCAGTTAGGGCTGCTCGATTATGGCAAAAATGATAATCACGATTATTTTCACTGAAATTGAGATCTCGATTATTTGACGATATTTATTTAACAATAACAATGTGTTGAATAATGACTTTAAAGATTGTCAAAAAATAATATAAAATAGTGTGAAAATACTGATAACAGTGCAAATGTTTGCGATATAAAAAATAAATGAAAAATGTAAACATCTATGTTTAGTGAACTTTGCAGTGTTGCTCTGTGGTGCAGCTACGACACTGTAGCAAAGTTTACACACTGTGTCTACTTGATCCACGTCTGACTCCGCCAATCCATAATGTTTCCACACCACTGAAGTTTTTTACCTCTCTTTTCAACCAACGGCAGTCACTCTCCTCTCCAAATAACTTCTGAGCTTTCCGAGCATCCCTCGGGTCCTCTTAATCAGCGGTCCCCGAACCGGTACCGGTCCGAGTCGTTTGGTACCGGGCCGCGAGAGTTGAGGCTCAGGTGTGAAATGTATAGTTTTCAGGGTTTTTATCGTTTTTCAGCATTATTTTGTTATCATTTTTATCATTTACTCGGTTTTCCTTGGTCTTTTCACGTGTGGTATGAATAAATTTTCTTTTTTTCGGTACTGGTACTAGTTTTATTTTGTTGTATTTATACGCGACACCTTAAAGGCCGGTCCATGAAAATATTGTCGGGCATAAACCGGTCCGTGGCGCAAAAAAGGTTGTGGACCGCTGCTCTGACACGTGTTCGAAATGCAGAGAGGTGTGCTCAGTCATTTTTAATGATCGTTGAAAGCCCAGATCGTAATCGTGATTAAAATTCGATTAATTGAGCAGCCCTATTTTCAGTTTAAGTTTGGAAATTTTATTTTCTACTTCATTGATTATAATTGTTGGTTCTTCTTAAATTGCCAGAGAGAAATGTTGGAGACTGAAATCAGGGGTTTGAAGAATGAGCTAGAGACTACACATTTCTCCCTGAAAAAGGCTGAGCTGGAGATTCATGCTAAAACTCAGCAACTGGAGGAATGCCACCAAGAAATTAAGGAGATACATGAGCAGAGGGGAGTTCTTCAAGAAGAGATCAGAGTCCTTAAGCTTCAGCTTGAGCAGGTTGAGGAGCAAAAAAATGAGCAGACAGACAGGCTACAACAGCATATTGCTGCTTGTGAACAAGAAATTAAAAAACTACAGGAAATTAAGCAAGCAAAGGAAGATCTTCTTCATCAGACTGAAGAAAAGGTGAACGATCTTGAGACAAAGTTAGCTGCTGCTACTTCTCTGTTGGCTGTTAAAGAGCAACAAATTAACAGTCTCAAAGATGAAGTTGACATTCTTACACATGAAACTAACAAAAACAAAGATGAAATTCAAGCCAAAGAAGAAGAGCTTGCCAAGTTACTTCTTGAGAAGTCTAATGTGCAAGAAACTCTCAGTGACAAAATCCAGATCTTAACAGCTCAAGTGGAAGACCTTAGTTCATCTCTCAAACAGGCGGAGCAGGAAATTCACATGAAGCAAGACTTGCTAGATAAAACCACACAAGAGAATGTCCAACAAATAGAGCTACTTCAACAACAAAGTGCTGAACATATGGAAGCACTCGAGAAGCAGAAGACAGCATCTCGAGAAGAAATCAAGAGGCTAAATGCAGATATTCATGCTAAGGAAGAACAGATGGCTCGGCTAGAGACTGAGGCCTCTACATGCTCTGAATTGTTGCAGCAAGAGCTTGATGATCTGAACAACCAAATAAAGAGCATGACCCATTCTCTTGAGATGGCCAAGGAGCACGCTCAAGCCAAAGAAGCTGTAATGGCCAAACAGCAAGAGGAAAGCACTTTGCAGATTGAAGAGCTTAGGAAGCAAATTTCAGTTCTTGAAGCAGAAGTGAATCGACTGAAGCAGGAAATCCAGACTAAAGAGGCTGAGGTAGATGAGATGAAGACCAACAACTACATGGAGTCAGAGGCTCTACAGAATGAGATCCAAAGTCTTCAGGGTCAAGTGCAGTGTTTGAATGAATCACTGAAGACTGCAACAGAGCAGGCTCAGGTTAAAGAAAACCTGCTGAAACAGAAGGAATTTGAGTTTTCTCAGGAAAAGGACTCGCTACAAAACATGATGATGACCTCAGAAGAAGAGGTAAAGCGGCTGAGAGAGCAGGTCGAGGCCAAAGAAGAACAACTGGTCACACTTAGAAAAGAGGGCTCAATCTACTCTGACATGCTAGAACAAGAGATCGAAACTCTGAAAAACCAAGTATGTGACACGAGAGAGTCTCTCACAAAGGCAGAGGAGAAGTTTCAAGAGCAGCTAGTTGTGCTTGAAAAACAGGAGCAGGAGAGCGTCGTCCAGAAAGAGCTGTTGCAGCGACAACTGTTTGCCTCTGAGGAAGAGATGAAGCGAATGAAAAATGAGGTCCAGGCAAAAGAGGAACAGATGGCTCTGCTAGAGACTGAGGCCTCTACACGCTCTGAATTGTTGCAGCAAGAGCTTGATGATCTGAACAACCAAATAAAGAGCATGACCCATTCTCTTGAGATGGCCAAGGAGCACGCTCAAGCCAGAGAAGCTGTAATGGCCAAACAGCAAGAGGAAAGCACTTTGCAGAGTGAAGAGCTTGGGAAACACATTTCAGTTCTTGAGGCAGAAGTAAATAGAATGAAGCAGGAAATCCAGACTAAAGAGGCTGAGGTAGATGAGATGAAGACCAACAACTACATGGAGTCAGAGGCTCTACAGAATGAGATCCAAAGTCTTCAGGGTCAAGTGCAGTGTTTGAATGAATCACTGAAGACTGCAACAGAGCAGGCTCAGGTTAAAGAAAACCTGCTGAAACAGAAGGAATTTGAGTTTTCTCAGGAAAAGGACTCTCTACAAAATATGGTGATGACCTCAGAAGAAGAGGTAAAGCGGCTGAGGGAGCAGGTTGAGGCCAAAGAAGAACAACTGGTCACACTTAGAAAAGAGGGCTCAATCCACTCTGACATGCTAGAACAAGAGATCGAAACTCTAAAATCCAACGTGAATACTATGAGAGAGTCTCTCACAAAGGCAGAGGACGAGTTTCAAAAGCAGCTAGTTGCACTTGAAAAACAGGAGCAGGAGAGCGTCGTCCAGAAAGAGCTGTTGCAGCGACAACTGTTTGCCTCTGAGGAAGAGATGAAGCAAATGAAAAATGAGGTCCAGGCAAAAGAGGAACAGATGGCTCTGCTAGAGACTGAGGCCTCTACACGCTCTGAATTGTTACAGCAAGAGCTTGATGATCTGAACAACCAAATAAAGAGCATGACCCATTCTCTTGAGATGGCCAAGGAGCACGCTCAAGCCAGAGAAGCTGTAATGGCCAAACAGCAAGAGGAAAGCACTTTGCAGAGTGAAGAGCTTGGGAAACACATTTCAGTTCTTGAGGCAGAAGTAAATAGAATGAAGCAGGAAATCCAGACTAAAGAGGCTGAGGTAGATGAGATGAAGACCAACAACTACATGGAGTCAGAGGCTCTACAGAATGAGATCCAAAGTCTTCAGGGTCAAGTGCAGTGTTTGAATGAATCACTGAAGACTGCAACAGAGCAGGCTCAGGTTAAAGAAAACCTGCTGAAACAGAAGGAATTTGAGTTTTCTCAGGAAAAGGACTCTCTACAAAATATGGTGATGACCTCAGAAGAAGCGGTAAAGCGGCTGAGAGAGCAGGTCGAGGCCAAAGAAGAACAACTGGTCACACTTAGAAAAGAGGGCTCAATCCACTCTGACATGCTAGAACAAGAGATCGAAACTCTGAAAAACCAAGTATGTGACACGAGAGAGTCTCTCACAAAGGCAGAGGAGAAGTTTCAAGAGCAGCTAGTTGTGCTTGAAAAACAGGAGCAGGAGAGCGTCGTCCAGAAAGAGCTGTTGCAGCGACAACTGTTTGCCTCTGAGGAAGAGATGAAGCGAATGAAAAATGAGGTCCAGGCAAAAGAGGAACAGATGGCTCTGCTAGAGACTGAGGCCTCTACACGCTCTGAATTGTTACAGCAAGAGCTTGATGATCTGAACAACCAAATAAAGAGCATGACCCATTCTCTTGAGATGGCCAAGGAGCACGCTCAAGCCAGAGAAGCTGTAATGGCCAAACAGCAAGAGGAAAGCACTTTGCAGATTGAAGAGCTTAGGAAGCAAATTTCAGTTCTTGAAGCAGAAGTGAATCGACTGAAGCAGGAAATCCAGACTAAAGAGGCTGAGGTAGATGAGATGAAGACCAACAACTACATGGAGTCAGAGGCTCTACAGAATGAGATCCAAAGTCTTCAGGGTCAAGTGCAGTGTTTGAATGAATCACTGAAGACTGCAACAGAGCAGGCTCAGGTTAAAGAAAACCTGCTGAAACAGAAGGAATTTGAGTTTTCTCAGGAAAAGGACTCTCTACAAAACATGATGATGACCTCAGAAGAAGAGGTAAAGCGGCTGAGAGAGCAGGTCGAGGCCAAAGAAGAACAACTGGTCACACTTAGAAAAGAGGGCTCAATCCACTCTGACATGCTAGAACAAGAGATCGAAACTCTGAAAAACCAAGTATGTGACATGAGAGAGTCTCTCACAAAGGCAGAGGAGAAGGTTAAAGTCCTTCAGGCAGAGTTGTCAGTTGTCAAGACACTTGGAGCTGATAAAGACCAAAGTATAAACACACTCAGAGAGGAGGTCACTGCTCAAGCTAACGTGATACAAAAAACAAAAGCTGAAGCTGAAGCTAGTGAGAAACTTGTGGCTGAGATACAACAGGAGAGCTCCAAACAGACCTATGTTCTCCAAAATGAGATCCAGGATTTGAAGGAGGAGGTGGAAAGGCTTCTGGCCAAAGAGCAGAAATTAGTTGAAACTCAGCAAGAGTCTGCTCAGCAAATAAACCTCCTTCAGCAACAGCTTGCATCCGCAGCTGCAGAGTTGACACAACATGAAGCAACACAAGTTACTAACATCAGGTTGAAAGAGACTGTGCAGGAGATGCAGGTTACCACACTCAAAGAGAAGGATACTCTTGTCCAAGAAAAACAGGTGCTTTTGGTTAGAATACTCCAGGCAGAAAAAGATCACGAAGCCATAGTTTTTGAGAAGGAAAGACTTCTCCAAGCCAACCTGGCCCTAAAGAGGGAGAATGTAGCCTCACGGAAGCTTGAGTCTGTACTGCAGCAAGAGCTGGAAATACTGAAAATGGAGAATGAGAAATTGCTGAAAGAGCAAGAGAAAGCAGAAGAAATTGAGCTAATCAAGAGAGATCTGCAGGAACAGCTTGCCACTAAATCAGAGGCTGCTGAACACTACAAGGCTCAGGTTGGTGTGACCAGAAACTGTTACAAAATATATTTTACTGCTTGTGACTGAACATCTGTTTGGATTTGTTTGAGAATGTAATCATTTTTATTTCTGCTTATCTCTTAATATAATTGTTTTGTTCATGAGAATTTTTTTGTGTGTGAGATAAATGATCTGGACTAGAAAATTAAGATACGTGTTTTGAATACCACAGATGGAGAAGGCTGCAAATCATTACAACAGCAAGAAGCAGCTTCTCCAGAAAAGCCAAGACGAAGTGGATGCTCTCAAGCTTTCTCTTGAAGCTAAAGAGCGTGAAATGCACACTATGATAATGGAAAAGAAAGTACTTCAGCTTGATTTGGACAAGGCTCAAGCCAATGAGAAGACACTTTCACACAGGGTGGCCAGCTTGGAGGCACAGGTTAGTATTGCAGTTTAAAGCATGACGATTGAACACAATAAGCAGAAACATAGAAGAAATTAAAACCACACCTGAATTTTATTTTATTTTTTTAGCATTTTAACCTGTTCTGTCACAATTTCTTTACTTTCAGCTTGCCCGTGCTGACCAGAATTTAAGAGTACAGAATAAGATTCATGCCAATGGAGGCAGTGCAACAAGCTCGTGTTTCTTTGAGGTGCCTTACTCAAACTCGGGGGTTTGCACTAGAGCACAGGTGAAGAGAGCTATGAGCTCAGATAGCCTGGACCAGAGCAGTATGGAAGACTCTCTAAACTCCACAAGGTAAGTGTTGGGTTAAGGTTTCTCAGAATCTTTTTATAGGACTTGTTCACCAAACAGACGGGAAAATAAATTAAACGCACAGAACAAAGTTAAAAGATTGGTGTTCTAAAGAAGAGGAGATGCAAAATCTTTTAAAAGCTGTGACTTGAGTAACAGATAACTGAAGCCCACCTTGTACAGGATGGCTCCAGCTGAAGTCAGTGTGTTCTTGGACTAAAATGCATTACATGACTCACACGATGATGCAGTAATGCATTACAAATGGAAAACAATCCAAATGGGATGACAAATTGATATTCATGTTTCAGGGGCTGTGGCCCATAAATTCTGACATGCCTCCACTCTGTGTTCCTACACACATCCTCAAACTTCATTTCAATCCCAACGACACACCTGTGATGTTTCATGACTACTGTAGTACTGACAAAACACAATATGTCCCACTAGACACACAAACACCTGCCAGAATTCTGAATATCACCTTTGTGGTAGTTCTCCCAAAAACAACTATACATGCAGACACTCACTGTGTGGAAGGTGAAAGTGTTATATTGGATTTGGAAAGATTTAGTGGGGGTAGTGATTAATGCACACTGTTTTCTTTCTTTTTTTTAAAACAAACTTTTTCAGAAAACTCTCAGCGCCCGATGAATGCAGCACACCACTTGTTCGCAGTTCAGAACGCTTGGCAGCCAAACGCCGGGGTCTAAAGGCCGAGTCACTGGAAACTTTGTACTTTACTCCTATAAACACCAGACAAGTCAAGAGGTGCTTTTGTGGTCATACTCCTTACGCATTTTTAGCTCTAGATTGGTTGTGATCTTACCAAGACGTGTTTTATTATCAAGACAAAATTTAAGAATTAGCAGTGATTATATCTTGTCCCCTAATATTGTGCGATTACGAAACACTTTGCAACTCTTTACTCCTTTAAGGAGTGAGTACTTTATTTCCTGGTTACTGTAGTAAAATAATTTATTATTCAGACCCTTTAACATTTGTTCTTAAATGTAATTTTAATGTATAAAACTGAATAGGACACAATTGTACAGATAATTGTGTCTAAATTGTATTTCATGTATTAGAAACAATACTGATTTAATTGCTTTCAAAATCTTTCATTTTCAAATTCCTTTTCTTTCTCAGGACCGGTGCAGAGGAAATTATGGATTCAACCCCAAAAAATCCAACTTCGTCAGTCAAACGCCGCAGAACCACACAGGTTATAAACATCACTATGACCAAGGTGGAGGAAACTCACACACGCTTACTGCATGTTCACAATAATACACACTGATAAAATTGGTTCATTTTTAATATTCTCTGTATTTTTTTTTAAATTACAGGTGTTTCAACTTCACTATTTATGTAATTTAGTCACTATGCTGATGAAGGTTTACTAGTATTATTGTTATTGTTTCATTTAACCAGTTTCTAAAATTTCTCTGATGATGCCTTTCTCTAACAAGGAATCACTGTCTCAAGTTTTAACTATCATACTAAAAGATTAGTTGACTAATAGATCTTTGTGTACATCACTTGCTTGTTGGCAGCACATAATAATTCACCGCAGCACCTTAACAATACATTTAAGTGGTCCAACGTTTCCCCTTCTAAATATCCCAAAACTTCCATCCGAGTATTACTGTAGTTGTGACTGTTGATTTCTGATCTGTAGAAGACCCCGGGCTGCGGTGAAGCTGATGAGACCTTCTACAGCCTGGCTTCAGCTCGCTCCCAGCCAAACCTCGCTAATGCAAACTCTGCCCGGCCCGTGTCTATGGAGCTGTTTGACACTCCCGCCAGAAGGACCAGCTCTGCCAGCGACCAACTCATTGGGCTTCCAGGGTACAGACGGAGCACCATCCATGTACAGCGTGAGTAAAAGGATCAGTTTTCCCTCCTGAAAGGAAAGAGTTGCAGAATCGTGATGGAACTTCATTTAAGTTTTAAATCGTAATTCTAATAAGCCTTCAGAGAGAAACAGCATTATTTATAATGCAGTTATAACATTATTAAATTACTGTATAGTTGGAGCAACTCAGGCTGCTTGATTATGGAAGAAATATAATTGTAAAGATTATTTAATTAAAATTATTTCAACTAACCACCTCCCTTTACTAGTTATAATTCACTTTTTATATAACTAAATTTATATAAGTATGTAACTTGTATTTGTGAGTGATTTCAAGCTAAATTTCTGTTACTGATGTGGCCCACCTGCAGTACCTTTGTGGCCCATAAGGGGACGCTGGCCCACACTTTGGGAATCACTGTTTTTGATGGAAGCTGAAATTGGAGCTGCACGTTCATAGTAACAACTGTAAAACCTGAGATTTGTGTGTATGTGTAACTGTTTTGCGTCATCTGTTTCTTTTCAGCCACCAGTACCTTCTGCGTTGGAGCAGAAAACGAGCCTGATGGTGGACCTGAAGACTGGCTGAGGATTGCGGAGCTCCAGTCCAGGAACAAGGCCTGTCTGCCTCACCTAAAAAGCAGCTACCCTGTTGAGTCTGAGGTGATAAGAAAAGAACTTGGATGCCAAATTTCTCAAATAGTGTGTTGGGTGGCTGTAGCTCAGGTGGCAGAGCAGGTCAGCTACTAATCAGAGGGTCGGTGGTTCGATCCCAGGCTGCCTCCTGGCTGCATGGCTGCATCCAAATATCCTTGGGCAAGATACTAACTCCATGTTTGCCTACTGGTGGTGGTCAGAGGGCCCGGTGGCGCCAGTGTCTGGCAGCCTCGCCTCTGTCAGTGCGTCCCAGGGCAGCTGTGGCTACAACGTAGCTTGCCATCGCCAGTGTGTGAATGTGTGTGTGTGGGTGAATGACTGAATGTAGTGTAAAGCGCTTTGGGGTCCTTAGGGACTGAGTAAAGCACTATACAAATGCAGGCCATTTACCATTTGTTCCTAATTAAACGTCTGTATACTGAATGCACTAAAATCTTTCTTCTTCTAGACTGGAAGGAGCGGTCCATTGGTTTTTACAGACGAAGAGCTGCGTACAGGTGACCCGTCAGACACAATCCGCCGAGCATCCATGGTTCCAAGCCAGCTGCGGGATTCCCTCATCTCACATCGACAGTCACTCATGTTGGGGCAGGTGGGTGCTGCTGCCGGCACTCGCTCCGACCGTCTGTCCTTGATGCCAGGCCAGCTACCCTCAAGGACCGCCAGCTCCTATCAGCTGAGGAGCCCAAAAGGCACAAAGCAGCCTTCATCCACATTGTCCCTACACCAAACTTCACCTGAGGTTGGTTGAACCATGAACAGGAAACTGTGGTATACTATTACTGGTGGATAGTATATTGTATAGTTATTGAATAGTCATCCAAAATAAGTAGAAAAATGTTTAAAATGTAACTTTATGTTTGCTTTTTATCTCAACCTGAAGAAAAAGATGAAAGCCAGCTGCTTCCCTCGTCCACTCACCCCGAAAAACAGGAGCGTGAGCAGTGGTCCTTCGAGCTCTACTCTTCGTGCTGCCCTCAGCCCAGTGAGTGTAATTTTAGCTCACACAAAATTGTGACAAAACTTTGTTTTTGAGCGCTTTGCTAAGTTTCACTTGCATTACTCTCAGGCTGAGCGGAGGCAGTCAATGATGTTTACCATCGAAAACACCCCTAAAAGCAATAACTACCTGAAGAAACATCTGAACAAGCTGCGCAGCTCTGCACGTAAATCCCCAGGCGACAGCTTGAAGAAGTCGCCTGCTCAGACGAGCGCACGCAAGCACCAGGAAAAAATGCCATCGGGGAGTTCACGTGGTGGTGTGAGACAAGCTGGGAGAACTGGAAACTTTAAATCACCTCAAGTGGTAACGAAAGGATCGAGGAAATCTCCCCAAGCTGCCAGCAGATCTGCAAAGTCTCCTGGATTGACAGCCAGCGCTCGCAAGGTAAACATCTGACACTTCAGTGGTTTATGAAAGGACAACAGCACAGGGTGTGGTTTTTATTTCTGACATGTGCAACAACATTTTATTGTATTCAGATGTTATTAAATCTTGTTTTGTAGCAGTGTTGCTGAAATGCATTTTCCTGAGTTTTGGTTTAATCTTTGTCTTTTTCTTTTCTTTCAAACTTACAGATGATGCGAAGGATGAAAGTCTGATGACTGGTCAAGCCCCCCACATCCGTTCACCCACAAATAGTTCATCGGGACTTTGTTTTTAACAGTTCATCATTCTTTTTCCATGTTTGTTTTGCTTCTTAATCTTTGTATTATATGTACATGTTTCTCAGTTAATCGATTTTAAATGGTATTTCAGGAAATGGATTTTTTTTTTTCTTTTTTTTTTTTACCTGCAATTGTATTTTGATTTTTTGTAAATAAATTTCTGAATGATTTGGGAGTTCAGGCTCTTCATTTCACTGGTGGTGCCATAAATGGCCAGAACAGAAGCCTAAATTGTTTTGTTTTTTTACTGATTATGGGATTTTACTGAGCCATGTAATGAAAGTAACTTTTCTTTCTACAGATCATATTTTACATGTGAGGGCCGTGATGCCGACAACAGGTTTAGTTTGTTAACCCCAAACACAGGAAGCGTTTCTGTTCCAGAAACAGAGCTAACTTTAACAGTTACTCCGGCAAATAAATCAAATATCACATTTAAATTTAAATGTGGGTTTAAAATCAAAACTATGCTCTCTGTTGACTGTTTGCCTAACTGCAACACAAGTGTACAAACTCAGTAAAAACCAAGCAGAGTATTACTAAAGGAGGGAAGCATTTGTACATAAAAAAAGAAACGTTAAGTGCAGATCCATATGTCTCAACTGATGTTTTAACAAAACCTTTTGAAGGAAATTTCCATCCCGGGTTTCCTCCGTGGCGTGAGCGATAAGCAGTTTTGTCCTTTCCTTATAAGACTCCTAATTATTCAAAGTAACACTCAAGTATGCCGTTCAGCGGGTTAGTTACAGCGCCGGGAGCAGTTAGGAGAACAAAGTGACACAGACTGTTCAGATTGCTCTCCCACAATCAACTCAAAGGTTTATTAAGTACACAACAGCTTATATAGAGGAAAAAGGTTCGTGTGTCAGCAGGTTCTCAGTTCAAACCGGTACAGACCAAATAAGGAAACGTCTTCCTGCCTTGTGAGCAAAGAAGTATCCTTTGTGTAGTTTATCTCTTCAGTTACAATTTATGATCATCCCAGCAAAATACACTCCTAGACATAGAATACAGAGTTCTTTCATTAGTGAATTCTGAAACAAACCACCTGGCTTTTTAACAAGCTCTTTTCTAAAAGATAAGGAAGGGAGGATGGGAGTAAGGAAGTGGTCTCGTCTCTGTGGTATTTTCGACCTTGGGGTACCATCCTGTGATTCTTACACATCAATTCTTGGGTCAGAGAGAAAGAGAAAAACAACTAGTAAATGGGCCTTATTGAGTAACAGTTTTCCTGTATAATATCACAATAAAACAATATCCTGTAAATGCTACCATGGTATCAAAATATCACAACACCTTTTTAGTACAAATAGCACACAGATTACTGCTGCTGGATCCTAAGAGTCACAGCAACAACAGACTGTAATGTCTGCTGAGGTCTCAGCCACTAGAACTAAACAGCCCTGACTCATGTCTGCACTTTAAGACAAAAAAATGAATCACAAATCAAACAATTTGGCCCAAGTTCAGACCAAGAAGACACCTTTTGGTACACGACTGTTCATGTTGCACAGCAGCGATCAGAGCTCTGTTGTTGTAAAGGAACCACTTGTGATATTGTAAAAGGCACCGTATGTATATGATGTACTGACTTTATTAAACAGATCAGAGGACAAATCATGGCTTGGCAAACAGTTTTTCATCAAAGATGCTGTGGACAGCACCCTGCAGCACGTCTGTCCTCTGACTTATACTTGCTCTGACTCTGGAGGAGCTGATCAGCACTAACTCATCAGGAAGCTGTATGGATATCCATGGTACTTGGCTCTGAAGATCGACAGCAACCAACTGAAGAACAGCATAACTAGACCGATACCTGCAACACACATAACTCTTTTTTTTTTCTGGAGACATAAATGGTGTTTATTGTGTTTTGTTTTTATAAGGGACAGACATGACTGGGGGATAGGACAGGGAGAAAGAATGAAAGAAAGAGAGGGAGAGAGAAAACCAAAGGGGAGAAGAGACGGTGAGAAGGGGGAGAAGAAAGAAAAAAACAAACAAACAAAAAAACAAAACACCTGGGTCACCTGTATGGAGAAAAAAAACAGAAGAGAAAGCAAACAACAAAGAGCAACATAATAAAAAAAAACCCAGCACCATCACAATAAACTAGCTAGCAGTAGATATCAGTAGATACTAAATAATAAACGATATTGTGCATCACGCAAGATAGACAGCGCACAATGTGCTTTGAGGCAGCAGCCAAGAAAGCTGTAGTCCGCGTCTGTGAATACCCGTGTGTGCACCTGTGTGCATACCTGTGTGGATCAGCATGCTTGCATTCCAAAGGTTTCTCCATGTAACGATCTGCTAGGGAGTGTGGGGAGCCACAGCCCTGTCCTCCAGGGTGTGAAGCAGGTATGGAGGAGATCAAAACTCCAGACATCCAGAGGCCCCCAGAACACAAGAGACCAAGGAAGACCAACAGAGGGGCAGCCGCGCCACTGTCCCAGTAAGAGCTGAGGAGAGTCCCAGATGAGGGCTCACTCAGCAGCCGCGGAGCAGAAGTCAGGGGGAGTTGCAGTGACGCACCCGTGAGCTCTGCCGGCAGCCAGCTGTGCCTGAGTGACCGAGCCCCAGGCCGAGAGGCCGGGGGCACCCCACCTCCGAAGTGGCCCGAGCGAGCCCCAGGCTCCAGGCCCCGATAAGCGGCCGCCAAGGAGTGAGCCGGTGTGTACCTGGACGCCCACCCCCAGACACAAAGAACCACCAACGCACCGACACCTGAGGGAGTCCGCCACTGGCAGGGGAAGTGGTGGTGGGTGGAGATAGGCCTCCAAACCTTGGAGGGCCTGAGATGTCCCCAGAGAGGTGGCGTCTGATACCCAACCTGACATATAGACACAGACATACAGGCACACACAGATACAAACATCCATTCCCACCCTCATGCTCTCATATGCACTTACTCCACACTCAACCAACGTGGAGACAGACATAAAGAGACGCTGTACACACAATCACACTCCCCAAGCGTACTCTACGAACCGGGTCTAGGTACCCTTGCCCCTGGAGGGGGGAACTGCACCCAGACCCAGGTGGTGTTACCCTTTTCCCTGCGGTGGGGAGAGGCAGACCGCCCCGACTCCGCAGCAGCAGGGAGGCCCCACACTCCAGACCGCAGTCGGATGGCCAACTCCTCCTAGCCCCCCCCCCCGCTCCAGCAGGCCGCAGAGAACGGGGGTGAGAGAAGCCTAAATTGTTGAGGCATGTCAGTGTCATTGACTTATTGCATTACTTATATGCACCCAATGCTTATATAATAATAATAATAATAATAATAATAATAATAATAAAACTGCTTAATTCACCAAAGATTGTAAGGTTTCTTACATAAAAAGTTATTATTTATGTTTTGAGATTAGCGTCCAGTGACTGCATTCTCTCTTTGATCCTGGAGTAAATGTTGGGAATTAAGATGACTTACTTTAGTACTATTACTGTTTTTAAATGTCATTGAGATCTAATATATTAAAATTTCCTACAGACATTTTATTACTGTTGTTTGTCATAAAATCCAGTATTAGATGTCCAGTAATGGACATCTCTTCATAGGCTGCAAATACTAAAACAGTGCACACTGAATAGTCAAAACAGTTCAGGTACTTAATTTCCATCAGTGTCGCTGGCTGATTGAGTGACACCAGAAACACTTCATTGTAAATGAGCTGCAGAAAGATGGCGCTGATGTCCCTGTAAACTTCATCATGGGACCCTTTTTTTTTTCTTTTAAAAGCTGCCTCTAGCAGAATGTTGAACGTTGATGTCAATATATCACATATTATATGACAGTCTAAATCCAATAAATAGATTTTAAAGTGTTTACATGTGCAACTTGTGTCTTTTTTTTTTGTCTTATAAGAGTTTTCATTACATTTACTTCTGTAGATGGAAACACCACTGACGGGGTGCACAAAAAAGATTTTAACATAAATATAAATACATTGCATAATCATTGTTAAATTTAGCATTTCAGTTAAAGAGGATAATTAAAGACAAGTCTTACAAAGATGAGGAGGTAATGCAAATGTTAATACTTGCATTTCCATCTTCCTCCAGTGATATCTTGATCCAAAAGACGGTGTATTCTATTGACACTACATAAGAAACATTTAGAGTAGCTAGGACTACTTGGCACTCTGTAACTCTATTTTGGTGTTTTCTGAGCTTACTGGATGATCATGCATGAGCATGAGGTACACCTTGGCCCAGTGAGCTGGTATATCACAGCTCCACCTTTCCTGTAGACTCCCTTCATCTCTCTTTCTGATTGTAACACCAACACTAAAACTCAAAACAAAATTAACACTCATGTTTGAAGGATGCCTGTCCAGCTCTTCTTTATAAAATGCTTACAATTTCATTTATCAGCCACTGCAAATGCAGGTACCGATATATTAGCAGATCATCGGTTGGGCTCTAGTTCTGAGGTAACTGAAGCAGCTGTAGTGAAGAACAGAATGTGATTTGTTCTGCTGCATGTTTGCTCAGTAAGCTCTCTTCTGCGGGGGTTTTTCCTGGTTTTGAGCTAAGGCTTGTACTTGGTTTGTAGAAAATTGCTGTTAGGTGTGAGAGGGAATTCCCTTTTGACTTCATTGCGAGGTCTTGATAGTGTAATGTTAAAAGTGGTTTGAAGGGTTGCCTTGGAGACACATTCAAGGATGCAACAGTTTTTTGCCATTTATATTTTACCAGTTTTGTGGTTTTAAATGCATAAGTACCCAACTTAAGTAGCACCTGAAAACTAAGCGTGAGGGTCAGTTAGATTAGGGTTAGGCAGAGGAACAGGGCTGTGCTGTGGGGAGTTGTTGTTGTATGGGTTATTGAGCTCTGGCTGTTTTGGGCCTGTTTTGTTTTTTGTCATTTTGGGGTTAGTGCTTTTGTTTGCTGGTTATGGCTGCTATTGTTGCATCTGCATCTAGTGAAATTAGGTTAACTTTTGAGCAGTAGAAGGAACTACTGTTGTTGTGGTTGGAAATAAAATTCAACTTGAGATGAGAACGTTAAGTAAGAGCAACACAGATGCTGATGGTCACATCTCTGTTTCTCCTGGGCCTTTACTTTCTTCTGATTAAGGAGAAATCTTCATCCCAGTTTTGTCATCAGAATCCTTATATGTGAAGCATGAAACAAAAATTAAAGATTGGTTCAGGTGGTTGCACCCACTAAAGTGCTGAGGATGTCCGTTGATCAATCATGGCTCTGTAAGAGTTGCAGCTATATTTAGAAGTATTTTTGACCTCACTTAATTTTAGAACCTCTCATATGTGTCAGGTGTCCGCAAAACCAAACTGGAACATTAAATCATAAGTTACAGAAAGTGCTGAGACCATTTCACAAACTAAGTTCTGCCGTGTTGGGTTGCAAAAACCTTTTTCACACCAAGGCAGATCTGTGAAACTGAGAGCAAGTGTGATCACCCATTCGATCTGTGCTGTTGGTACAAACTATGTGAAATGTATTACCTGCTGGTTTTGTGATCTGGCTTTACTTAATAACATTGTGTTGGGTCATGTAAGGACGCTGCCACTGAATATCCATTACCTCCCAACTAAGAAAGTGCTTACGTGCTTCCTGGGTTTGGAAGAGAAATTCTCTCATGGGCTTTGTAAAAATGTTTTGTCTATGGTTTCTCTAACAGAAATAAAGAAGGTGTGATCAGCTGCCATTCGGTTTTTTCGGCATTCCCCTCTTCTTTTAAGCAGCAGCTAGCTTCATCACATCAACTGTTTTGCGTTGCTCAGATTGTGATGTGTTGGCTTTTGTTTTTGCCATCAAGTCACATGGATGATGCTTTGCCAAGACCAACTTGCTCATGAATTCATACGCATGGTTTTCTACAATGCTTTTCTTGCTCTCTTGTTTTTGCTCCTGCTCCTCTTAAAGCATTTCTCTATCTGCCGGCATATGAGTGTGGTACGCAGCCTTAATACTGCATATGGCTGCATATGGCTGCAAACTGAAGTATGTATCTGGGAATAATAATTTACATTTGAAATCAAATGTTTTAGGTTACTGTTGTTTTGATTTGGTGCCATAAGAATAAAATTGAATTGAGCTCGTATATTAACCAGGTGTCAACTATATTAATTCGTTTTTCAACTTAGATGAGTTGTGGCTGTAGGTGTTGTTGTTCAGCTGTGTTACGCTATATATTATAGCTCTGTTACCTATGGAAATAAGAGTGGGATTTATTCAGTACTAAAGCATATCATGTTAATGGCATGCAATTTGACATATGACGTTCTAAAGTGTCTTTGCACTGAGCCTGTAAGTTTAACAGGCTGACATCATGGAAAAATGTGGTCCTGGTGACAAAAACTAGCACAAACCTAGTTTTCAGTTTGTGATTGTAATAGCACCGTAACCAGAAAAGAGACCTACATCAAACTTCACAAGTGTGCTGTTAAAATTGAAACAAAGGGCATGTCCGGTCACTTGGATGAGAGACATAGAGTAGTAGTGTTTCTACTGCTGCGTAATGCTACGTCCTGATGAACAGAATCGGTTTTTGGGAAGATTTAGAGGATCAGGCATTTGGTTGGCACTCAGCAGTAACATTTGTGTGATTGTGTGTGTGTTTGCAAAGAACACTACGATCTGCCACTCTTTTATTTAGTTAGCAATAGTTTTCACAATGATGCAGCAATCCTTGGTGACATAATGAAAAGTTGGGATTCAGATGCAATCTCATTGTTACTATGACAGAAGGTACAAGCGCTGACAGTGAAAGCACCGTAGAACTGCTTTAACATGCAGTGATAAAAGTCAAACCAAATTTAGTACATACAGGTTCTTTTATTAAGTTTAAGTAACACACATCTCTGAATGTGTGTACATTTAGATTGCAAATATATTATATGTGAAGATCCATAAATGATGAACTTTAGTAAAAGAGCATACAAACATCAACAGTTCAGAAACAAGAATAGTACAGGGAGTGAAGTAAGTGCAGTGATACTACAAACAAATACAATAAGACACGAATCACTTCAAAGAAATAAAATAAACAAATCAGTAATCCTCACTGTGGAAGGAGTTTAAATCTCTGTCCTTCATTCTCTACAGCCGGTTGAGCTGGTCTGAGCTTGTGTTGTAAATCGGGTTATTGTATTCACAATCTAAAAAGGAAGAAACAGCAGTTCAGTGTACAGTATTATTTGATTAGTAACATGCCCACAGATGAAGTCAACACTCACTGTCTTTGTTTTTCTTCCTCTCGCGGCCAACTGGAAAAGAAATGTGAGTTAATAAAGGAATCTGTGTTTTGTGTTTATTGTCAGACATTCTCCTCATTTATCATCAACTCAAACTACCTCTCTTTTGATTCACCGCCTGCTTTGATGTGGCGTGTTGCTTGCGGAGATCGCGTTGGTTAACTGTGAAATAAAACGGATGAATCAAAATCGGACAGAACTGAACTCATAATAATGAAATAATTTAAATGTAAATATAATTAAAGATTACCGTAATAATGCCGGCTGAGACTTGCTTGCCGTAACCTGCTGAAAAGCTCTAATGGGGTAAGAGAAGACAGTTACTTCACACTGTTATTTAGAAGTCACCAGTAATGCCGTAAGTAAAGTGACTTTTTTCCAAGCACCTAAATGAAATCTCTGTCTGGTTCTCTGACTTTCCACCCTTTCAAAGTGAAACTGATCCACGTTTGGATAAATCCCACCGCTGCTGTGACCGGGCTGTTGAGGCTGAATGCTGTCCAGATACTGCACAGCTCCACGTGAGTCATAGTGATTTCTGGGGGGTTCTGCACTTGCTGGGCGCAGGTTATCATTTTCTGTTGTTCAAAAAAAGATTTGTTTAAAACGTACTCATCATTATTTCTCAGGTGGAAGACAGTTACTTGATTGTATTTTAGCAAGTAAGGAGGGAAGAAAAGATGAGTAAACTCACCGTAGACGAGATTATTACCGTAGGCTCCTGCTGCCTGTTGTACACGCACATGTACACCCACTGGTACATTGATTGTTGGCATAGGTGGAGCACTGGGATCTGCAGTGGCACATTTGTCAGAGCAAATTAAGGGTCTATTCAGAGATTTTTGGGAAGACAGCTATTCCATGTCTTGGCAAATTTTTACAAATTTTGTCTGCTAAATATGAAGCCAGCAGGTAGTTACTGCAGGTTAGCATGTTAAACACTGAGCTGCATGTAGGAAACAACAAACCGGCCTGCGTCTGTTACCTTTTTCCAGTGAAACAGCAATGATATTTTAGTATATATATTATATATACATATCTTTGTAATCCCAGTTTAAATTCCCTTTTAGTTTTTTAGTGTTCGTAAAATATGGTAACAAGTGAAAAAAATTACAAACAAAGGATGTAACACAGATATGAATATATGGCATAGACTCTGTACCTGCAATGGTGGGAATCTCGGCACTGTCCTGTGTTTTGTTTTTACTGCAAACTGAAACAGAAGCAAACTGTATTACTAAACCACCCAGTTTCAGCTTTGTGTCTGACATGTCAGGTTCTCACCTATGCATTTCCAGTAGATGTAGAAGCTGACAACAACCATCAGAAGGAGTGCAGCCACACCAATACAGATGTAAATGACTGGCCACATGTCGGCGGTACTTGCACCTGCATGAAAAGTTGTGGTTTTACAAAATATGTGTCACAGGAAACAGTCGCTTAATCATTTGTCCCTTCTCGTGTAATGGGTCTTGAGGTTTGTGACCCTGGAAAGGAAGAAACTCTACAGGCTGCTGTTTAGTATTGAATATTTAACATAGCTTAAAATAAAACTCCACTTACGACTTTCCATGACTTGAACACACTGCCGTCGACAGCGGTAACACCCTAGGTCAGATTTTTCAAGCTCATCAATTCTAATAGAGTAGTTCCCGTCGATTTGCTCGTTTGAAAAGACTTTGACTCGGCCATTTCTGGGGTCCAGGAACTTAACATGCCCTTGAGATGAAAGCTGCACCATCTCTGCCTGCCTTGTGGCAGCGTGGCTCCATGTCACCCAATTGGAGCTGTTTGGTCGAAGGTTACATGGTAGGAGCACAGACGAGCCAAGTGAAACGGTCTTACTGATCTTCTCACAGAAGTTAACTGAATCCTCACAAGATTTTTCATCTTCAAGGAAAAAATGAAATATAATCAAGTTTAGTTATTTCATATTCAAATGACCAAAAAGTCATCACAATAAATACAACTATATTATACAACCCTTACACATTGATTAAAACTGGCCTGTGGTACTACGTTAGTGTAAAAATTTATGATCTATAGTGAAAATGTTAAAATGATTTAAGCAATTTTAAATGTTTCAACAGAGTAACCATATCTTATGCCAATGTACAGTTACACCAAAAGTAGTTAAAAACTGAAGCGGCAAAGGATCTGTTGCTACAAAAACCACAAAGCGTGAAACAAAGTAACATCAAATCAATTATCATCATAATTTTGTGTGCTTGCTGTCTTCTCTGAAAGACTGATATTTGAAAAAAGCTTATATAGGGAATGAGAACAGACATTTTTTAATAGGTCTTACCACAGCAAAATAAAAATTTCAGTTAAAAGCGAACAATGTTTACGATGACGATAAGATTAGCTGAAGAGAGCTGATGACAAAAAAAAAATCTAAAAGCTTATAAATATTAAAGAAGATAATATTATATTATAAATATTGTAGAATATTATAGAAGATATGTTATACTTGTACAACAATAAACAAACACATAAAAATAATATAGTGCATGAAGGGGAGGTTTTTCTTATCTGATGGATCATATGTTATATATTGGATAAAGATACTAGAAATGAAAAAAAACGAGTATCAAAATAGGGTAGAAAGGTGATGTAAGTGACTTTGAATGTGACATTGTTGTTGGTGTCAGAGGAGCTGTTCTGAGTATTTCAGAACAAAATGCTGATATATTGTGATTTTTCCACACAACCATTTCCTGTGGGCCACACCCCACTGTGGGACACTTTGTCAGCTAAGAATGGGAAACTGAGGCCAAAAGTCACACAGGGTCACCAAAATTGGCCGAAAGCAATTTGGAAAAACGTTTCATAAATCTTGATATCAGCCACAACATTTGGGTGCTAGGGTCAGAATATGGCATAAATGCCTACCTGAGTATTGTTGCTGACCATGTCCACAGTGTGCCTTTATGACCACTATGTACCATCATTTGATGGCTACTTCCAACAGAATCACTGTAGTCAAGTAGTCACCGGATCTTATTCTAGAGCATTTTTGGGATATGGTCGAACAGGAGATTCACATCATGGATGTGATGAATCTGCAGCAACTGTGTGATGCTATCATATCAATACGGATTGAAATATCTGGGAAACTCTTACAGCAACGAGTTGAATCTGTGACACAAAATCATTACAGCGGCTCTGAAGGCAAATCCCGGATTCAACGCAATATAAAAATAATATATCTAAAGAGGTGACCGGTGAGTGAATATGCATTTCTCTGGATTAGACACCAAAACGTGAAAGTATACAGTATTGATTTGAAGAGTGAGACATTAGGTGAGAAAATATTCTATCAAAAGGTAGCTCTCACACCATGGATCATGATCCTGCTGAGAGAATAATTATTCCGTCTTTTAAGCAGTTTATCAGTCTTTTTATTTATCTGATTATTTTTCAATTTCCCTCTGCCTACTTCAGAGCTCACACCTCCATCAATTAGTACAGATTCATTTAGATCACTGTCACCAAAAACGAGGCATAGATGGTTCCCCTCTGTGCTCTTTTGTGAAGCCTGGCTGGAGTTCATCATACAAACATTTTAATCACTGCACGCCTGTAGGCTGAATTCACACCTTCACTCTTCCTAAATAAAGCGCATATAACACGCTTTGAGTGCTCCAAGAGAGTAGCAAAGTGCTACATAAGAATGAGTCCATTTACCATTTAAATCACTTGATTATTATATTTAATTAGAAACATCTTATTCTTACTTACTCTCATTGTGTACATTCATGTCACACAAGTTTAGACTTTTTTGAAAGTATACTGACTGTGAAGACCAGATTAAGATGAAGATAAAAACCAAATGAAGACCACAAAAAAGTGCATGAAGACTGACAGTGCTTCACTTTTTCACTGAACTTGTGTGATCTGTATATGGCATTCAACTAACCTTTCTCGCATCATTTACAGTTTATGTTTCCTTAATATTGACAAAATTATTTTATTAGAAAATATATTCAGTGATATGCCTTTTTCTATCAATATGAGTAAAATCGGAATGTTACAAAATCACTGTCTAAATACATGAAATTTTTCATTAACTTTTCATTAGCCGACTTCTATCTATCTATAGATATATATATTTTTAAAACTTACCATTTGAACACACACACGTGAGGCACAAGGTAAAAAGGAGCGGCCACCTGGCAGCGTGCATCTTCCTCAGCATCTCGTACAATGTGAGCAGCACGATGCTATATTAATCTATTCATTATCACAGAAAGAAACCACAAGACCACGAGTTTCAGTTGTTTAAAGCAATGGTTTGCCATATTTACCTTTATATGGGAGTTATATGTTTAGCACAAAAATCAGTGATCTTAACTGAATGCTAGTAATGCTACATTTTTAACTGAAATGTGTAGATAATTACATTTCAAAGAGTGATATTGTATTTCTGACTGAAAGCAGAAAGCACCTGCTGCGACATTCTGCTTTAGACCACTTCCTGTGGAAGCTTGCTGATATTTCCTGGGCAAGAGGCCCCCTTATGAAAGCCACGCATGAATACATAAAGTGATCATTAGCTACTGTAATCAAAAGACAAGTAATACATTTTACCCACATCAGTCACAATGGCTGTGTTGCTAGGCAAACTGCTGAAGTTTATTGTGGGTGTTGTAGCAAGTTGTTTAATAAAAATCAAAAGGCTTCAATACTTCAATACTATCCAGATTTCACCCATTTATTGAGACTAAATGTTAGTTTTCATCAAAAAAAATATATTTCAAGAGTAAACTGAGCATCAAAATGTAAGTCTTAATGTGACAGTGTAATAACGTGACAGTATAATAGTTTGTTTGTTTACACTGTATCAAATGTGGTGATACTTTGTGTGGTTTTGTTACCTTGCAACTTGCAAATATATTAAAGGTCACATACTTCCACCACTCAAAACCATACCTCTGCAGTACTCAGTGATAGCGCATGGTTACTGTTGGGAAATTCTTTATACGGGTCAAGGTGTCACATCCTTTATTTAAGTTGATTGTACAAGTACCCCATAAAAATCTCTACAACGCATGCTTGTAGGAAATGTTTACTGCTGTTTTTAAGACTCCGTGTTTCAGTTCTATTTTTCTGTCAGCATGTGGTATCAACGATCAATCTCAGTGTTTACTATGATTATATCACTGTTCTTTGCATGTTTTGCTGTTCCTGGCAGCTGTGTTATTATGTTTGCACTGAAATAAATAGTCGATGTGCAAAAGAGCAAAGCTTATGGTTATGGTAGTATGAAAAGTATCTTCCTTGGAAAGTTGGCTTACTGTCACGTTTAGAGTCTTTGATACCTCAGTGGTCCATGTGATTGCATTGATATTACATTTTTTAATATTGGAGCAAAATGATTTGTTATTTAGGTAACACCTTCATTAATAAAAACAGGGATTGAATACTGAAAGACTTTAATAACTATATGTTGAGACCTGTGTGATTGCAGGGTCTTTACCATACATCATTTAACGTTCCTTGAGGTGACTATTACTTAAAAACTATTACAATTAAAAAGGGAATTATGAAAACAACAAAAAAGTCAATGTGTACTTTGTATGAAAAACACATGAGTGAAAAAATTGGACAAAGTCCATCAGTTTAAAAACAGAAATGAGTAATGTAAAAATATTAAAACAAGCAAAGATTTTAATGAGACATTTGATTACAGCTTCTTTCCTGATTGTGCTTCCTTGCTGCTTCATCTTCAGTTTTTGTGTTTGGTTAGTCTTTTATCTTTTATCTGAGACAGTGCTGAGCAGCATCTCAGAGATACAGTTCAATTAAATTCAAATCAATTTTATTTATATAGTGCCAAATCACAACAACAGTCGCCTCAAGGTGCTTTATATTGTAAGGAGGACCGTACAATAATAGTAATATTTAATATAATATAGTGTGCAGTGGGTTGTTGTTTTGCCTCCTGCTGGCTGTTTACTGTAAAAGCTCAAATTCAAGCTTTTCATAAACAAGGTTCCTCTATGAATGCTGACATCTCTGAAGGGCTGCATGATGGAGAGCTCATTATGACTACAAAATGGAAAAATGGCGAAAATACAGTGGACATACAAACAAGCTGCAAATGAGTAGCAGTAATTAAAAAACATATGATATGTCAATTAAACAGGTGATGTGTAGGATAACCATGTTAAACTGTGCTATAGACTCTAACAGCTGCAATGACCTGTGGTAGCGCTCTTTCCTACACTGTGGGTGTAAAAGTCTCCTGCTGAACGAGCTGCTCAGTGCTCGTGCAGTCTTATAGAAGGGGTGGGAGGTGTTGTGCATGATGGATGTTAGCTTAGACAACATCCTGTCCTCCCAAACCTGCTTGATGTCTTGACCTGCTGCCCGTCTTGACCAGTTTTTTACGTTTCCCCCTGTCCCTCTCTGCCATTCCACCACTCTAGCAGATCACAGCATTAGAGATAGCAGATGCCACCACAGTGTCGTAGAACATCCTTAAGATGTAGTGATAGTGATATTTCTGTTAGTATTCCTTTGGTGTTCTCTATTACAAAATGTAGAGATGTTACACAGGTTCTGTCATAGTCATGGGAAAGGCGCTACTGACTATCTAGGAGCTCAGTGACAGGGGGACCCTTATATTAGTGTTTTTTGTTTTTGTTTTTTGTTTTTGTTTTTTAACTCCCAGAGCAGTTGAGGTCTGTATGGCTTGAAATAATTGGGCTGAGTGACTAAACTTTGATTCCAAAAAAACCTGAAAAAGTGGAGATTCTCTGATTCCACTTTCAGCTCTTACAAATTATACCAAATTGTTTAGTTCAACCCACCTCAGACTCACCTTTACACCACAACTAATTTATTAGGGGACTGTTAATGTACACTGAGTCCAATCTTTCCCCAGGAAAGTAAAATTGGGGTATCAAATAGAAAAGAAAGAGAAAGCAAACTGAAGGATGTTGACCGTTAGCAGATGACTTCCTTTAGTTTGCTTTCTCTTCCTCTCTTTTAAGTTTTTTCAAAAATAAAATCGTTATTGTACGTTGGACCAGTGTTACTCAACTCATGTCTTTTGAGGCCCAGAAGGCAGTCTGTGGAAGTCAGTGCATTTCAGGCTGATGAAATGGCTTTCAAAAAAAACAACACAATAAACAACAACAACAACAACAAAAAAGCAACAACAATGAAGGTCTAGGAATGCCATAAGCAGAAGCAACTAGCATTTCTGCCCCAGTGGGTGGAATATAACTAGGTTGGATTTGATGATTTGAGGAGAGAAGTAACAAGTTTGGCCACTTTCAACACTTCCTCTGCTTCCTTTAACCTTCCTGTTGTGCATGACAACTGCTGTCAGGGTGCTTAATTAAGGCCTTTAGTGCCTCTACCTGCATTTGATGAGCTTCTCTCTCTTGGGTTTGAATTTGCTGATAATCCTAATCCGCCTGCATCCGCCTACTGCAAATCAGTAGCCACTGTTAAGTCAAGTCAAGTCAACTTTATTTGTCAATTCTGCCACATGTACAGGACATACAGAGAATAGAAATTCCGTTACTCTCAAACCCTAGTGATTAAAAAATGCAAATAAAATAATTAAAAAGTAAAAATTTAAATAAATACAATACAATTTTACGTATAACAAAAAAAAAAAGCTATGCAATATACAATATACAATATTCAAGTAAGGAGGCATAGTAGTGCAAATAGGCAAATAGTGCAAATGGAGATGGTTAGTAAGCACTCTTGATTCTCCCAGAAACATGGATGTGTAGTTTACATATTACTCATTAAAAAATGACAACAAAAATGCAAATAGAACTGGTAATTGTTAACAATTAATAACACATTTAGACAGGCTCATCTGGTAACACAAGAACATTTAAATAGATTGCCTAGACTAGCATATGGATGATAAATGTCCAGTGCATTTAAGGCTTGGAATCACTAGTTAAATTGTCTCCTGTGCACCTCCAGACTCACAGATTCTTCTCCTGGGCCATTCACGCTGTTAATAAAAACTTGATTAAGGCAGCAGCACCCAGGACAGAGGAGGTGAAGCCTAGACAAAACACAAGGCATTATTTCACAAAGAAAAAAACTAATATGGTAAATGGCCTGTATTTGTATAGCGCTTTTACTAGTCCCTAAGGACCCCAAAGCGCTTTACACATCCAGTCATCCACCCATTCACACACTGGCTACATTGTAGCCACAGGCACCCTGGGGTGCACTGACAGAGGCGAGGCTGCTGGACACTGGCGTCACCGGGCTCTCTGACCACTACCAGTAGACAACGGGTGAAGTGTCTTGCCCAAGGACACAACGACCACGACTGTCCAAGCCGGGGCTAGAACCGGCAACCTTCTGATTACAAGGCGAACTCACAACTCTTGAGCCACAATCGCCCCATTAATATCCTCGTTAGGGGTGGAGCAGGTATTAACAAGGTTTAACTAATTAAGTGGTTGGTTAATGTAAAAGAAAGTAGACGATTTACAATGCAGCTCTCTTTATCTCTCTTAAAAAAGAGATAAGATAAATTCACATGAAATCACATTCAAACACATGCTTATTGTATTTCTACTCACATCCATAAGCTAGAAAGTTTAGCATTGTCCCCACAGTCATCAATATTGGTTCTGGGATGGCTTTGATTGGAGCTGTGAGTGTCATTAATAAGTATAAATGTTCTTAAAAGACTGGAACAAGATTGTTTAAATGTCACAGCACTGAATTAAATTCTGTTTACAGGAAACCTTCGTCTGTGACATTATCCTTCTCCATTTTACAAAGAAAAAGAAATCTTAGAGACAATAGAAGCACAAAAAATCTCAAAATTTGAGAAGCAACACACAAGTACATATACAGAGATATGTCTTTTTTGTTATATGAAAAAACACCATGGTGCTTAACTACACTATTTATGTAGAGAGAGACGAATGTGCAAGTATCATGCTTGTTGACATGAAGTGGAAGGGGTTACATGAATAGGATGTGGGACCTATGGAATCTGATGGGAAAACAACTAGTATAAGGAACTGCTCTCACAGTTAGAGATTGCTGAGGTACAACACGTATACTACGGCAAGAGGGAGCCAGGAAAAGGTCGGGGGAGATATCATCATCACCCCAACCCAAGATTGCGCACCAAGCCCCAAATACAATAGTAGAAGGGGTGTTAAGTGTGAGAGGAACTAACCTGAAAGATAGGATCATGGCGACACTTGAAACCTGGACCCTCCATAGCTAGTTAACATGTTGGCACGAAGTGCCCTCTAAAGGTCTACTTAATGATGTGAATACAACACTGAACAATTCCTACTGCAACCATCACCAAGACTTATCAGCTGATCAACACTGCGGCAGCAGTGATTAATGAGATGCTTGGCTACAAAAAGGGAAGCCACAAAGAGCAGCACCCTCCATGGAGAAGGAGACTAGAGGAAGTTAGCCAACTAATGGAGTTACAGAAAGGTGTAATGAAGAAGGTGCCTAAGAAGTATGGCGATCTGTCCATACCTGAAGCTTTGGAAACTGCCAAGCAAAGACTCACAGCTTTGGCCAGATTGAAGAGGTATACCAGAGAAATAGAAGGCAGGATAATACTCCACAGAACCATCCAAGGTGTACTCTCAGTAGCAGGGGAACAATATGAGAACAGTGCCAGCAAGCCTGTAGATGGAGCAGTACTGGAAGAGCATATGGGAGAAGGACGCAACCCATAACCACAATGCTCAGTGGCTAGTGGCTCTAAGTGTAGACCATAGCAACTTCCCAGAACAGGGTCCAGTAACCATCACGGTGGCAGACATCCAAGAAAGGGTTTCCAGTAAGAAGAACACCAGAGATCTCTGTCCAGAAGAGCGCCAAGTATGACATTATATCATAAAAGCGACTCTAACATCAGTGTTAAAGTTCCATAAAAACAAACATGTTTGGACATTCAATTAATTTTTCACATGCTGAAAATTGCACTATTTACAATCATTACAGTATGTCTTGATGATCTGTTTTCATTTCTGATGTGCCTTAGCTCCTTGATTGTGTCTCTATACTCCACTGAAGTCTTACACCGAGACGTTCAGCTGCATGACCCACTCTTTTAGCATTGAATCAGCTCATATTAAAGTGCACTGGATCATAGATGGGTTAATTTCCCACTCAGCAATTCAATCACAATCCCTCTATATCTGCTATGGGAAAGTTTGATTTCTTGATTTGTTTTAATCATTTCTTATACATTCATTCTCAAGAAAGTATATTTACTTTTTGTTTGGACAGAATGTTAATGCTCAATAATGCTAAAAGCTACATCATCTACATCAAGAATTGTATCCAAAATTCCTAAATTCTGTCTGCAGGAAGGTTAATCAGGAGGGAAGAGACATTAGCCCAACCTATGACAACAAGGACAAATATAAGGACAAATAGAGTAGCTATAATAGAGTAGGGGGTTGGTAAATTATATTAAACATTTGTCTTTAAAAAAAAAAGAAACAAGGAATGACTGTTTTGGGGTTTTTTTGGTTTACAAATCTGATTGAGGGAAATAATTGTTAGTAACATGGTTTTCAAATGTAAGATCAGTAGTTTAGACAAGTGTTTAAAATCCACATTTGCTAAGCTAATTGGATGATAAGAACAACAACTCAGAGGATCCTTGTTCTTCTTCATCATTAAAGAAATGAACACTTAGTACAGTGTTGGAGGCAGTTTGAGAGACTGAGATGCAAAATCAAAACCAAGACAGATGTGAACAGGTTATAAGGAATAACAGACTCTGAAAACACACACACAAAGTAATCCATGTGAACACACAGAACTTTTAGGAGAAAGCGATGCTCATGTTCCCTGGCAATTTCTCAAAAAACATTTGTGGTGAACCTAAAAAATGCCCATGTTGCACTTAAAAGTTGTGCACAGGCAATCATGTTGGGTGCATTATCAGTGATTAAACATGTGATCTTGTTCTGTATCCTCCATGAATGCAGAAGGACTCTCTTGATCTACTTCAGGTGCTAAGCTGTGTGGGTCACAGGTAATTTAGAGACGCCCCTGCTAATAACGAAGGATGCACCCAAACTGAATACTGAGGTGTGTTTTTATCAAGTAAGACATCAAGTAAGGCTGATACCAGAAGACAAGCCACTACTCTGGTTTTGTGGTGTGAGATGCAGGGCAAAGAGACTCCAGCTGTTTATGAATGGCAAGGTTTTGGGTGGTTATAGACCACCAGCTGCTGATTTAGCTGTGGCCAAACCAAAGAAGAACAGAGCCCAGAGAGGGTGCACTAGAACTGTGTTGGTACTGTGTTTCTGTCACCTTGGGCGATATACAGACCCTACCAAACCATAACAACTAGAAATGTGAACAAAGTTTTGCCATCTTAATATTAACCACTAGGTTACATTATGCCATTCACCATGAGAGCTACAATCCTTGCTCCAGCAGGTTTGGGCTAACAATAAGGATTGAGATCTGGTCTTACTGTGGGAGTTTGGGCTTGGTGGGCTGTGAAGGTACTGCAGGTGGCCTTTTTTATGGAAACGCATTGTAAAAAACAGGACCTCTTCTGACCACGGGGAAGGTCTTTATTTGTAGCCAAAGCTCTAAAACGTAGGGAAATGTAGTAAATAGTCCAACATTTATCCTCTCCTTCATATTTTTCAAAACTATCCGTCTTGATGCTTGACACCCCTGATCTCGATGATTGAATCCCAAAGTGTGGTCGGAGCCTTTTGCTAATGCTTTCCAGGTGGGCAGCAGTAATAACCAACCCCAAATCAGGGAAAAATGTGTAATAAGGATGTTGGTCATCTCCATTTGAGGACAGGCATGCAGAAGTTGCAGTGTGTTGCAGTACACTGGAGTAACAGTAGAGGGAGATATTTTATTTCAAGCCAACGTGAAAATAATCAAAGCATTTAAACATACATTATTAACACATTCAAATGCAAATACATATCAGCCGCCTAGCTTAATAGTTGTGATTCCTCTCCTTGATGTGTTGAAGCTTTGTCCTCCTTGGTGCCTATGCATTTGACCTAGAAACAAAAGATGCCACACTCAGTACAGTCCTATCTACCAGCCAACAAAAACACTTAAACCATTCCACAAGAGATAACAGAAATCATAATCATATACGCTCGACAACTAACTGTGTTCCTAATGTAACTATCCCACACCAACTGCCGCTCCACTGCTCTCTTAAGTAGGGCTCCTTGATAGGCAGATCGGCAACAGGTGAGGGATTAATCCCAGGTGTGGCTGGCTCAAAGGCAGGAGGCTCTCCAGGCACACACACAAACACACAAACTCACTCCAACTCGTGCACAGGGAAGCAAGGGACCAGGAGCAGATCACACCAACAAACAACCATAAGCATTCGAGAAGACAAATGAAAGTAATAAATATTCATCAAACCCAAAAATAACGCATGATCCCTAGGTCACAGTCCCAGCCCCATGACGACGTTGTGGGTGCAACAATATTATTTCATGAATGACTTTTTCACAGTATGCCTACTAGTCATCCATACATGCAGTGATATGATTTGATTTGATTTTTTTTTTTTTTTAGAAAATGTGTTTCTTTTCTCATTTTATTGATTATTATTAAGACAGGGATTTGTTAAAATAGATCTGAACAGTATTGCAGAGGCAGATTTGTCATGATGAAAACAAATCGCAGGTTTTGTTAAATGCAATTTTAATTTTTGAACTTTACCTGTGAGTAATTTCCAACCAAATATCTGTAGTTACAATCTAGTATCACGGCAAATTAACTGTTTACAATCCAAAGCATTTCAATTTTATATCTTAATGGGTAATTAAGGCGGGATTATAAGTGATTACATTACAAATTAAATAAACAGAAAAGCAGTTAAGGGGGGGGGGGGCTTAAAAACAACACAACGTCAGTGCCTATATGGACACTGTGGCTCCATTAAAAACCAGACTGCCTAAAACTAAATCTGAGCCCTGGCTGAACGACATGACCCGAGCTGTCGGACTCGACTGCCGTCGAGCTGAGCGCAAGTGAAAAAGGACAAACTACAAGTGTCATTCCAGATGCTGAAGGACTGTTGGCGTCAATATCAAAGAACTGCAAAAGATGCCAAAAGAAAACACTTATATGACATTATTTTTGTCAAACTGCCGTGTTTTATTTAAAACTATTAACTCTGTTCTTAATGCACCATATACTGACTGTATCGAGCCCTCATCAGAAGCCTGTGAAATTTTTTACACTTTTTTATTGACAAGGTCTCCTCCACAAGGGCTCAAATCTCTCCTCATGCTCACGACCTCTCAGTCTCTGTTTCCTGCTCTGCTGCCTTTGACAGGTTTGAGCCTGTGACTCTGTCCTTTTTAAAGGAGACTGTTGGTCATCTTAAGCCTGCAGGGTCTCCAAATGATGCTGTCCCTCCTCGACTTTTAAAAGGGGTGTTACCTACAGTTGGTCCTTTGGTTCTTGAGCTGGTAAACCATAGTCTGATGTCAGGTGTTGTCCCTAAAGATTTTAAACATGCAGTAGTCAAACCCCTGATTAAAAAACCTGCTCTTGATCCTACGGTTCTTGCAAATTACAGTCCTATCTCCAAACTACCTTTTCTTTCCAAAATTCTTGAAAAGGTAGTTTACAGCCAAATAATGGCCTTCCTGGAAAAGCAAAATGTGTTAGAAGTTTTCCAATCTGGTTTAAAACCCTTTCATAGCACTGAATCAGCCCTTTTAAAAGTTTTTAATGACATATTTTTAGCGACTGATGCTGGGGACTGTGTTGTTCTTGTGCTTTTTTTGACAGCTGCGTTTGATACCGTGGATCATGCCATTTTATTCTCTCGTTTGGAGCACTGGGTGGGCATTAGGGGCCCAGCACTGGAGTGGTTCAGGTCCTACTTGGCGGGGCGAATTTTTTGTGTCAGCCTCGGTGACTATGTGTCGTCCTCCGCTCCCCTCTTGTGTGGTGTCCCACAGGGCTCAGTTCTAGGCCCCCTCCTCTTCTCTTTATATCTGCTTCCTCTTGGTTCTGTACTGAGAAAGCACGGCATTGCTTTCCACTTTTATGCTGATGACTGTCAGATCTATGTCCCTCTAAAGAAAAAAGGCAGATACCTTACACAGCCATTACTTCAGTGTCTCGATGACATTAAGGTTTGGATGTCTGTTAACTTTTTAAAATTCAATGATAAAAAGACAGAGGTGATGGTTTTTGGTAGCCCCACTGAGACCCCAATGTGTATGTAGATTCCCTGGCCCAGTATGTTAAGCCAACTGTCACAAACCTAGGGGTCAAAGTGGACTGTGATCTGAAGTTTAACAATCAAATTAAGGCAGTGGTAAAATCTAGCTTCTTTCACCTCAGGCAGCTGGCAAAAATAAAGCCAATTCTTTGAGCACTTTGAGACAGTGATCCACACCATTGTTAGCACTCGGCTGGATTACTGTAATGCACTTTATATTGGGGTCAGCGCATCATATATTAGTCATCTACAGAGGGTGCAAAATGCCGCAGCTCGTCTTTTAACTGGCACTCGAAAGTTTGAGCACATTTCCCCTGTTTTAGCTTCACTTCACTGGCTGCCCATTTCTTGTAGGATTCATTTTAAAATTCTTTTATTTACTTTGAAAGCTCTCCATGGCCTAGCCCCATCTTATCTCTCTGAGCTGCTACAGCCTTATACACCCACCTGCTCTCTCAGGTCAGATGATCAGCTGCTCCTGAAGATACCCAGGACTGGCCGTAAACTTAGAGGAGATCGTGCTTTTGCTGTAGAAGCTCCAAAACTGTGGAACGAGCTTCCTTTAGAGATTAGACAGGCCAGTTCTTTATCTGTCACTCTTGGAAACCCACCTCTTTACCGACACCACGTGAGATGTTGGTTTTTATTTTTATTTCAGTTGTTTTTAGGTGATTCGATGCTGTTTTATCTTGTTTTTGTTTTAATGTAGGGCTGTTTTAATTTTATGTTTTATTTATTTATTTTGCTGTTTTCTGTTTTTCTATTGTTTTAACTTATTTTCTGTACACCACTTTGTTCCTGTGCTGGGTATTTTAAAGTTCTTTATGAATAAAATTGGATTGGAATTGGATTAAAATAAATAAGTAAATTTTAAAAAATAACAAATCATGCAGTTTAAAAACAAGTAACTGGATTAACAAACGTAACAATGAATACAGATTTTAATCAGGCATTTTATAGGAGACCCTTTCCTGTTTTTCCTTGCTTAATTTGTTTTTACAGTTAATTGTTGCGTGTTGATGTTCTTTTACCTTTTCCATTCTGCCTTGCCTTTGATACTAGGGAAGTCCAACAGTAATACCTAAATACATATTGTGGCTAATGTACGCTTGGCGGTGGTTGTGCAATGAGGTGTGTTTTCGCCTCCCACGCGGTGTTTGCTGTAAGAGCTCGCATCGAATCTTTCCATTACAATCAAGTTTCGTTTTAACACTGACATCAAACTGCAGACTAAGAGCTGCGTGATGGCCACGGCCGCGATCAACTCCTTACTGAACTACAAAACAGAAAAATACATTGATACAAAAAATAAGGCAGTCGGAGTGTTGCACAGACTTTTTCAGTTATCTGTCATTGGTTACATAATAGGGTAAGTGCATTATTGCCACGTATAATTTCCTGCACTGTACATGTTATTACTTAACGGGTTAACTTAAAATAAGTCACTGAACAAATATAATAACATTTGGGCTTTGTCTGTAGCATATCGTTTGGTAAACAGAATAAAACAAACAAACAAAAAATATTAATTTTTGAATGAGCGGTTCATTTATTGTATTGAATAGTAGACTATTCGCACGTTACACGCTTATTTTATACTTTAAAGAAGTAAGCAAAATTAAAAATAAAATGCTTAAAATGTCAGAATTTTGACCTGTGCGTTTGAGCAAATACCACATGAACGTTTCTCTTTCGCTGTTTTGTTTTTTGTTTTTGCCCGAACCTATGCGCACTTGTGGCATGCGGTTCAGCGTCTCGCTTTACCCGACACAATTCAAAAGTGTTACCTGGGACACAACAGGCGGAAACGGAACACAAGGGGTCTATTCCTGGCTTACCGATGACAGCCGAAAACCGCATACAGTAATCTTTAGGTGTCATGTGGGTAGAATGTAGAGAACTGTGCATATAAGTCTGCACAAAACAATTTTTACACAACACTTATCTTTATAACTGAGTTTAAATGTTTTGGTGTGTGAAAATGCGTCAGATTATATTAGGTTTATGACGTGCAGTGTTTGAACCACGATCTGTTAGGATTCCTTTAATGTTATCAGCACAAAGATCAGAGAGTCCCTGTTATAGTGGGAGGAAAAGGGGGGCTACCCACTCATTCATGGGGGGGGGGCTTTGTTTATATTAATAGTGGAGGCTTTGATGTTGCTTTTATCCCTTAGCAAAATTAGAAAAATGGGTTAGACCAATTTCACAGCTAAGATATTAGGTTACTGCTAATGCACACTGTTACTGTGGTCTTACCTCAAATAAAGAAGAATATGAAAAGCACACAAATGTGACTAAGAAATCATTTGGCTATGAGCTGCTGTTAATATCAGATGTGACACAGTGTTAATGAGGACAGCTGAACACAATGAAACAGCAGGTCCTTCTCCAAATGATGTGACACAAGGTGAGATCGTTTAGTGGCAACTAAAAAGTATTATTAGGAATCATTTTTGAGGATTGCAAATGTGGGGAGGTTTCAAACTGTGCAGACTTTGTGGAAAACCTTTATCATTGATTTTCATTGAACATGGCATATGAACTGCTCATTACTGGCCACCCCAACAATACCCACTGATTGTCATGTACAGCCGCTGGCTAACTTATTCCTTTAAAACATTCGTCAGAGATGTGGGTCAACATGGAAGAGGGTCGCTGAGACTGCTTATATATTGTCACAGTTTGCTGATTTGGGAGACTGTTTTGAGTGTGATGTAAATACAGAACACAGGCAGGGGTTTAGCAACAAAACAATCTGCTTTATTTGGCTGTTGTAAAAAGTCCAAAAGGCAAAACAGAACCCTAAGAGAAGAAACTAAACTGAGGCATGGGAACAAACTGGGACCAGGAGACTGATGGGACAGATGACACAGGAAGATGGCATTTTCTATAAACACAGAAGGGCAATCGGGGAAGTAGATATTTGAACTAAATCACGGAGGATGTGAGAAGGCGAAGCAAAACTAAATGAAAAGCACAAGGGACAATTAACTATCAAAATAAAGCAGAAAGTGAGAAGCGATAATTAAACTACACCAAGTTTATTGCCCTGGAGAACAGCTACAATCTCAGAGCCAGTAGCTGGCCGTGGTTTAAAGTGCCCCTTGCAAACACAGAGTCAGGAAACATTCGGAAAGTCCTCCGAACGTTCTCATTGTCTCACAGCACGTCCTCTGAGAACCACTGGTCCCTCATTCAATAAGCCCAAATTTTACTTGAGGTTAGTATTTGTAAGCTTTCAGTATAACCTCCAATCTGCTAAATATGCTAAAGTATTTTATTCTGCCTATGCGAACAATGTAAATCGCAGTGTGGACTAAACCATTTTGGTTCTTTTTAAGAGATGAAAGGACCCCTGAGCCTCCACAATATGTTGAAATCAAAGTTCAGTCACACAGCCAGTTCATTTGGGCAATTTACTTATGGAACTAATTAATTAATAATAATAACAATGTAAACAAAAAAACAAACTCTTCATTCCAGGCCTTGCAAGGTTAGAGAGTCCCACTAAGCCAACCACTTTGATACACCTGACTAGCAGTATCACCCCTCAATGCATACTGTATGTCACAAAAGACAGTTGAAAAAGGCAAAAACATATAAAATATCTGCATAAGGTTTGCACCAAAGCTTTTACCAAAGACCTGCGAGAACACTGGGTAGTTCTGCTTTGATTTAAAGGTGGGTTTTCATAGTCAAGCAAGGCTACCAGGAGATAGATGATGCCATCCAGAGTTCTGTCATAACTAAAGTGAAGGGAACTGCGGTGACCAACACCAGTGAATCTGGTCTGCTTGTGTGGGGACCTGAGGAGTATGTCATCCCCCCACAGGTGAGAACACTTTTATTATTTCAGACTAGATTAAAGCCATGCACTGCTGATGAGACTTTGACATTTTGTCTGTTATTTTCTTTTTGTCATTCAGGGTGAAGATGTTCTGTTTGTTGTAACCAGCTTCTTAGAGACACCAAACCAGAAGATGGGTTACTGTGCTGAGGTGAGAACATTTTGTTTTCACTTTAAATCACTGACTGGACATAATAGACCACAGTGATGGTATTTCTAACTTTAACTAAGAGGTGTTTTCATTGTTTTTAGATTTGATGAATGGCAGCGGTGATGATCAGGTCGTTGTCTCAGTTTTAATTGCTGGTCATTCTACAGACTCATTTGCCATCAAATAAAACAATTCTTCTAACATTCCCTTGTTTTACTGACAACGGAAATATTGCCTCTCCTGTTGATTTCACTTTCACTTTAACCTTTCACCTGCCAGCCCAATTTTTCTAGCATGCACCACACCACAGACAGTTTCCTCTTGCAAGTACAGGTTAGATAGAGTGTGTCATACTGTGTTGCAAGTAAATGATGTTAACTCTAAGGAGAGTATCCACTATTTATTTAGGGGATTTGTTTCATTTTGTCTGTTACTTACAGGAAAAAACTTTTTTTCAATAAGTGATTACATGAGATAGGTAACACCATAAAGTGCCAGAATGTGGAAGAATGATATTTTATGAAACTACTTTATCACTCTGCATGTGAATATAACAGACTGGGGAGGCTTCCTCCAGTGCTTCATGGCCCACCTGACAATAGCGTGATGTGTTTAAAGTCATACACATTGGTTTGTGGCTGACCTGTAATTCCTCTCCTGCATGGTAACATATTGTTTGCACGGTAGCAGAGAAGTGTTTTCCTCACACCTCTTAACCCATTTTGTCACCTCCATCATCATCATATGAGTGTGTATGTGTGTCAGTATTCATGATTTATTTTCAGCTCACAATATACAGTATGTAAACCCAGAAGACTCTCTGGGTTGCCTGCCTGATAGCCATCAGCTAAGAAGAAACAAACAGCTATAAAAATTTGCTCTTATAAATATTGACCGAAACCGAGAGCAGGGTCTGACACTTGCAGGGGAGCCTTTTGGTATCATGCAGCATGTGCCATTTTTAACGGTTGAGTTCTAGTAAAATAGAAAAAGCACAGACATGCATCCATTTAACACCCTTGGCTTCATTTAACTTTCATATTCACCATGTTGCTAGAATACAGAAATCTTCTATTTTAGATTAAGATATTCTTGGATGCTAACAAGTTCTGACTGCTTTAAATATACTGAAATTTACTTTTTGTGTTATATTTGTAAATTCTGACTTTGTATCCCTTATTTTTGACTTACATTTACATATGTACAGTGGGGCAAAAAAGTATTTAGTCAGCCACCGATTGTGCAAGTTGCCCCACCTAAAATGATGACAGAGGTCAGTAATTTGCACCAGAGGTACACTTCAACTGTGAGAGACAGAATGTGAAAAAAATCCATGAATCCACATGGTAGGATTTGTAAAGAATTTATTCGTAAATCAGGGTGGAAAATAAGTATTTGGTCAATAACAAAAATACAACTCAATACTTTGTAACGTAACCTTTGTTGGCAATAACAGAGGTCAAACGTTTACTATAGGTCTTTACCAGGTTTGCACACACAGTAGCTGGTATTTTGGCCCATTCCTCCATGCAGATCTTCTCGAGAGCAGTGATGTTTTGGGGCTGTCGCCGAGCAACACGGACTTTCAACTCCCGCCACAGATTTTCTATGGGGTTGAGGTCTGGAGACTGGCTAGGCCACTCCAGGACTTTCAAATGCTTCTTACGGAGCCACTCCTTTGTTGCCCGGGCGGTGTGTTTTGGATCATTGTCATGTTGGAAGACCCAGCCTCGTTTCATCTTCAAAGTTCTCACTGATGGAAGGAGGTTTTGGCTCAAAATCTCACGATACATGGCCCCATTCATTCTGTCCTTAACACGGATCAGTCGTCCTGTCCCCTTGGCAGAAAAACAGCCCCATAGCATGATGTTTCCACCCCCATGCTTCACAGTAGGTATGGTGTTCTTGGGATGCAACTCAGTATTCTTCTTCCTCCAAACACGACGAGTTGAGTTTATACCAAAAAGTTCTACTTTGGTTTCATCTGACCACATGACATTCTCCCAATCCTCTGCTGTATCATCCATGTGCTCTCTGGCAAACTTCAGACGGGCCTGGACATGCACTGGCTTCAGCAGCGGAACACGTCTGGCACTGCGGGATTTGATTCCCTGCCGTTGTAGTGTGTTACTGATGGTGACCTTTGTTACTTTGGTCCCAGCTCTCTGCAGGTCATTCACCAGGTCCCCCCGTGTGGTTCTGGGATCTTTGCTCACCGTTCTCATGATCATTTTGACCCCACGGGATGAGATCTTGCGTGGAGCCCCAGATCGAGGGAGATTATCAGTGGTCTTGTATGTCTTCCATTTTCTGCTGATTGCTCCCACAGTTGATTTTTTCACACCAAGCTGCTTGCCTATTGTAGATTCACTCTTCCCAGTCTGGTGCAGGTCTACAATACTTTTCCTGGTGTCCTTCGAAAGCTCTTTGGTCTTGGCCATGGCGGAGTTTGGAGTCTGACTGTTTGAGGCTGTGGACAGGTGTCTTTTATACAGATGATGAGTTCAGACAGGTGCCATTCATACAGGTAACGAGTGGGGGACAGAAAAGCTTCTTACAGAAGACGTTACAGGTCTGCGAGGGCCAGAGATTTTCCTTGTTTGAGGTGACCAAATACTTATTTTCCACCCTGATTTACGAATAAATTCTTTACAAAACCTACCATGTGGATTCATGGCTGACAAGGAGTTGATAGTGGACTTCCGGAGGTGCAGAGAAGTACACACCCCCATCACCATCAACGGCGCTGCTGTGGAGAGAGTGAGCAGCTTCCGGTTCCTTGGTGTACAGCTGGCTGAGGATCTTACGTGGTCAGTACACACAAACAAAACAGTGAAGAAGGCGCAGCAGCGCCTCTTCTTTCTCAGGAGACTGAAAAGATTCGGCATGAGCCCCCGCATCCTCAGGACCTTCTATCACTGTGCCATTGAGAGCATCCTCACTGGATGCATCACCACCTGGTATGGCAACAGCACCGCCTACAACTGCAAAGCTCTCCAGCGAGTAGTGCGGTGCTCTGAACGGATAATTGGAGGTGAGCTTCCCTCCCTCCAAGACATCTACAGGAAGCGGTGCCTGAGGAAAGCGGGGAGGATCATCAAGGACTCCAGTCACCCCAGCCATAAACTGTTCAGACTACTTCCATCAGGAAGGAGGTTCTGCAGCATCCGGTCCCGTACCAGCAGACTGAGAGACAGCTTCTTCCACCAGGCCATCAGACTGCTGAACACGTCATAGACACCTCAGCTTCACTACTGGAACTTTAACATTATGCACTACACACTGTACAGTAATGCCACTGTTTTGCACATGTCTCAACTCTGTATATTTTATTTTATATATTTTATTTATTGTTTACTCTATTTAAATTGTAAAATATGTGTACACACACACACACACACACACACACACACACGTAGAAAAATATTTAGTATACACATCCAGAAATGCATATACTATTATATATTGTACATATATTTATTAGTTTCAGATGTAGCCATTCTTGTATTTTGCTTGTTTACATTATTGTATTTTGCACAACTCTGTTGCTTGTGAAGCTCGCACACAAGAATTTCACTCACATGTGCTGTACCAATGTACCTGCACATGTGATGTGACAATAAAAGTGATTTGATTTGATTTGACTAAATACTTTTTTGCCCCACTGTATTTATCATTTAGTTCGATATACTATATCACACTTGGTTCTGTGTTGTGTTTTTTGTTTTGTTTTTTACATTGCCTCTGTCCTTTTTTTGTTCTCAGAGCCACAAAGTGCTTAATGGCCACTGTAGTGTTGACGAGGACTGTAAAAAGGGAAAGATGGTGGAGTCTGGTCATGGTGAGAAAGAAACATCCTGATATTAAATCAGTATTGTGAAACATGTCTGAATCAGAAACTCTTTTCACATGATCATCTAGATGTTTTTAAACAGGTTTTTTTTTGTTGTCTGTTGTCTAAAGGAGTCATGAGCGGCAAATGCATAAGAAACAATGAAAAGTCCAATGGGACCTGTGAAATATTTGGCTGGTGTCCAACTGAAAAAAACATCAAACCACAGTGAGGACAAATTTGAAATGACCAATCCTCCTTTCTCTCTGCACTAACATGCACAAACATTCAGGCAAATCACGTGTAGTTGTCATTTATCGGGTCAGCACAACAGGTTTGGCACTAAATCTAAACTAAGGATGTCCTACACTGAGACACTCAGCTTCATGACCCAGTCTTATAATAGTATTGTATCAGCTCACATTAAACAGCACTGGGTCATAGATGGGTTCATTTCCCACTCAGCAATTCAATCACAATCCCTCTCTATCTGCTACAGGAAGGTTTGACTTTGATTTGTTTTTATTGTTGTCTTATACATTTATTCACAAAAATGTATATTTACTTAACATTTTGTTTTCACAGAAAGCCTTTGCTCAAAAATGCTAAAAACTTCACCATCTACATCAAGAATTTCATCCAGTTTCCTAAATTCTCATTTTCAAAGTAAGTCCTCTTTAACATTTACAACAATATCTCCTTGTACTTGCTGACTAGCTGGATATTGCTGTGTGCAATAAGCAGTTCACATCCATAAATATGTGTTTTTCTTAACTCTGAGGTCCAACATCCTCAAAACAACTGATCAATCCTACTTGAAGAAATGCAGATATGATGAGAAGCAATACCCCTACTGCCCCATCTTTCGCCTGGGAGACATTACGAGAAGAGCTGGATACAACTTCCAAGACATGGCCACACTTGTTAGTATTACATTGTATTTTCTCAAGATTGTGTTAATGTGATATAACCTCAAATGTTACTTTCTAACACACATAGAGTTTATACCCCAAAATAATTATGATGACTGAATCCATGACTTAAAGGTTTTTTTTTAGTTACTGTTATTAGTCATGACCTTTGCTCATTGTTCTTGGGAGAAATTGTGAGACAACCGAAACATGTCCCACTGAACAAAGTTTCTCATGTTTCCTACTTCATTAGGTACAACTGTTCAACTGTCCCAAATCATTCCACTTAATGATTTGGGATCATTAAGTGGAATATCTAATCAGCCAATTACAATGCACCAAGTCAATCCATTTAGGAATTAAGACATGATCAAGATTACTTTCTGTAGTTCTATTCCTTGATAGCCACAGTGTACCCATTTTCTGACAGCTTCTTCCAGCAGGATAACGCACCATGTCACAAAACTCTGACAAAACCTGATCTCAAACTGTTTTTGAACATGGCAATGAGCTCACTTAACTATAATGGCCTCCAGTCACAAGAGCTAACAGAGAACCTGTGGAATGTGGTGAAATGGGAAATTAATCCCCTTGATGTGCAGCTGTGTGGTTCTGTCATGTCATGTGGACTGTTCTCTGTGGAATGTTCAGTGCCATGAAGAATTAGTTCTTCGTGTTCTGAAGGATTAAAGGGGTCTGATCTGGTACTAGCAGGATGTAGCTAATGTTTAACAAATGTTTTCTATACAGCTGTGAATGAACGCAGGTAAAACACCACTAATGGAATGCATACAAGTATCCAAATTTGAATACATGTATAAAAATAAAAATCTTAGAATAAGCATGTTTTGGCTGTTTTGTTAGGGTGGCGCTATTGGCATTGTGATACAGTGGGACTGTGACCTTGACAAAGGCACCTCTCACTGTAATCCAGAGTACCAGTTCACTCGCCTGGATGCCACTGTCTCCAACAAGAGCATCGCAACAGGATTTAACTTCAGGTGAGGCTCACTGCAGAGCATCTTTGTTGGCATGGTGCACAGACATGTAATCATCTTTACAACTTATGAAAGGAATAAAGAACCATAACCATTCTAAATTACCTAAAGGTTATTTATGTTTATCTTTATTTTATTTTTTATATTTTTGTTTTCTTCTCTAACAGACATGCAAGATACTTTAAAAATGCTGCTGGTGAAAGCTATCGATCTCTATACAAAGTTTATGGCATACGATTTCATATCCTGGTATATGGGAAGGTATGTACAATGCATCAGTGACAGAATGAATGCATAAATGGTGCCAATGCATTACAATAAGATAATTTATGTAATAAAGCCAATACATATAACACCAATGCAAAAATACCATTATTATTAGTAGTAGTATCCTCTCTTCTTAGGAGAGGGGTTATTAGGAATGATTTGACAATTAGACAGAATACAGTAATTAAGGGCATAAACTGCAAGAACGTGGAACATAAAATCAGACTTTATGCGGATGATGTGTTACTTTTTCTCCAAAACTCACAAACCAATCTCTCTGGGGTGATTGCATTGATAAACTCTTTTGCAAGAATTTGCAAGAAAAGATTTTTAGAATATCAACAAATTAAATCCATAGTAAAAAAAAAGAAATTTAAACCCTGTCAAGTTGAACTACAAACACCATCGAGTGTGGTACAATTTCTTACTCGTAAAACCCCAAAATTACTCTCCAAAATATACAGAATGCTTTCTAAAACAGATGAATCAATATCACTTCCTATTGCAAAATGGGAAGTGGATTTATCAGTTAACTTAACTTTTTTCACTGCCCTATGCATTGCCAAGAAAACAGTCCTCATGAACGGGAAAATTCTAACCAATATAGAAATTATCTAATAGATACAGCCTCTGCCACCACATCAAATCAATTGCTCTGGGCTCCTTTGATCAGCTCCATCACCTAGTGGGGGTGGGGGGTTATAGTTTGGTCTGAGGGTGCTCCGTCTCCGGGCTGGGGCCCTGGCTGGGCCTTGGGTCCTGGTTGGTATGTCGCCGGGGTTGTGGGTGGGTGTATGGGTGTATGGGGGCTCAGCCCTGGCGCAGGGTGCCGCCAGTACATCGAGCCACCTGAGGGGCTCTTCAACTGGTGGGGGAGGCTGTTATATCTTGCAGGAGGTCTCCTCTCTCCAGGAACTCACTCTGCAGATGGGGGAGATACAGGAGATACAGGAGAAGAACTCAGCCTGGGTGTCTATTGTCTTGTGTAGTCTGGAAGATGAGTGGATGACGGGGTGGGTGCAGTTTTCTCTGTGGTGGGGTCAGGTGGGTTGTCCTCTTTCTTTGCCTTTAGACAATAATTCTGATGGCAAAAGAACCAAACGGGACTGGTGAAAAAAAAAGAAAAGAAAAAAGGAATGATTTGAAAAGAGCACTGCAGTCTTTGCTCTTTGAACAAAAATAAATTGTAATAAACTCCTATTTAAAAACATCTCTTGGGTTTCTGATCTCCTCCACAGGCTGGAAAGTTTGCCATAGTCCCCTTGGTTGTCAATATTGGTTCAGGACTGGCTGTGATGGGAGCTGTGAGTATCATTAATAATTAAATCAACATGATATTAAATGAATTGAACAGCATTTTTTTTACATATATATCACAGAATTGAATAAAATTCTTTTCAACAGGGAACCTTCTTTTGCGACATTGTCCTCCTTTATTTAACTACGGGGAAGAAGTCTTACAAAGACCAGAAGTTTGAAGTCTTAAAGTATGAAAAGCAACACACGAGTACAGATGTAGACATTTCTTAGGTTTTTTTCCATATTGAAAGGACCACAGTATGTGTGTATAGAGAATAATGAGCTAGAATAACTTCACATTAGATTTTTTTAAAATACATATATTTAATATGATATATAATTTGAATAGTTTGATTGATTTAATAATTGAGTCCAATAACATATGCTATTTAAAATCAAGACATAAGCTTGTGTTTTGGGGTTAATTAAAAGCTATTATGGTCCTCACAGGACATAAAACATGCTTAACCTTAAACATTTCCAGGAGTCATGCTGAGCCCTACAACACTGATAATCACTTTATTACAAGTTCCCAGTTTCATTTGTAGTGAGGTGTTTTCATTGGTGTTTTCATTGGTGTTTTCATTGTGGTTCATTGTGGTTTATTACTTGTTGTTAATAAAAAGATCCTACATCATTCATTATTATCTAACTATTGAAGTAATACAGTTTTTACAAATTTCAGTCAGGAAAAAGTGAAGAAAGGTGAAAACGTCCAGGAAATGCAGTAATGGGCTGTCAGAGGGGTATGTTTCTGCTCTCATTTGTCTTTAAAGACTGTATTGTTGCGCGTGCATGTGTGTTTGTGTGGATTTTGATTTCTAGTTAAGGATATATGTTCATTTATGACTAGAAAAATGCATTTCTGGTGTGATCTGTGGTTAATTTACGCTTCTTTACTATTTGTTACAACAGGTCTCTGATCTGCAGAAACTGTGCCATGAAAGATATGAAGAACAAAATGGAAAAGGACAATCAAAATAGTGTAACATATCAACTATTAAGTGTTCAAAGGTCATGTCCTAACCTCATTTCACAAGTTTAGCCATAAAATATTTTAGCATTATTATGAAGAACATAAACCAAGTTTACTGAACTTTTATCTGTTTACTTTCATGGCTGTGACTTTTTTTTTCTTTTAACACTATTCAGTTCAATTTAGAGTTATTTATGTAACCCCACTTCACAATAACAGTCACCTCAAGGTGCTTTATGCTACGTCCACACTAGCCCGGATAAATTTAAAAATGGCATTTTCGTTTGAAAATGCTCCATGTCCACACTATCGTTTTCAGTTGTTTTCACAGAGTTGTGTGCCCTCACTAAAACGGCCAAAAATTCCAGTCCTGCGCATACATGAAACGCAGGACTCATTTCTATCTGCCATTTATTTACTTACTTTGGATTAATAGTCCAGCCTACAAAAAATGCAAGCATTAGCTATATTTTCAGCATCACTCCTATATAGGAAAGTTTCCATTTAAGAGATACTGTGTAGATGAAAGAAATCAGTGCTACATTTTTATTTAAATTGACTAACGATGTATAAGCATGTATAATGTAAAAATTACTGATACAAGCACAGACTCCTGTGGAACTCCATGAATGTGTGATGAATAGTAGAATGTCCAAGCGTCATGGAGGGCTTTTGTTTTAGTAGAGTAACAAACAATTTGCAGTGAGCATGTACCACTATAACCAACCAGATCAACCTCTGTGGGAGCAAAGTTTAGGTGGCTGCTTTGTATTTTGTTCGCACATCCCACTGAAGAGCATAACAAAGGAGGAAGCACTTCTTTAAATTTGATTACATCACTTCAGAAAGACATCTAGTGTTTTCCAGTGCTGTGCTGTGTTCTTTAGAAATACTGTTAAATGTTCATTGTATGTTTTAGTTTAAGTACCCTGAAGCAGCCGTTGTTCTGTTTTGGTATTATATAGGTTAAACTGAATTTATTTCAACTGAACTGAATTGAAGTGAATTGAACAAGAGCTTCAGAGAGCACAAATCCCCACAGAAAGAAAGTGGTCATACGAAAACTTTAGTAATTTATGTCGTTTCTGTTGCGTCACGCTGGTGCTGGGCTGGTTTTATTAAAAAATGCTACATCAGCCTGCTTTTATAACAACACACTGATCCCTGATCTTTGACCTTGAAACAATATATACTATAATTTTTCTGGGTCAACATTGACCTTGGGTACTAACAGTGAAGGTCAAGGTCAAATGCTTAGCCAACCTAGCTACACATGAAGTTTGAAGAAAAATTGTTTGTAATATCTGAACTGAGCAAAAAAAGAAAAAGAAAGAGAAAGTCTGCAGTCATTCAGAACGGTTGGTCTGTTTATGCTTGATTTTCATTGTTAAATATTGGACACCTCATGTATGAAATGGGCATTCAGTGTCATCTTCTGACACTATTGTTTTTCATACTTTATGTGATTTTGAAAAACTTCAAATAAAGATGTTGAAAAGAAATTATGTGTTGTTTCTATCATACCTTTTAGTTGCTTCCTTGGTGTGATCTTTTGTAACACTCCTATGTACACATCTACACACAGTGGAGACACTTGCACAGATGCTGTGTGACAGTTGATCAGTTCTTGTTTATAGATTGTGTAAATATTGCAGCACAGCCAACGTGAAATGCATTCCTTCCTTTTTTTCTCAGATAGGGGATTTAGTCAGCCAGCTGTCGGTTAATATAGTTTATTCATGGTGACATCATTGAAATAATCAGATTTTAAAAAGAACTTTATGCTGAACAAGTAATTTTTAAACCTTAGCGGTGGAAGTGCATTTTTAATGTATACTTCATATAGATGAATGATAAATTAATATATGTGTGTGTTATTTTCATTTAGAAAATGACAATGATTTGATCTGAATTTGTATTTCTATTTTCCTTTATATCCACAATGTTTTAAATTATAATGTAAATAATGCAAATAGTATTACAACTTCTTATGTTAACATAACTATGATAATGTAACTTTGTTAATGTAATTGTCAGAGTAACAATATTAAATACTTTGTCAATATTAAAAGTAAGAGTGTAATAACACAAACACAACATTAAGGTTTTTGGCCCCAAACAAACCGACTTAGACATAATTTCTCTGATTGAATTAGTGGAAAACACACTAGTTTGCACCTCCTCAGTGTTGCCTACAGATGTCACCAAAGGACAGCTTCACAACTGTAGCTTGCACAGTAGCTCTGTGAAGGTTCTCAGTCATCCAGGTCACGTCCAGGTAAGAAGCTTGGAAAGAAAACCGTCTGGACTTTTTGAAATTGCTTGAAGATGTTTCATCTCTCATCTGAGAAGTTCTTCAGACCTTGCACACTATCCCTAAAAGATAGCAATGGTTGCACAGCTGAATAATGCTTTCTGACAACAAATAAACGCTGTGTCTAAAACACTTTTGTAACACTCCTATGTACACATCTACACACAGTGGAGACACTTGCACAGATGCTGTGTGACAGTTGATCAGTTCTTGTTTATAGATTGTGTAAATATTGCAGCACAGCCAACGTGAAATGCATTCCTTCCTTTTTTTCTCAGATAGGGGATTTAGTCAGCCAGCTGTCGGTTAATATAGTTTGTTTATTCATGGTGACATCATTGATCATCATTGACATCATTTTAAAAAGAACTTTCTGCTGAACAAATAACTTTTAAACCTTAGCTGTGGAAGTGCATTTTTAATGTATACTTCATATAGATGAATGATAAATTAATATATGTGTGTGTTATTTTCATTTAGAAAATGACAATGATTTGATCTGACTTTGTATTTCTATTTTCCTTTATAATTTAAAACATTGTGGATATAATGTAAATAATGCAAATAGTATTACAACTACTGAAACTTCTTATGTTAACATAACTATGATAATGTAACTTTGTTAATGTAATTGTCAGAGTAACAATATTAAATACTTTGTCAATATTAAAAGTAAGAGTGTAATAACACAAACACAACATTAAGGTTTTTGGCCCCAAACAAACCGACTTAGACATAATTTCTCTGATTGAATTAGTGGAAAACACACTAGTTTGCACCTCCTCAGTGTTGCCTACAGATGTCACCAAAGGACAGCTTCACAACTGTAGCTTGCACAGTAGCTCTGTGAAGGTTCTCAGTCATCCAGGTCACGTCCAGGTAAGAAGCTTGGAAAGAAAACCGTCTGGACTTCTTCTTTCCAAGCTCCTTTGACCTTGCACAGTATGCCTAAAAGATAGCAATGGTTGCACAGCTGAATAATGCTTTCTGACAACAAAAGACAAAAAACGCTGTGTCTAAATCTCTTTCAAAAGAATACTGGAAAGCACTGTATAGGAGACTAGTAAAGCAGGACTTTGATTTAATAATAAAAGGACTCTACCTCCCGAACTAACACAAATATTAAAACAAAGAATAGCAGTAGGGCGTGTTTGCACTGAGAAGCCAGATTGTTCAGCTCCTCAGACCTGAGGAGCCCAGATGTCATCCAAAGACCAGGAGGCGCCACCAGGAGCCATTTAACACAGGACACCTTAAATAAACTGTAGGGGGCATCAAATAAATATTAAATAGTGACAATAAAAAACTAGTTGACATACTTATTACTTCATTTATTACATCTCGTTTGGGCTACTGTAATTTGTTATTATCAGGAAGCCTGAAACCTACCTGAAAAGTTGATCCAAAATGCTGTGACAAGATTATTAACAGGAACTAGAAAGAGAGAGCATATTTCTCCTATATTGGCTTCTCTTCATTGGCTCCCTGTTAAATCCTGAATCAAATTAAAAATCCTTCTCATCACATCCAAGGGTCTTGAATAACCAGACCCCATCTTATCCTAATGATCTTATAGTACCATATCACCCCATTAGAGCATTTTGCTCTCAGGCTGCAGCAAGGGCGTAGATTTGGTTTTGGCATTGGTGGGGACGGATAATTCAACCACTGAAGTCTGCCCTGTTTCTTTTTCTATTTTTTCCCTTTTTGTCTTTGCTTCTTGATAGAAAAAAAAAAGGAGTAATATACTTGCCTACATATGCTATTCTACATGCTTTTAAACTATTTAAAATTACAATTCATAGTTTTATATGTGAATTATATAATGTTAAATTACTATTAAACAAATGACTGACTAAGTATTTTAGACTTTAGTTTACTTCAGCCATATTCCATATAAATCAGATATCATACAAAAATAAAAAAATAGCTTCAAATACAGTCATGACAATAAAAGAATATGACTTTAAGGACTTAACAACATTACTTCAGTTATAGTACACCAACATCTCTGATACATGAGCACTAAGGGAACACTGAATGACCTGGTGGTTTTTGTCCATAAAACTACTCATCTAAGATTTCCACAAAGTAAAAGATCTCTCAGCAAAATTATGCAACATTTTAGGCGCACTATTGCCCCTGTTACAGCAACAGACATGGACTACTGGTGTCCCACACAACAACTCAATGTCCACTATGTGAAGGAGCCAAACACACACCTGCTCCTCTCGTTAACTGAGATAAACTGCTGGCATATTTGTTTTACATCTATACTGTCCAGTCTCTCCTGGTGGACATGGCACACCGCAGCATTGTTTAAACTCATTTGTGTCATTGTTGACCTTAGCCATGTTTTTAGTCTTCTGAGAGCACTTAAGCTTCTTTCAGCCTCAGTACATGTGTTTTATCCTCAGATTAAAATTATTATTATGTGCTTGATGTGCCTCACCTTTGGCCCTGGCTCTTCTCCTCTGACTGCACTAGGACATATTGCCACCTGATAAAATAACACATTGATTCGTGCCATATAAAAAGTGAGACATGTCAATTCAGATTCTTTGTCAAATATACACTAATAAATCAATTTACATCAGCAGCCTAACAATTGTCATGATAATAAATACTAGTTAATCTATAGCACCGAATCATCAGTCAGTCACCTGTGACCTCACATCTTCACCTCTGTCTGAGCTACAACATGGCAGAGCTGCCTCTGTCACCTGATAAATAACAGTGAGACATTCCACATACATGCAGTCACACATGTGCTTCAAAAACAGTAATGAACCACCAAGTCATCATCCAATCTCTCCTGTGATCTTGTATCACCATTACTCTCTGAGCTTTGTGTTGGTTCTTCTGTCACCTGACAAATAGGACATACATGACAAGAAGAATAAAATGTGTAGCTGCTTCAGTGTTTCTGTCAATTTGTGCAGATCTTGACTCATCGGTGATGTTTGTAGGGTGAGTGCATTTTTAAAACAATTTGTGCAAACTGCACTACAAGGTGGAATATTTGCAAAATCATGACTACCTCTTGATATTTTGTCTCAAACTTTAACTCTATGAATATGTCAGTACCATTAGGATGAAATTATTGTGTCACCAACATTTTAACGTTAGACATGTAATTTTAACAGCCTCTGTAAACTAATATCCTGGCTTGCTCGAGGCTGCCGTTTTCTCTGACAGTTTCAATCAAAATTAGAAATGCTACTCTGAGACTGGGATAACTAATAGTGCTGCCTGTTGTGCAGTTAGTTTCCAAAACACATTATTCATGGTTACATAAAGTTTTAGACTGACGTGGGCCAAAGCCTAGCATAGCCTGTAACGTTATTATGGCGGACACATTTTATGAGTGAACTTGGCTTTAATTGACTTACAGGTTTCTTTGAAAAATATTTTCTTATATCCAGGTTCTTCCTTTTTGCTGCCATCCTCCTTGCCGCTGCTAAAACTAAACAGAGCTCCCTGAAAGGCACAGCCAATCACATTGGCCATATTTGTCACATGATGTAGGACTCCAGTAGAGAACGTAATTTAACTCTTTCTGCTCCACTGGGTGAATGAGACGTTGACAGATCGTTTTTTTCTTTCTGTCGTTTTTCTTTACTGGCAGAGATCAAATTATTGGTGGAGACAATTCAATAATCGCTGGATATTGGTGGGGACATGTCCCTTCCATGCCAAATCTACGCCCTTGGGCTGCAGGCTTACTTGTAGTCCCTAGAGTAGCCTATTTAAAAGTAAAATGGGAGGCAGAACCTTTAGCTTCCAGGCCCCTCTTCTGTGGAACCAGATCCCAGCTCGGATTAAGGAGACAGACTCCTTCTCTAATTTTAAGATTAGGCTTAAAGCTTTCCTTTTTGATCAACCATACAGTTAGGGCTTGATGCTGTTATTTTTAGATCGATGCATGGAAGTCATGATGGTGATCACTCTACCTGTGAGTGGAGTTGTGGAGCTTTTTGATCAAACTCTTATATTGTCTGATACACAATTCTGTGCTAATTTAATAATGTGATAAAAACTTAAATCTCTACATATTCTTAATGTTGATAATGACAACATGACAATCATGAGACAAACCTTTGCACGTGTGTATTTGAGGTAAAACATCTAAGACCGATAAAAGACTTACAAATAGAGAAGTTACCTTTGCCTCGTTCTTTGATATACATAAATAATTAAATTATGCTTTCTATTTACGAAAAAATAAATCTCACGCTCATGTGTTGGTTCTCATATTCTAAGGCCTCAACCCTCTGTTGTCTGTAAGACTTGTTCTTCATAAAGTTGAGAAGGACAAAGACACAAAAATAGGTTCCCTGTTGAACAGAATTTTATTCAGTTCTGTGACTTATGTAATACTGTCAGCCTCTTTTAATAACATGTTTAATTAATTATTAATGTAATTGTCACTCAAATGGCTTTTGTATAAAAGAGATTAATATTTAGGTTTCTGCAGTTAAAATATTTTTGTTGGACCATATTGTTAAGGTGTGTTTTCTCTTGTGTATGACAACAATTTTTGTTGCCCCGCTATTATCGCGAGGTTTGGGCGTGTTTATAAGAAACTGTGAGGCCTGCGGTTCATCCACTAGCTGTACAAGGTATTTGTTATAATTGTGTTGTAATAGTCTGCAAATTTGTAATGTATGGTGTTCACCAGTAGCGGTTTTAGATACGGGCGACACGGGCGGTTGCTCGGGGCGGCATTGTGGTGGGGGGCGGCATCACGGGCATCGGCAAAAAAAAAAAAAAATGCTCGTACTCATGCTGCCCGACGTCAGCCAGCGCATATTGGGAATGGCATAGGCACCGATTGGTTTTCTGTCGCCCATTTCCTGGGAGTAAGGGCGCCCTTCGTCTGCGAGGTGCGCCTGCTGCTTGTGGCGCAGAGAGGAGAGGGCGGGGCGGCGGGGGATTCTCTGACCGGCTGGAGCAGCATCTAATAACCAACTCACAAAATAAAAACAAACCAACAAACACGCCAGAGGGAGTGTTCGCCCAGGGCGCCAAACAAGCTAGGACCGCCAGTGGCGTTCACATTACTTTATATGTTAATTTCAGAACCCACAAGACTATACTATTATTTAGCAGAGTGAAGCTGACCCCCCACCCACTTGAAACGTAAAGGTAAATAGGCGGAGCGGTTAGTGCTACGTTTGTGCAGATTTGTGCAGGTAAAATTAGCGTTTGTGCTGCTACGGTTTTTGAGATATTAAACATTATTTTATAGGTCATTCAAAGGTCACCATCCCCCCAGACTGCTCCAAAACAAACCAAAATGGTCTACTTTTTTAGTGCTACGTTTGTGCTGATTTGTGCAGGTAAAATTAGCGTTTGTGCTGCTACAGTATCTGAGATATAATGATTTTAATTATTGCGGCCTACACTGTATAACACCAGTGTCTGTGGCAGTGAGTTTCAGCAGCTGTGGAGTTTTTCACTTTTTCTAGGCTTGCTGCATATTAACTTTTATTAGTTTACACTTTAGTAACACAATTTATTCAGCGCAAAGGTCAATATTTCTTTTGTTACTAGTGCAGAAACGTACACAAGGTAGGCTAAAGTTTTTATTTTTTCTGTGGCAAAACTGAGTTTCATGTGAAGTGATTCACGTATACCTAAATTATTATTATTTTTTACATACCCAGTTGGCCTCTATGATTTTGTTTTGAATTATATATGTTCATTATTATTAATGTAGCTGTCTCAGAAAAAATGAAGTGTTTGCTTTGATAGGTTGTTACCTACGTGTAGAAAACTGAATATTCCACAGCACCTAGGCAACATGTGGCTCACCGGCCCCTCCACTGTGGCTCTTATAAGTCTTATAAGTCCAAGTCCAAGTAAGTCATTTTTTTATTATAAAGACAACAAGAAAGGGTTCTGTTAACAGTTTGTTTTTTTTTATGAAATATCTGCATTGACTATTCACTGAATGTACAAGGCTTTTAAAAGTGATTTAATGTTTCTTAGGTTCAAATCTGTTTACTGTAATTTTCAAGTTGGTTGCCCATCTTTCCTAATTTTCAATTATTATGGAAAGGACTCACGTAGCTGGCTTCATTTTAACAAATACTTTTTTCCGATATAAAGCTTTGATGATTCATTGTCTTATCAAATCTAAAAATAAGCATTTTTATTTACATTTCCATAGCTTACACGACACAACAACTCATTTTCTAGATATTTATAGGCTCTTTCTTTTTTTAGGCTCTAGACAGGTTTTGTAGCAGCAGGGGGAAAAGGGGCCCTTTGAAATGAAAAGGATGCTGACCCCTGACTTAAGAAGAGTGGTGTGTGACGGTGCAGTGGTGCGACACAAGAGGTCGCTATCACACAAGCTCACCACTCACAAGCAGCCAAGCACAATAGCAACAACGTTATATAACTGGAGTAAATTGGAAATTAACAAAGGGCAGTGTTAAAAGTAGAGTAAGAGTGGTTTAAATCCACAGCGAATTTCTATAACACATCTGTCAAAGGTTACTTAATTTCTACTGTACTTCAAAGTGATGCTTTGTAGTTTATGAAAGTGTTTTGTGTGTTTGTATAAGGTAAAATTACATGTGAAGTTTACAAAGTTCTTCAAGTTAAAGTACACATATATTAAGAATGAAAGTCGTTATAGCTAAAGTATATAGTAACAGTAATGCCAAAGTAATACTCAAGTTACGTATAAGTTACAAATTTAAAGAAGTATTTTGAAATCAAAGCTTAGTGCATTGACTGACATTTAACTAGACTCACAAGATGGCTGACAATGATCATGAAGAGCAATACTGCTGAGCAGATTACAGAACTATATATAATATAACTTCCGGCACCACTCCGAGCTGGCAGCCAGCATCAGCAGCTCCGACCTGACCGAGTCCTTTTTTCTCTTTAATATATGCTTCTTTGTTGTTCTTGTGTTTCTTGTTTTTGTTTTTCTATTGTGGACTGCTGTTCCCCACAATGGAGCTCAGAATTCTATGGACAATCGTGTTCTTTATTACATTTTTTACCGCATCTGTGACCAGAGAGCGCGTGGAGGTCCGACCTCCCATTGTTTTCAGCAGGGATCAGCTGTTAGCCCTCTGGGCCTCCGCTGCCCTGCCTACCGCCGAGCAAGCCAACATCCCCTGCGAGGTGAGGAGGAAGAGACGCGGTACTCAGGCCGGGATCGGGCGTCGCAGTAAAGTTAGGAGGTACTGGCCAGCAATTCCATCTATTATTATGGGGAATGTGAGATCTCTCCCCAATAAAGTAGACGAGCTGGCGGCTCTTACCCGACATCAGAGGAGCTACAGGGAGTGCAGCCTGATGTGCTTCACAGAGTCGTGGCTAACCGCGCTAACTCCAGACTCACACGTAAACATGGATGGTTTTCATCAGATCCGGGCCGACAGAACAACGGAGAGTGGAAAGAAGAGAGGAGGGGGTCTGGCTGTGTTTGTGAACGATAGATGGTGTAACTCTGGGCATTTATCTATCAAAGAGACGCTATGCTGTAAGGACATTGAGCTGCTAGAGAGAACCGCGAGAGTTTAACACATGATTATGATAGCTGTGTATGTCCCGCCCTCTGCTAACGCTGCAGCAGCCTGTGAGGTCCTGCACACTGTAACCAGCAGACTCCAAACACAGCACCCTCAGACCCTTTTCCTGATCTCTGGGGACTTTAATCACATCTCCCTGTCCTCCACTCTCCCCACCTTCACCCAGTATGTCACCTGCCACACCAGAGACAATAAAACATTGGACTTATTGTATGCCAACACCAAGGAGGCATACAGCTCATCACCTCTCCCTCCCCTGGGGGGCTCAGATCACAACCTGGTTCATCTCCAGCCTGTGTATAAACCTCTAGTACACAGAGAACCAGTTGTGAAACGCACAGTAAGGAAATGGTCGGCAGAGACTGAACGGACTGTTTCCGTTCTACTGTGTGGGACAACCTCTGCAGCCCCCTGGAGGATGACCTCAACAGCATCACAGACTGCATTACGGATTACATGAACTTCTGTGTGGACAACACCATACCCAGCATAAAGGTTCGGTGTTTTTCTAACAACAAGCCATGGATAAATCCTGAAATTAAGGCTCTCCTCAAGGACAAGAGGAGAGTCCTTATATCTGGAGAGAAACAGGAGCTGAGAGTTGTCCAGAAGAAGCTGAAATGGAAGATAAGGCAAGGAAAGGAAAACTACAGGAGGAAGATGGAAGAGCAGCTGCAACAGGACAACATCAGAGAGGTTTTGAACAGCCTGAAGACAATCTCAGGACAAAAACCAACCCCACAGGGTGCAGGAGACTTGGGCTGGGTGAATGACCTAAATAAATATTTTAATAGGTTTGATCAACCACCCACCCCTCCCCCAGCATCGTTCCTGGGGAAAGTACCACAGCTGTGGAAGACATCCTGTGTGGTATCGGTACCAAAGACCTCCCATCCCAAGGACCTCAGCAGCTACAGGCCGGTAGCCCTGACATCACATCTGATGAAGACCCTCGAGAGGTTGGTTCTGAACCATCTGTGCCCCCTGGTGAGGTCTTCATTGGAGCCGCTGCAGTTTGCTTACTAGCCTGGCATTAGGGTGGAGGACGCCATCATCTACCTCCTGCACCGAGCTCTGACTCACCCAGAGAAGCCTGGAAGCACTGTGAGGATCATGTGCTTTGATTTCTCCAGTGCTTTCAACACCATCCAGCCACGACTTCTGAGAGACAAGCTGGAGCTATCAGGAGTGGACCGCCACATGTCCAAGTGGATACTGGACTACCTCACAGAATGTGAGGACAAAGGGCTGTGTCTCTGATATGCTGGTCTGCAGTTCGGGGGCCCCACAGGGAACTGTGCTGGCACCGTTCCTCTTCACCCTCTACACTGCAGACTTCTCCATCAACTCCCCACGCTGTCATCTACAGAAGTTCTCTGACGACTCTGTCATAGTCGGCCTCATCACAGGTGAGGACGACTCAGAATACAGACAGTGGACTCTGGACTTTGTAGACTGGTGTCAGCAGAACCACCTGCTGATCAACTCCAGGAAAACCAAGGAGTAGGTGGTGGACTTCCGGAGATGCAGACTCACCACACTGACACCGGTGAACATCCAGGGAGTGAACATTGAGATAGTGGACTCTTATAGGTACCTGGGTGTTCACCTGAATAATAAACTGGACTGGAGCCACAACACTGACGCCCTTTACAGGAAGGGTCAGAGCAGAGTCTACCTGCTGAGGCGGCTGAGGTCATTTGGAGTACAGGGAGACCTTCTATGACTCTGTGGTGGCATCTGTCATTTTTTATAGTGTAGTATGTTGGAGCAGCAGTTTATCGGCAGCTGAGAGGAAGAGGTTGGATAAACTCATCAGGAAGGCCAGCTCTGTTCTGGGATGCAACCTGGACCCAGTGCAGGTGGTGGGAGATAGAAGGACTCTGGCCAAAATAACATCTCTGATGGACAGAGTCTCCCACCCCATGCATGTAAATGTTGCTGAACTGCAGAGCTCCTTCAGTGACAGACTGCTGCATGCTCGATGCATGAAGGAGCGTTTCCGCGGGTCCTTCCTCCCAGCAGCTGTCAGACTGTACAATCAAAACTGCTCCCAACAAACATAGATGTTTACATCTGCACTGTAACTGCAATAATTTAATCAACCGATTCGCACTACAACCTGGGTTTGCCTCTTATCTGTAGTTAATTTTATTTTATTTAATAATTGTACAGTACTTTTTTTTTTTTTTTTTTTTTTTTTTTTTTTTTTAGGTGACATTCCATGTCCCTATTGCCAGTCTTGGCAGCCGGGGGTCGGTCCGCCAGGGCCTCCGCTCCTGGCCGCCACCCGGCTCACAATGCACCCGACCCCTATGGCGCCTCCTGCAGGTGGTGGGCCTGCGGGAGGATGGGCCCATGTCTCCTCTTCGGGCTGTGCCCGGCCGGGCCCCATGGACTAAGGCCCGGCCACCAGACGCTCGCCCTCGGGCACCCTCCCCGGGCCTGGCTCCAGGGCGGGGCCCCGGTAACCCTATCCCGGGCAGGGTAAACTGTTCCCTCGATATTCTTTTCATGGGGGTCTTCTGAATCGCTCTTTGTCTGGTCCCTCACCCAGGACCAGTTTGCCATGGGAGACCCTACCAGGGGGCAAAAGCCCCCAGACAACATAGCCCCTGGGATCCCTGGGACACACAAACCCCTCCACCACGATAAGGTAGCGATTCAAGGAGGCGGAAATGAGCTTCCTCCGAAGGGTGGCTGGCCTCTCCCTTAGAGATAGGGTGAGAAGTTCGGCCATCCGGGAGGGGCTTAGAGTAGAGCAGCTGCTGCTCCACATCGAAAGGAGCCAGCTGAGGTGGTTCGGGCATCTGGCAAGGATGCCCCCTGGGCGCCTCCTGGGCGAGGTGTTCCAGGCATGTCCCACCGGGAGGAGGCCCCGGGGCAGACCCAGGACACGCTGGAGAGATTATATCTCTCGGCTGGCCTGGGAACGCCTTGGTATTCCCCCGGACAAGCTGGAGGAGGTGGCTGGGGAGAGGGAGGTCTGGACCTCTTTGCTTAGGCTGCTACCCCCGCGACCCGACCTCGGATAAGCGGATGAAGATGGATGGATGGATGGATGGAATTGTACAGTACTCTGTTTATAGTAACCATTGTCCTTGATGTAAATATGTAAGAAAAAATTGTGTATGTTTCTGTTCCGTGTCCTGTGTACTGTTTATTTGTATATGTGTCTTTCTGGCTGCTGTTACAACCAGATTTCCCCTTGTGGGACAATTAAAGGATTATTCTTCGATTCTAACTACAGACTGTTTGTAAAAGTGAAAGAGTAAGAACACTGAAAAGGGTAAAGAGATCAAGAGGAGAAACTTTCAGAGCGCGAATTGAATGAGGTGATTAACAACATAATGTCACCTGCAGAGATGTACAAACCATTTATGAACAAATACGCCAAAGGACACGCTGGAGAGATTGTATCTCTCGGCTGGCCTGGGAATGCCTTGGTGTTCCCCCGGATAAGCTAGAGGAGGTGGCTGGGGAGAGGGAGGTCTGGGCTTCTCTGCTTAGGCTGCTGCCCCCTGCGACCCAGCCCCGGATAAAGCGGAAGAAGATGGATGGATGGATACACCAAATACAAACTGCAGATTCAGACGCAAAGCGCAAAGTAGTGTACTTCACTTTCCTCATTCATTGTTAAAAGAGCTGAAAAACAGCTACAAGGAGACTTTGCAGATAGTGATTAAGAGCCATGGCCAGATGTTGGGTCGTGCTTAGGATCTCAAAGTACCAAATCAAGGTCAAAATCAAGAAGGTCTAAAAGTGGTTCAGGTCAAACTGATGACCCTCTAAAGTTTAAAGTCTGGCAGTTGTCATTTGAAACCATGATTGAAAGAAAAAACATTTCAAAGAATGAAAGACTATTATCTCAGGAAGTAACTCGGTAGACCCACAAAGAGAGCGGTTGAAGGATTTCTCCTAGTGGACAGAGATGAAGCATACAACTCAGCTTGGGAAGTGCTGGAAAAGCTATTCGGAGATCTTTTCACTACAGAAAACGCTTTAGAGACAAACTTCACAGTTAGCCTTAAATAAGCTCCAAGGATGGAAGTGAGTTGAGAAAGTTTGCTGGCTGTGCAGCTGTAATGCCACAAATAAAATCATTAGATGGAAATTCAGAAACTCTTGTTGGTTGACGACAAGATGGAACCGCACAGCTATGAAAATTTGTAATGAATTTTCCATCAGCTAGCCATATGGGAGGTATCTGGGAACGCCAAATTCGGACAGTATGAAGCATACTAACAACAATGCTAGACAAGTCCTCAAATAGGCTTGATACAACTAGTCTAAGAACACTCCTTTACAAGTCAATGGCATCATTAACAGCAGACCGTTAAGTGTGGAGTATCTTAATGATCCCTCGGATCCGAAATCATTAACTCCTACTTACATATTAACGATGAAATGTTCAGTCATTCTCCCCCCTTCCCGGACGGTTTTGCAGGGAGGATTTGTATTTGAACAAAAGATGGAAAAAAGTATGTCAGGTTGGGTGTCAGACGCCACCTCTCTGGGGCCATCTCAGGCCCTCCAAGGTTTGGAGGCCTATCTCCCCCTACCACCACTTCCCCTGCCAGTGGCGGACTCCCTCAGACATCGGTGCGTTGGTGGTTCTTTGTGTCCAGGGATGGGCGTCCAGGTACACACCGGCTCACGCCCCGAACCTTTATCGGGGCCTGGAGCCTGGGGCTCGCTCGGGCCACTTCGGAGGTGGGGTGCCCCCGGCCTCTCGGCCTGGGGCTCGGTCACTCAGGCACAGCTGGCTGCTGGCGGAGCTCACGGGCGCGTCACTGCAACTCCCCCTGGCTTCTGCTCCGCGGCTGCTGAGTGAGCCCTCATCTGGGACTCTCCTCAGCTCTTACTGGGACAGTGGCGTGGCTGCCCCTCTGTTGGTCTTCCTTGGTCTCTTGTGTTCTGGGGGCCTCTGGATGTCTGGAGTCTTGATCTCCTCCATACCTGCTTCATGCCCTGGAGGACGGGGCTGTGGCCCCCCCACACCCTCTAGCAGATCATTACATGAAGGAACCTTTTAAAAAAAAACAAGCGCGTCCATGCTCACAGGTGTACACACGGGTGATCACACCCACAAACTACACCCTTTTTGGCTCCTACCTCAAAGCACACTGTGTTCTGTTGATCTTATGTGCTGCACAATAATGTTTAACATTTAGTATTTACTGTCATATTCCCATATATCATTGTGATGTTGTTTATTCTATTACTCTTGTTCTCTTCTGCTTGTTTTCTTTTTTATTTCTCAGCAGGTGATCCAGGTGATTGATATATGCATTTTTTTTTCTTTCTGCCCATTCTGTTGGTTTTTGTCTTTTGCCCTTCTCCCCCGTCCCTCTTCTCAGCTGTTTCTCTTTCCCTCTTTCTTTCTCCCCTTCTTTCCCCCAGTCAAGTCTGTCCCGTATTCAGTAAGTGAAAATAAAATAAACAATAAAAGGTGAATCAACTGGACCATTACGGCAAGCCTGGGATGGTCAATTTGCTAAAGTAAATCCGTTGGGCATCTTTCTTTGCCTTTAGACAACAATTCTGATGGCAAAAGAGCCAAACGGGACAGGCAAAAAAAAAAAAGATGGAAAAAAGTACAATTTCTAGCAAATGATTTTTGTCCACTTCTAATAGCTAAAGTAGGGGTGAAGAACTCCAGGCCCTTAGGCGAGTGTCCTGCAGGTTTTAGATATCACCCTGGGTCAACACACCAGAGTCAAACGATTAGTTCACTACCAGGCAGCTGGAGAACTTCAAGATATGTTGAGCCATAATTTAGCCATATAAATCAGCTGTGTTGGATCAAGGATACATCTAAAACCTGCAGGACACCAGCCCTTGAGGCCCCCCACACCTGAGCTTAAGTGTGACTTTTAATTGTCACATGCTTCAGTGCATCGAAAGTAAGCTGTACCAACTGGTTAAAACCAACCTTTTTTTGTCCCAGTCCAGCCCTGCTCAAAGAGAATCAGATAGATCATCCTGTTAATATATGTTTTTAATGTTGTAAAACTTTAACATTGGCATGTATGAGGATCGACTCACTTTGAAGCCTTTGAAGCCACTACATGATTTTTTATTTAGCTGTGAAGTTTGCTGCTTGGTGAATTCCTACTGAGACGCAACTCCCCAAATATGGTCACATTTGGCTTATGTTCCTATGGGAACACCTGAAATGCCAAACTAAGTGCTTTAGAACAAACAGACTGGTGATGCTTCTGTTGCTGTGTCCATCGTTTGTGCAGCCTATTGTCTGTTACATATCATAAATGTTGTTTATTGTATGTTGACTCGCGTTTAGCTCACATCACTCTTGTGTTAACCGTTCAAAAAGCCTTACAAAGCAGTTGACATGATTAAACTGAACAGGCTGAAAGCTGAACGATAAAAAGTCCAGTAAAGAAATTGATTTTAAAAATAATCTTTAGAAAATGACCCCCAAATAGTGTGCTCTCATTTCATAGTATGAATGCACTGCAGAGTTACCTTGAGCACTGGGTGATAAGAAAACAAGGACAAAACTGAAAAGGTGTTCTCTCGATGTGGGATATGTGTTTTGAAATACAAATAGATAGATCAAAACTAATCACAGATCTCATCAGAGAAATCGAAAGGTAAATATAGCAACACTGATAATAATTCATAGTAGCAGGTTGAACTAGACTTTAGGAGCTCTTATACACACTGCAAAAAAAAAAAAAAATCCACGTTAATCTGTTACTGTAAAAAGTCTTTCGCTTTCTTCTTCTTTGAGACAATAGAGTTGAAACAAAAACATTAGACATAATTTACTGGCACATTTATCACAAGGAAGTGCATGACTGAGTTGTAGTTTGGTATGTGGTGTTTTAGTATAAAAGTACCTGAGCGGGAGGATTATCCACATACCATCTGACAACATGAAGGTCCTGCTGCTTACGCTGCTCTTCGTGCTGCTGTGTAGCACCCAAGGTGAGGCCTTGTCATTCTAGCTTATATTCCATTTTAAAAGCAAACTTCTGATTGGGCTAGAAAATAGGTTTGATCTGAGGGAATCATTTGATTACACCTGGACTTCCTGACTGAGATGAAGGCTGTTGTCTTAGTATTGTAACATGTTTTGATGGATTTTATCCTTTTTTTTAATTAGTGCTCACTCTCAATTGCTACATCTGTGTGGATGAAAATGACACAAGCTGTAAGACAGAGACAGTTTGTCCACTGTCAGCGCAGTACTGTAAAACCAGCCTGAATGGTGCGTAGGATTTGTTTTCTACTTTCATTTTGTTTGTTCTCATGTTCATGATCTAATATGTGCGCTCATATATCATGTAAAATAATACAATTCCAACAATGGTGTGATGGTATAGTGATTGTATTTTTATTTTTTATTTTTAAACAGGTGACAGAATTTCTCGATCATGTGAGGAGTTCTGTGCTGAGGACTATTTCACAACCTGTTGCAGAGAGGATTTGTGCTAGGCCTGAAGCACCCCTCCCGTTCACTTTCACTTTCTGCTTAATCAAATACAATGAAAAAAATGAAATTACATTAATCTGAATGCAATGTCATTTGTTTATTTACCCAAACGGAATCTATCAAAATCACGCACACTTGATTAGAGTTTGACTTGCTCTCATTCATTATGATCCCAAATACATGACTGGTGATTACGGTCATGGATTTTCTTGTATTTTTTTGTTTTTCTTAATGAATAGATGTGGGAAGCAGGGCGAAACACACCCACACCCTCTTAATCCTTTCCTGAGTGACTTAGTGGGTCAGAGCAATAAGCAATGCTATGTGGGTCACTGTCTATCTCCACTGTAATAAAAGTTGGACTATTTTTTTAAACTGCTAAAAAAAAAAAAAACCATTAAAAGCTGTTGTCTTAATCTATTTGTTCCAGCTGTCTTTTCTTACAGGGCACAAGTGTCTTGCCTGTTTCACACATTAAAATCTTCATACATTTTCACACGGCCCCATGTGGCCACTGTAAGACTCCCTCACTGGTTTCGTTTGGGTGAGGTGAAACTGAGCTGATAACCACGGACCATAAAACGAACATCTCTTTTTAATGGTTCAACATGAGGTCTATAATGATTCGATGCTCAAATGATTTAAGATTTTTCATTTAATCCTTTTTTTTTTACATGCATGTAAACACAGTCACACTTGTGGTTGGCACAGGTCACTCGCCTAGCAGCATTCACGCATCCTGCTTTGTTTTCAGATATGTCACACCTGTTGTTGTTAAGAACCCACAGTATGCAACAGGCCAGACTTGTTCTCAGAAACAATGCACTGCTGCACTGTGCATTGTTTTGTTGATGGAGAGATAAAAATACTGCAGAACTGTATACAGACTAGAAGGCCATTTTAAAGAGGCTCATTAAATCATGGGAGGTTGGCTGAAGTCAGCCACGAAGTGATTACCGTATGTGGTTCATTTAGGACTTGTTATTATTACGCTTACCTTGCTGTGCAAAAGGCATAACCACCACAACATCTGACACTAGAAGACAACAGTGACATGACTAATCGAAATGAGCTGAAAGGCAGCAAAATACATTTCAGCATCACGTCGTTTTCTTTGAAGTACTTCTTTTATTTTCATGTTTGTGAAAATATAGGTCATATTTTTTAATCTCTCCAGCTGTTTTCTGCTCTGCATTAGAGGAGCTCAGACAGTATGATTTGTGGATTAAAAGAGCACCAACTTCACACTTCATGTGTTACAACTTAGTGCGCTTTGAACCACTCCAGAGAGATGATCGATTAGTCTCTAGGTAACAAAAAACAACAAGAAGAAATGCATTGCATGCAAAAATAACCTTATATTTTTTGTGCCTCACCACAAACTGATATGTGAAAACTTTCCTACATTTATTGTGGTTTGTCAAAAAGTTACTTTAAATATTTCAAAGCTGTGGAAAAATACTTGCCTGCAGCTGTTGCCCACACAGGAAAGAGCTGTTACTGAGCACGTGAGAAATTGTGTGCAGCGCGCTCAGTGTAGTGTTTGTTTTATTGTCTAAAAACCTGCCTGAGGGCATGGTTGTCACAGATGAACAGTCTCCTTTCAAGTGCATTTTTTTCCACACATTACATTCCCTTTTGCTATGCTGTCTTTAAATTCCTAACTTGTTAAGCCAAGCACAGATATACACATTGTTTTACCTCACTACATTTATTACCTTCAAGTTCAGATTTTAACACATACAATGCACATGTATTTAAATAATCTCCCCATAACTGTGAAAAATAAACTGCAACTTCAAAACTACTCCAACTGCTACATTAAAGCACAGCTTACATATACTTAAAGCACATCCATGACAGCATACCGTAAGTAGTATTTGATGTAACTTTATGTAAACAATCTGTTTATGGGCCTGTGTAATTTGACTAGTATAAAGATGCAGGTGGTTAATTACTACATTACTACTACATTTGGTTTCAATTTTGTATTAGTGCTAACTGATTACAGCGTTACAGATAGATATAAAACCTACATTAAATTCCCACTGATGTAAGGAGGAACACATCTTAGCACTTAAAGCTATAGATGATGATGACAGAAAGTATTGAAATTCCACTACTTACCTTGCATCATGGCAGAGATTAATGCCTCAGTTTGCATAATAACAATAAAAAGTCTTGAATCTGGGTTTTTGTGTGTTGCCTCAGAATCACAGGATATGTTTGTTTTTTTTAAATATATGTTTTAAAGATTACCCCAGCAGGTCCAGATGTTTATTCTTGCACTCCGTTAATCAGCTCAGTGTGCCCAGATTTAAACCATGACCTTTATGATCAGTCCAGTGTATACAATGTGCACCGCTGGAGTAAAGTGGATATAAGAAAATGACTTTTCCAATAAAACGCATGAAAACGCTGCTTATACATCCATATATTATTGATCTCAAAAACTAATGTCATCTCTAGTCAATTGTTCTTAATGGAATGATTAATTTTACCTTGATTTTACCAGTGATCCTCATAATTATTGATTAATATTTATGATTGATAATATTATTTAGGCAAAAGACTTTTTAGTCTTAAGTCTTCCTAAGTTGCCTTTAATGAGGAAATTTACCTGTAAATTTTTGTTTTTGTAATTTCACTTAGGTCAGAATAAATAAATAACATGGCTGCTCGCTGCTTCCCTACTGGAAAAAAAAGAAAAGAATCAAAACAAAGACAGAGTCTGCTGATCCACCAATAGTGGGCTTGTCAAGAGTGAATCCTGCTTTAGCTGCTAGAGTAATGGTGGGCCATCTATTGGATTAGTGGAGGGATTTCACTGTGGTATTAATCTGAGAAGACAGCAGGCGACCGAGGCTGGCCTCAGACTGAGCTGTTGTGTCTTTCAGCCTCTGGCTTTCACTCGGCTCGCTGTTTGTCCTCCATCTGACGCACCAAAGCAAACTGAACCCGAGACCTCGCAGCCAACATGAACCTTTTCTGCTTTTCTCTGGTAAGATGCATGCATTTGTCTTCTTTACAGAACAGTCTGTGTGTGAGTCGCAGAGTAAAAGAGAAACTTGAGTTGCAAATCTGAGGTTAGCCACAAGAAATATATCGTGAAGATCAATAAATAACACACTATGCATACCTAAATGTGTGGGAAGCTACAGAGTGTCTATCTAGGTTTTTAATCGCAGTTTTCCTACAAAGAAGCAAAACATGATGCTAAAGCGCGGCACTAATCTAATGAGAATGGTTGCTGCTACATCTTCTCGGTAAATAGATCATTGATAACCTGATGCAGAAAGTTTGATCATTAGACAAGTCCTCCTGACACCGACCTTGTCTTCTTATCTTCCTTTGTCTGAAAACTTTAAGCTTTGTTTGCCATAAAGTTTTAAGCAACATTTCACAGCAGTTCTTTTATTACAGTATGTATTTTGAAGCCCTGGTTTATGTATTACTGACTAATTTCTTTATGCCTACAAGTGCTGTTAAAAGTGTTTATTAATGAAGCCACAAAAGCTAAGATAAGAAGCAGGAATACACACGTGTGCACAATATACACATGGGTACCTCAGATGCTCCTGCAGCTGTCATGCTGCACGTGGGGATGTGACATGTGGGTTGGATACTTTAAACTTGTCTCTGCACAGATGTTGGGGATGTTTACAAATGATCAGACTGATTCATCATTGCCTAGAATCTCTAACGGATGTCGCACCTTTTAACCACTCTGCTCAAATAGCACATACAGCAAGTTTTCGTGCTGCCCGTTAACCCAGGTAGAAATCTAGAAAAGAGAAAAAACAAACACAGCAGCAAAGCAGCAGCATCTCAAAATACACACTTGTTCCCCTGCAAATACAGGAACTTACACTTCATTTGGAAGCTTTTTGTTTAAACCATTTTGCACTACATCTTACATTTTGAGTACTCTGTAAAGACCTGTTATTGGCCCACAGTCATATGAGTCAGGGATTGATTTTCTAAAAGATGGAGGACTCCAGTTCTGTCTCAGACCACTCATTAAGAATTTTGTGGTTTGGTTTAACCAGGAATGGTTGAGTAGAGAAAGAATACAAAATCAATACTCTGCACTATCTTTTATCATGTACACCGATGAGACGTCACAGTACAGTCAAGATGAGCTGACGAGAGAAATTGGTTATGCGTTCCTAGAAGGAATCCCAACGAATCAAACAAAATTTAATCCACGCTGAAATCAGTTCTGTCGAAATTCCCTCATCCATGGTTGACAAGCAAATTTAAAGGAGCTTTGGAGCAGCATTGGTGACATTTCCCTGCAGTCATATCAAATCCTCATAACTAAAATTTTCATATTTTGCATCTGATTACAATGAAATGCAGATTTATGTGCTGGAAACATGGATGGAAACAGATGAATTTCATATCCGGCTGCCAAACTGCAGCCCTCTAACAACTGTGTGTCTTTTTGTCTGTCCACTGGGCATCAGGAGGGATCTATGGACAGCCTGTACGAGGCGGTGCAGAGCTCCAGCGACGGCCCACCACAGCCTGTCCCGAGCCGCTCCTCCAGCCGCTCGTGCAGCCGCTCCTGCAGCCCGGCAGTCTTGCTGAATGATGGCACAAAGTGGCGAGGCTCTGGAAGATCTATATCCATGGTGTGTGTCATGAAAATCTCGTACATTGAAGCATGTTGTACAGACTGTGAGCGGTGCGGGCTTGTGAACAATCATGACCAGATTGTATGGGGTCACGGCCTTGAGGAGCTGTGACATGTAACCAGATTGAACCTAAAAAAAATAAAGCTGATTATTAAATGATGAGCAGAGCCAGTTGACAGCTGCCTCTGAGGCGAGGCCAAATGTTCAGTTTCAGTGAATCTCTACATGAATCAGCTGGAGGATTTTGTTGAATGTGGCAAGTTGCTCATTTAGTACAGACAGCCTTAAATGCTTTGTTTTCTTTCAGGAGATGCCTCAGACGCAGAGAGCCAACTCGAACAAGAAGAAAAGAAGGTGAGCTCAGACGTAAATTACTCAAGAATGTTAAGATCGTCCTATATGCCCCACATTACAATGCTTTAAGCTCGAAGCTCAATCTGCTCTATCTCCACATATTATGTATGTCACTCCGCTTCGAACAGACAGGAAAATTGTATTAAAAACATCAAGTAATCCTGGAAGGAATTAAGGCTTCTGTTCGTCTAGTGCGTGCTGTGGCCTTATTTCTCTTTCTTTTGTTGGTCGAGCGTGCAGAAAGCATAAAGCTGCCCTGCCAGTGACAGAGCTTTCCCATTGAGTAATAATATGGCTTGAAAGGCTCCCTGTTTATTTTCGCTGTGGGTTAATACTGTAAATCCTTCCTGCAGCAGAGCAGAATAAATTGGAATGCTGCGCTTAAAGAAGAGGGATTGACGTCCGTAAGACACAATAGGAACCAAAAAAATCTATAAATTGTTCAGCTTTGTTGACAGAGAACTGTATTTTGAGAAGAAGGACCCTTCACACTGTTGGGCCAGCAGAAGGCAGATTACGGCTTTGGGCTAGCTGGACTAAGCGGATTCAAGGTCAACACCTTTTACTCCCTTGGCCTTTCTTTGGACAACGTACAACTTTGTTGACGCTGTAAACGCAAAGAAAGATTTAACACAGTGGACATCTGCACAGCATGAGTCTGCAGTCTTGTGGTCATGTTTTGTGGTTTATGTGCTCCATAGTTGCCTTTTTGAAGTCCCAGGCTCTTTACTTTGTGTTGTGAAGAAAATAATAATGTCTAATTTGTTTTAAATAAAAATAATAATCCAAGATAATGAAATATTTCTTTGTTATTTTACTTTTAGGACACATATATCCAAATCTGCATCAGATAATGAAACACTAGGTGAGTATAACAATTTCTAAACTTCACTTTTTATTAGTGCTAAAGTGTAACTTGTGCATAATGACTGTTTACAACATGTGTTACAGCCCTGACTCCCTTTCACAAACCCTGAGGTAGACTGCGATGAAATAAATGTGTATTTTGGAAGCTTCTAATATTATTTATATTCAAACTTCCAGCGAGCTACCAGGCTTTATGTCCGTGTCTCATAATGCTGATAATGATTTTACTATCAGTGGCTTCCATTCACCCCAACTTTTCGCTTTAAAACCTCCAACGCTCGTCTCTCTCCACGGCAGACACTCCCGGCTGTAATACTGCAGTGTGGCAGCATGCCAGGAGCAGAGAAGATTTAGTTCACATCGCCAACAATCACAATGAAGGTAAGCAGGAAATAAAGAGGCTAAGCTCATCTAAAGTTTATGCCAGCACTCATCTGGAGTCCCAGCAGGACGCTCAAAGGCAGGGTGGGGATTTCGAACCCAATTCAGCATTAAAAAATGACCCCAGACTATCGGCCACTGTGATCTTAAATGGGCGGGACCATTGAAATTCGCCTTTCTGTTAGTATAAAGTAATTTATCAGCCCATTTAATCTAAACCCTGAGATCTCTTAATATAAGAAGAAGAAGTGCAATTTTAGCAAACTGTCTCAATTTGTCTACATGAAAAAGAAATGCTGATGCAGTAAATGGAAAAAATGCTGTCAGCACAACTCTCTGTGCTCGGGTTTTAGGAAATAAATGAATACAAATAGAGAAAAGGTTCTGGATGCTCATTGTCCAGACTGTTAATGGAAATACCCAGTTCTTTTTGGAGAGTTTCTATAGTAGATCATTCAATTGTTTACCTATTATTTAGTTACTTTGGTGTAGTATGAACAGCAATGGAGGGAGGTCTCTGTCAGCAGGACAAGCTGTAAAATGTAGCGAAATTCCAAAGATGTCCAGTGGGCCAGATTGGAGTCATTTTAGGGCCTGACTCTGGTCCCCAGGCCTTATGTTTAACATTGGTCGGGACAATCTGCAATGATGTCGAAAACAACAAGTGAGAGAATGTTTAATTTAATTCTAAGATTTGCTAATCATTGAGGCAAATTCCTTAAAAAGTCCTCAGGTGTACACATTGTGTTGTTGCAGAGATGCGAAAGACGAAACACAGGACAGAAACCAGAGGTGGGAAAGGAAGTCATCATTCTGGCACCAAGAAAAAGGAGAAACAGACCTCAAGCCAGGTTAGAAGAGTAGTTTCACTTTTAGACTGTTTCACTCAAAACCCTCTCTGCAGACATGTTTCAGTCATGCAATGCATTCAGATCTTTGTGGGTACCACAGCGGTATCAGTTTGGTTTTAGGTTTTAAGACCATTTTGTTCATTTGGTTGGCTGGTTTTAATGCCTACTCTGAAGTTTATTGCTCCCAAAAGGCTGATAAATCTGTGCCAGCATCATGTTTGAGCACCTTCGACACACCACAGCAGAGCATTTAACAGCACCGACACCACCACCTGATGTGACTTGCTGAGAGCTACCGCTGGCCCAAATGGCACAATCTTTTAGCACAAATGCTGATTGGGTTTTAATACAGTGCAGATGGTTCAAAGAGGGGTGCACCTCTCTGTGTAATCTCTGGACCACATGGCAGAGAGGGATGTGAAAACTCTGTGTGTGCGTGCGTGTTTAGAAAGGTTTAAAGGCCTCATGCCAGGTTTCTCAGTGGCCAATCTACCTATTGCCATCATAGTTAAAAGAAAACAAAGCATAGCTTGCCAAAACCGGTTCAGCAGCATTTTTCCTTCCTCAAAACACATTATGACAACACTGACATTGTCACATGATCGCTGAGCGCATATCTGCAAAGACTTATAATGTTTACAAATCTTGCAATCCTGTTATCCTTTGTTAATTGAATCTCATTACTATTAATGGTAATGAGATTTTCCTCACCCATTCAACTCTGCCTGTTTGTAGTAGTCCTGCACAGCTCTCCCCTCTAACAGAGAGCAGGCACCCTTGCTATCTGTCTCCTCACAGATCTAAACTAGAAGTCAGTGGACCAGCTGAAAGAATCTAAACTCAACCCCCTAAATTTTCCATTGCTCTCATCAAGCCTGTTAAACACTCCCTGCCAGAAGGTCACACACAATGAATCAATGTTAAGGGGTGTGGGATATTAGAGGTTCTGGAATGAAAGTGTTTAAATGGTGAGTGTGTGTGCATTTGTTTATCTTTTCAGAGTGTCCATGCCAACGGAGTGGCAACAGAGTCCAAAGCAGCTGTCAGGAGAAACCCCAAAAACAGCAAGAAAGCAGGCGGGAAAAGTGGGAAAGAAGGGACAAAGAAAGCAAACAGCTCCAGAGGTAGGAGCTTTCACCAACATTAACCATCATTTCAAACTCTTGGTTGCACCTTTATTCACAGTGGTTAACACAGCAATCAGCTGTTTAATATTTTAGACCGGACACAACCCCAAATGGCTTTGTGTCTCCTTCTAGAATCAAACCAGGTATCTTTAGCTCGTTACGCAAACGTGTAAAGCACTATAGTATATTTAATACAAAAGAATTAATGTCTAGTAATCATCAGTAAATTTAAAATGTATTCAACTTTAACTGTTTAGTCAAAGTCACTGATAGCGCACCGGACATCCTTTAGTGTCGCCACTGTGACCTGTTGTAACAATAGTGACGTTGCTCCTAACTTGTTGCATTTTAAACCAAACCACAGTCTCTTCCTGAACCTATTTAAAACACTAGTGAATAAAATTCAATTTTTCAGCATTTACTCTAACCTTCACCTACACCCCGCTGCCTTAAAACAAAGATCAGAAACATTGCTTACAACTTTACAATAGTAAAAGAGTTTTTTTTTTTAAATGATATCGTTATTTTTAAATCTTGCCTTTGTCCTTCCTGACGTTTCTAGAATTTCTATGACTCTATGACTAAGAAAGATTTTGGCTCAAAATAGCAGAACAGCTACAGTTATGTGGCAACTCCAGTTAATGCCCTTTAAAAAAGTAATCAACTTTAAATTCTACTTCTGCTTTTAAGAGTTGCAGCACCTTCAAATTACGTGTCTGCGGCATCCTCACACCTCTCAGAGGGCCACAGCGGTTTAGGATGTGAGGGTTACAAAAGCCAAGGACATACTACACATACTCTGTTTGGCCAACCTCCTGTTTCCTCCTCTCTTTTCGGTACTGCTTCGACATGTAAAGTGATCCTCACAGTGAACTGTCTCATTTGACTAAGTCATTTCCAGTTCAGTTTAACTCTGATGAGGGTTAAACAGCAAATCATTGCATCATCTAAGTTAAATAAAGTTACACTTGAGTCTGATCCCAGTTTGAGAATGGTGAGAATTGTTGACTGTAAGTCACTTTTTTTCTTGTCCCCTCTCTCAGTGTGCTCCCCACCTGGCATGATGAGCCCACAGATGGGACACCACTTTCCCGAAGTGCCGTACAGATCAGACAGGAGGCCCTACCCGGGTAAATTCTCCACCCTCCCCTCTCAGGAGAACACAACCCCAGGCCGATGCACTGACATGGCCAGCCTTCCCGGTGGAGCGACGCCCACCCACCACCAGCGGTGGAGTAACCCTGCTGACAGCAGTCTAGCCTGGGGGACCGTACAGCACACCTGCCGCAGGCCTCTAACAGAGTATCGCGTCTACTCCCATGACTTCATCACGGCGCACGTGAAGGAGTGGGAAGGAAGACAGGAGCACCGGCAGGTAGTGGCCCAGGATGGTTGCTTGAAGCAGGACTGTAAACCTGAGATTCCCCCAAGGGTGCCGCGATCTATCACTGATGTGGACCTGTCCGAACCAAATGTAAGTTTCATGCTGATTGCCACACAGTACTGAGACTGAACTAAAGAGCAGTGAACTAAAAATGGCAACAGTTTTTCAAGGTACTCAGCAGATTGGTTGTCCCAAGAGAACTTCCTCTGAGTGTTTCAGCTGCCTTTCGACCCAGGCTGACTGGATGACGCTGAGCTGAGGGTTTTGTGGTGGACATGTGATCAGCTGTAGGATTCATATCTGTCTTGTCACTCAAGATAGTTGTCTGTGGTTTGTCAAATGCAGTCGAATGCATTTAAGACCAATTAGGTGCCTTGCTGATGACATTTTGTGGTCTATGAGAATTAATTCTGGTCACTATGTCAGCGCTATTGACATGTACCCAGCCTCCTCCCATACAGAACATTTTGCATTTTCTTTAAAAACGTCTCCTACAGATGCTAATATTGGTTGAACATTGAGATGTAGGTGTGGAAATTGATGACTTTGTGGATTTTCCTCATTGCGCAGCTCATTGCTAACATCACGCAACGGAGTGCACATTTGCACGCACATGACATCTCTCAAAGCTTTAGACTCTAAGCGATACTCGGTGAGCACGTGTGGCGTGTGAGCCATGTGTTACGCAAAAACAGTTGTCAAAGCCCAGGATGACTAGGGAGAAAATTGTCTGATGAAAACAACCATCCAGTGCAGAGATTACAAAATCCCCATGGATCTGTGGTGTCATTCGTTCTTAGAGTCAGAAAGTCATTTAACAGAGAATAAATCCCCAGAGGACTATAAACAGAGATGGCGCAGGGTGTTAAGACTCTATCTTGTCCTTTTACGAACTTCCCGTGAGATAGTGATAAGAAAAGAAAACAATCAAGTGAAGTGGTTTTAATTTAATTTCCTCTGAATTTGCTTATTTCTTGTTTTGTCACTGGGGAAGTTAACATTAGCTCTGCAGAACTAACAGTGCACACAATGCATGTCAGAACAGTTTTGATATACTTTTGGCATAAAACTGTATCTCAACAAAATATTTCAATGAAGATAGGGTGGATTTTTTTTTTTAAATCAGACAGGAAACCACTAAAGTAAGAAATTTAAAATCTTGATCTAGAACAAAATGAGTTTCTTTTGTTGTTGTTGTTGATTGCAAGCAGCAGGATTAGACTGAGGTTTAGGTCTGCAGAATTCCCTTTTCCACAACCGACCGCAGTGTAAACATGGCAAATCCCCAATGTGGCGACATGAGAGAGGCAAGGTGGAATCCTGTGGAGGCTAAAAACTCCCTCACCTTTTCTGATTCAGTGGAAACACTATGAGTGTGTGGGTGTGTTTGTAGATAAGAGTTTTGTAACTTTTATCATTCGTCACTGATTTTAGAAAAAGGGTGACTTGTTTTAGTGTATCCAAAAAGACATAAAGCCAAAAAACCCTCAGTTCCACACCGAGAGGGGAGGTCGACCGGAAGGTATTTCGACACACCAAAGTTGCCACTTTCAGCTGTTCCTCTGTCATAAATCCACACTTCCTCAAAAGCGTTCTGCCCCACATTAGGAAATGAACTCAGAAGAATAATTACTCCAGCATCATTTACCGCAACAGAGTTCCCCATTGCTGATAAAAGGGAAAATTTGAGGTATATTGAAAGAAGAATTGAATTAAACAAAAGAGGTTTTGTCTTCTTTTTATTCCTGAACTACATAAAATAGCTTTCACTGTGAAGCTTTTAGCCTCATTGGATAATTGAACCTGAGTTGAGTGGCTACATGTATATGATTGTGGCATACTTATGCACAGTTACAGACCAACATGGTGGTGTGGCTCACCATCAGCGTCTAAAAGATGAGTAGCAGATACAAGACAGATGTTTGAACAAGCAAATGCCACATTTATAAAACTGAAGTGCCGCTATTCCTGGAAGTGGTTCTAGTTGTTTCGCTGAGCCGGCCACAAAATGCACACATAAGCATTCGTATTTTTCCCCTTTCAGAGCTGCACTGAAAGAAACAGTGTGAATTGCCTCACATCCTGTGCGTTCTAAGGAAGTGAGCCAGCCAGCCCATCAGACAGATAATCTGTGTGTCAGTTAACACTTCTCTGTAGAGGAGTACAGCAAAGACAAGAGCAAAGGACTAAGATCCGACTAACACCTTGAAAGAAAAAAAAAGGAGTTAGAAAATGTTACAGAGGGCTGCATCTAATGTGTCAGACAAAGCAAGGAGCAAACCAAAGGTGGGTGAAAATAATTATGATCAAAGCTTCAGGGTCCAAATTTCACTTGTGACATCGACTCCGTTACAAATTTGTAGAAGATGAGGCTCAATCTAACATCACCAATTATTGAATTAAAAACTACAGTCTGCTGGAAGCAGCGCGATGTTTTTGGAGAATATGTCACAGTTCATTTTTTAAATGGTGAAGAAAGTCTTTAAAATAAAACCTTGATTTCTGCCAGTGTATTTTCAGTCAGAGAGTGCACTCAGAGCTGCATTAAATTAAATCAGTCTGCACAGGGCTGTCTAGGAGTATGGAGCTCATATTTAACCAGGATTTCCAGGGATTATTTATTTATATGATTATTTTTGGTGCTGTGCTGGGGAGATGATGGAGGCTTGGGAGAGATTAGGCTGACTATTAGTTTTATGAAAACCCGGGGGGGGGGGGGGGGGAACTGGAAGAATTAAAATTGAGCCAGAGCAGCTTGTCGTGTCACCAGTGCGCTGAGGGTAAACTGGTTTTATCAACGTACTTGTGTATTCGTTTAAGTTTAAAACACAAGCTCTCATTTAGTGTGTACTTGACTTAAAATCCTAGATTTTAAAGGAAGGGTTTTTTTTCTTTTCTTGTTGGTTTTTGTCTTGTCCTAGATGTTTTAAGACTGTTAAAAGAAAAACTGATTATATTTGGCCTGTGAAATCTCGGGTCACAGCACGATTGTGCTATTCAGACGTTGTTTAGCCGTCTTTGTGTGACATCTCTTTTTACCCTTCCCCACAGCGCTCCACAAGCTTTGGCAAATTTGAAGGTCTCAGACATCACTCATCACAGGCCAAACCGAAGGAAAATGGAACCGCTATGGTTTGTAGATGTGCTTGTTTTTCACTTTTGTAACCCTGATGTCAGCAAAATTTACTTCAATAGCAATAATAGTGTAACCGATGCATGAGACTGCCATACTTAATGCAGGTTTTTCACTCATACATTAAAAAGCGGACTGAAAGCGACACACTGGATTTTTTGAGAACAGAAAAACATGTTGTCAATACTAAATATAATTGTAGAATTGTAGAAAAGAAAAAGAGTTGGTGTTTTGTTTTTGTTTGTTTTTATTTTAGGTCGTATTCCTTAATATCCCCGTTCAGTTTGTACTAAACCATGTTTCTTCACACAGGTCACAGAAGAATGTGAAAGTTCAGACCCAAACAACTCAGCTGGACTCCGGAAGAAGATGAAGGAGATTTCACTGACCATGCGCAGAAAAATGGGCAAAAAACATGCCAAGTCTTTATCCGAGGAGACAGTGAGTCGCTGAATCACTCACACACACTTTTACATCAATTAACCGAGCACTCTGATAAGGTTTTTGACCGTTCACATACACACATTAATGCTTTAGTTCTCCAGCGCTGTTTTATTCTAAAGAATTTGTGCGCAAGTGATCAAAAAGTCCCTCAGCGTGCAACAAATTCGAGGCCACGGACATCACTTACTGCAAACCTGCTCTGTTTATCACTTTCATCTCCTCTGAAACCACATCCTCAAACTGTGACGCGGTTGTTGGCGATATTTAGATGACTGTTTGCTGTCATCTGCATCGAAAAGTGTCTTCCTGCAGTATCTGTGTTTTTCTCAAACAGCGATTGAAAGATAAGATGTTTTGATTAGCTTTGGAAATTTCATAGCCTACACCTCCACCTCCACTTTTACATGGAGTCGTTCGAATAGTCTGCCTAATTGTGCACACTCCGTCCCTGTTTATCTGTTTATGTAACGTTGCTGCCTTTTAAAACCGTGGGCCTTGTCGTTTTTTGCTTTCCTTCAGGGCGATGACACAGACAAAGAGCCAGATGCAGAGACAGAAAGCAGCCCTCCAGCTGAGAAAAACTCCACACAGGCAAGCAACTCCTTGGAGAGTCTTTACAGTGGCCAGAGCTCCTCCAGTAAGTATCTGCTCATAATGCACACCCAGACATAGTGAATAAATGTGTGGTGTTAACCAGTAATACTCTTAGATGAGTGTGTAATCCTCCTGTGCTGTGTTGTGTTTGTGGGTTCAGGTGGTGTGACCAGTGAGTCCAATGGCTCTGGTCAGAGAGACAGTCTGAGGCTGGAGGAGGACGGCTCGTATCACGGACAGTTCTGTGGCCGAGCTCGAGTCCACACGGATTTTGTTCCCAGTCCATATGACACGGACTCCCTCAAACTCAAGGTAACTCTCCATGTCCACGCTTTACATGGACATGGCTGTACTTAGACAGGGAAACATCTGCAGTAACAATGAAGCAGTCTCAACCATCTTTTAATAGATTTTTTTTTCCAAGGTTGGTGACATCATCAACATCATCAGTAAGCCTCCAATGGGCATTTGGACAGGCATGCTCAACAACAAAGTGGGCAACTTCAAGTTCATCTATGTCGACGTTTTGGTGGAGAAAGAAGAAGAAGAGGAGACTCCCAAAATCAGACAGCAGAAGCTGTGCAAAAGACCTCGACCTAAAACACTGCTGGAGTTACTGGAACGCTTGAATCTGGAGGTGAGGACCAGATCTGCTCACCTGGGGTCTTTTGTCTTAGTTTAGGGGACGAATCACAAAGTTTTCAAAGACTTAGTCATGACAGCAAAACATTTAAAGATTTGTGCTTTAGTTTTACAGTCGGTGGTTGCTCTTGTTTTAGGAATATGCTTCTGCACTGATGCTAAATGGCTATGAAACAGTGGAGTCCCTGATGCACCTGCAGGAGAAACATCTTATAGAGCTGAACGTCAAAGATCCAGAGCACAGACAGAAGCTACTCACTGCTGCTGAATACCACTACACAGAAGGTCAGAAACACACCGAGCAATCATTGTGACTGGTTCTAATGCTAACAAGTAACAATATGCAGCACTTAGTCAAGGGAGATACTGCTTCATAAGAGTTCACTCCTGAAAAATGAACATTCTGAAAAATAAAAATAAAGATCCTCTCATGAAGGTTTCAGTATTCAGAAGTGGGCTGCACAGACTGGCTCGCAGCAGAGATGCAGGAGTCAGCAAATGAGACTAACAATTTTTGTTAGCAGGCTCAATCGGTGTTATGTTAAGCCTGAAAGTAACACCACACTGAATGTGAAGCAGCTGTAAATACAATACAGTCTTCACAGAGACTGTATATTAAAGAAGCTAATAGCTACCTCACTTATTGTCAATCACAATTTTATTTAATAGCACATTTTATTATACACAAACTAAATGCTTTTAACATAATAGAAAAATACATAAAAACCTAAACCTTTGTTTCCAGTCCTACCCTTTATTTCCTGTCTGTAACCCGTCCCAGCAACCATAAAACAAAGAATAAAAACTGTACAATTGGCTCTCGTCTTTTAACCAGCAGTCATGAGAGTTACATTTTCTGAGTAAATAATAACTCTGTGTGTGTGTGTGTGTGTGTGTGTGTGTGTACAGACAGCAAAATCTTTGTCCAGTAATTAAATACAATTACATCCCTAAAGTCTTTTAAGCAGCATGTGGAGCTGCTTTGTTTGATTATGGTTAAAACATGGTAGAATTTACTCATTAGCCAATCAGAAGTGAGCATTCAAACAAACAGCAAGATAAGGTAAAGACTGTATTAAATAAAAACTCTCTTTTTTAAATTAAGAAAAATATTTTATATTTACCATAAATATAAAATGAATGGAAGTGTAATTCTGTCACTTTATTTCTGTGGGACAATAAAAAAGGGTTCACTCTGTAAATATGTGGGTAGAAACAGGTAAAGGCTGAGACATTTGTGCCGTAGAGAATAGAAATACATCATGCACACTGTGAGAAGCTTATTGGTGACTTCCTGTTACTTAGATAGAAAGTGCTTAACATGACAGAAGGTGTTCCTGTAATCTGAAGTCTGGAAGCAGTCTGACTGATTATCAGAAATCCCTGCATGAATGAAAGCAAAACTTTCCAAAACAATCCAATATGACAGTGGAAAAACATCCACAGGCCTTTTTTGTGGCTTCGTTCATGTTTTACTTTGTGTAATTTAAGCAGATGTGCACAAAGTCAAAGTAAATGTCAGTGTAATTTCTTTTTTAGCTCGGCTTGGTTGACAGTGAAACTAAACAGATGGCAGCTGCTGCAGCGTGACCCTGCCAAGCTCACATTAGACACCAGTAATTTAATCAAGCTGAGCTAGATTAGTCGGATTAGCGGCTTCTGTTAGTTAGTTTAAAAAACAATGAGGAAGAATATTTTTGCAGTTTACAGGAAAAAAAATTAGGTGACATATTTTCTTCTAGAGTTTCCTGCTTCAAATCATATGTATTTGGGTCATGTGACAACTCACCAGAACATCCTCTGGTCTGACACCAATAAGCAACATTTGCGATAATGCGTCGCTATCATCGCAATAAATCATATTAAAATTAAACGGTGTCACCCTTCCGCATCTAAATATGGCTTCAATTCTGCAAAGTAGTACAGATTTGAATATTATGACATTTAATTGAATTCAGTTTGGTTTGTGGCTGCAGGTGATGATGTCAGGGATGCGGAGGAGCTCAAATCTTCCCACAGTCTGCAGGAGGAAGACAGCGACTGTCCCAGAGACTCGGGCTGCTTCATCCCGTCAGAGTGTTCAGACAGCAAGGAGGACACAGAGCCCGTCACAGACGCCGTGGAGTCCTAAAGCACATGTTTGTCATTTGTATACTTTGATCAGAGTTTAAGTTGCACATTTTCTTATGACTTTGATGAAAATGGTTTTAAAAGACTCATTCCATAACTTTCTGAAAATGTCACAATTGTATCCCTTGTTCCAGTGAGGGAACAAGGGATACAATTTGCTTTGTATATGCTAAAGCTTTCTAATGTGGAAGCTTTAGCATATACAAAGAAGAGACAATATTCTTAACTTCATATTATCTTTTTGTCACTTTATCACTATGATAGGTATAGGCATTGAGTTTTGGCAGTAAGTTGCCAAAATTTTGTCACATTAATGTCATTTGTATTTATTGCATTCTAAATCTTGAATTGTTTTTGCGTGTAAAGCTTTTATTTATCACAGCTGCATCATTTTGACCTTTCTTGTTACGTCTGATCTCTGTTTAACTTTCGGTCTACTTTCCTTTCCTGTGATTTAACAGCTGTTTGTATATTCAGATCTTGTCTGTAATGCATACTCTACAGATTGACAAGTATACTTTTTTCTGAAAGTGCATTTGAATGAGATTGTGTGTGAGAGAGCCTGTGTGTGAGCATTCCTGTGAAAAGGAGCATTCATTTATTTTCAAAACTTTTTGTAAATAAAGCATTTTAAAAATAGAGTTAAATATGTGGTTTGTGTTTATTTAAAGACTCTAAGTAATACAAGAGTACAGTCTCTGATAGAGCCAAGTCCACAAGTACATCTGTACACACGGATTGCACCTCTACATGAATTTAGCTTAATTACCACTAACACATGACCCTACACTGTGTTCACTGCATCATTCCATGTTTGGCACTGATCACCACCTGCACTCATATCTATCTACTTAGCACTTTTAATTCTTATGCTTATTTTTATTTTCATGTCTATTTTAGCTTAATTTATGACACTATGTTTGCACTGAAGCACCGCAGCAATTTCCTAATGTTGTAAACCTGCTCAACATTTGGCAATAAAACCCTTTCTGATTCTGATTCTGATTAAATTAAGGTCTACTTTTAATAGTACTATTGCTAATACTACTACTAATAATAATAATAATAATATTTAGTTAATAATTAATTTATTATATTTTACTTTTATTTGTTCATGTTTGTATCGATTGACTAATTTATTTAATTAGTAATTTATAAATAAAAAAATAATTGTTTCGCCTTTCCCTGATTGGTTAACCTCGTGCATACGTTTCAAAATGCTCCCTTTGCGGTTGGCGTTGCTAGCTATATGGGATTTGTAGTACAAAGCGGCCGATTTCTGGGTTTCTGGTAGCGTTTGCGTAAACGACGTAAACTACATTACCCAGCATTCCCCACGAGCCGTGCAAAGTTGACGTGTATTTTGTTGGTGAACTGAAAATTTCCCGTTTGTCGTCATCCAGTTGTCAAAAGCCGGACACGGTTTCGACACAGCTTTTAATACATTTTTTGTGAATTTTAAGCGTCCGTTGACTTCGTAACGGCTTGTGACGATGGCCGGAGAAATCTCCATGATTGGTGAGTAGAAGCATAGCCGTTTTAGGGTGCTAATTCATGAGCTAATAATGGTTTGGTCCACCTGTGATGCGCGTGCTGTTACCGTCCCACAGGTTCGGTGATTCTGGCCCTGTTCTTGGCTGGCTACCTGGGTCAGCAGTACCTGCCTCCCCCAAAACCCAAGGTGATCGGTTTGGACTTGGGCACCACCTTCTGCTCCGTGGGGGTCTTCCACCCGGGCAGCGGGGAGGTGGAGGTGATAGCGGATGAAGAGGGGAGGAAGAGCATCCCTAGCGCGGTCTCTTTCACCACCACCGCGGTGCTGGCCGGACACGAAGCCGTGGACCTAGCTGACATCAACCCCCAAAACACCATCTACGATGCCAAAAGGTTCATCGGGAAGATTTTTGAGCCAGAGGTCCTAGAGAAGGAGAGCGCTAGGTACCCGTTCAAGGTGGGTCATCCTGGGCTGGGTTTGGAAAGTTTTCAGCTCAGACAGGCAACCAATCTAGCCACCTTTCCTAACTATGTGTATGCAGTGACATTAGATCCACACTTTAAAAAAAGCATCCTCTCATCCTTCTCTTGCCATAGGTGATAAACAACAAGGGCAGTGCAGAGTTTGTGATCTCCACCAACAACACCTTCACAGTTACCCCAGAGTTCATCGGCTCCAGGCTGCTGCTGAAGCTGAGGAAGATGGCTGAGCGACAGCTGGGTGTGGTGGTGCAGCAGGCCGTCATCTCAGTGCCTGCAGAGTTTGATGAGAGGCAGAGGGACTACACAGCGAGGGCTGCTAACCTTGCTGGTCAGTTTACTAATGAGTCTCAAGACTGCACATAATTAAACTGGGTTTACAGAGAGCTTTACCCAGTCTTTGAATCCATTACAGCGCTTCTTCTCAGGCATCATTAAAAACAACTCGTACCCCACATTAATGTTAGAAGTGTGTGCATGCTAACTCTTCCTTCGCTGTCTTCCAGGCTTGGCAGTCTTACGTGTGATCAACGAGCCCACGGCTGCAGCAATGGCCTACGGCCTGCACAAGGTGGACGTGTTTAACGTGCTGGTGGTGGACTTGGGAGGAGGGACTTTGGATGTGTCTTTACTCAGCAAACAGGGAGGCATGTTCCTCACTAGGGCAATGGCAGGTAATGTGCTTCACAGCTCCAGAAATAAAAGTTTGGTATAGTTGTAATAAAGTTGCGATAGACTAGCGACCCTTTCCAGGGTGTACCCTGCCTCTCGATAAACCCCACCATTCCTGACTGTAGAATATAATTTTAAAACACCATGGTAACAAACAAGCAACGTTACATGCTTCTATATACTCTAGAACCTTTTTTTATGTTTGTCACACTTAAGTTTCTGATCATTTCATTAATTTATTTATTTCACACTTGGTTCAACAGTTTCAGCAGTCATCAAACAAATGTAAATATTAGACAAAGATGAGACAAGTAAACAAAAAAATGCAGTTTCTAAATGAAGGTGTTTGTTATTAACGAGGAAAAAATACAAACCTACTTGGACCTTTGTGCAAAAGTGATTCCACCCTAACCTAATAACTGGATGGGCCACCCTTAGCAGCAACAACTGCAATTAGGCGTCTTTTACAGCGCTGTGGAGGAATTCTGGCCCACTCATCTTTGCAGAATTGTTGTAATTCAGTCACATTGGTGGGTTTTTGAGCATGAACCATCTTTTTAAGATCATGCCACAGCATCTCAATCAGATTCAGGTCAGGACTTTGACTAGGCCACTCCAAAGTCTTCATTTTGTTTTTCTTAAGCCATTCAGAAGTGGACTTGTTGGTGTGATTTGAGTCATTGTCCTGCTGCAGAACGCAAGCATGTTTCAGTTTGAGGTCATGAACAGGTGGCTGGACAGGATGTTTTGGTAGACAACAGAATTCATGGTCCCATTTACCACAGCAAGTCTACCAGGCTTCTGAGGCAGCAAAACAGTCCCAGACCATCAAACTACCACCACCATATTTTACTGTTGGCGTTATGTTCCTTTTCTGAAATTGTGTGTTACTTTTACGTCAGATGTAATGGGACACGCACCCTTCAAAAAGTTCAGCTTTTGTCTTGTTAGTCCACAGAGTATTTTTCCAAAATCTTGGGGATCATCAAGATGTTTTCTGGCAAAACTACGACAAGTCTTTTTTTCTTTTGCTCAGCTGTGGTCTTTGTCTTTGAAATATGCCTTGCATGCTAAATGACCTCATGTTTGTGTGTTTATTTTTAAAAAGCTGCATAGCTGCTGCTCTTCTGACTACCAAATAAGTGACTTACTGCATCTTGTGGTTCAAAGTGGTGTTAGGTAAGATTACAGGAGTACTGTGTCACTGTTGTTGTGGTGTCACCTCAGAGAAACGTTACGCTAAGGGTGGGGTGGGGGGTGGGGGTGGGATGGGGCATCGATACAGCATAGTATTGCGGTATTTTGTATGGCGACATTGTATTGATACAGGGACATCCATATTCAACATTTTATTAAATAAATGAAAAGAATTTGGGAAGACTGTAAACAAGAGGGCTCACCTCGTGCACTCCTGAGATGATGTTAGCCAAGCAAACTTACATGCAGTCCACTCGAATGTGTTAAAAACTATCCAACTAGCTTTGACAAATCTACCTACTTGTTCAAAGCAAGTTAACAGCTCAGCCACTCAATTAAAAATAGGACAGCAACTTGTTTATGTCTACAAAGAAATTGGTGGCTGCCTGGTGATTATATTGAATATTTTCACATTCTACGACATATTATAACTTGTGGCGACTACATTTTTTGGGTGTTGCACATTCCTGGCCACTTTTGAACAAAAGGCAGTTGCACAGGTTGTCTGATAGGAGGCAACCTTTCTGCAAAACAGTTGCAGTCTGACTTGGACGGACTGCAATCACTTTGAGAATGTTAAAGGTTTGCAAATAATTGTATCATTTCTAAATGCAGACAGTCTGGTTGAGTCTTTGGCGATGAGCACAACTCAAGGGGACTTGACTCAACTGGCTGTCTGCTGAATGTAATCTTGTTGTATTTCTGCAGAACAGGATTCCTACTGGCAACCACTTGATACTCAAAAATCCCATCTGTTTCAATCATTACTCGTGAATGGCTGCAGAATGAAAGCACTTACTCTTTTTGATATACTCTGTATTGTGACAGTGTTGTATTGTGTATACTGTACCTCTATACTATCAGTCTATAATGTTAAAGGGCTCTTTTGTTTGTTTGCTTTCAGGTAATAATAATTTGGGAGGTCAGGACTTCAGCCAGAGGTTGCTCCAGTACACAACAGAGCGAGTCCGGCAGGAGTTTGGAGTCCCACCCACCCTCAAGGAGGACATCCACCATCTCCGGCAGGCTGTAGAAGCTGCCAAGCTCAACCTGACCCTCCAACCTAGCGTAACCATCCGGGTGCCCCTGCACCTTCGCACTCTCGACAGCTTAGACAGCTCCACTCCGCCTCCAGTTCTCTTCCAGGCCGTAATCACTCGCACGCTTTTCGAGGAGCTCAATGAGGACCTCTTCCAGAAGATTCTGGCACCTGTGGAGACCGTGTTAGCTGAGGGTCACTTGGACAAGGAGGAGGTGGATGAGATCGTTTTGGTTGGAGGCTCCACCAGGATCCCGCGAATTAGGAGGCTAATTAGTGAGTACTTTGGAAAGGAGCCCAACACATCAGTGGACCCTGACCTGGCTGTGGTCACCGGCGTGGCCATACAGGCCGGCATCATGAGCGGCTCCTGGCCTTTACAAGTCAGTGCCATAGAAATACCCAACAAAAATCTGCGCAAGACGAACTTCAGCTAATCTCTGTTCCAGTGTTTTATTAGTATTTCATGCTTCTTTAATGCGCTTCTTTAACATCTGCTGATGGGAGGGAAAATAAACACACACACAATAAACCCGTCACCAAAAAGCTTACGATGCACAGCGGTCCTTCTGCTCGGTTGTGGAAATCGAGTGGACATCAAAGAAAGCAGACGGTGTACTGAAACAACATTCCTCTACAGCGACTTGTAACATCAGAGGTGAACCGTCTGGTTTCACATTCTGAGTAACAGCTGCTTTTGTTGTGCGCAAACTTGCAGTAAGACAGTGTCTCTGTCACGTATCTGCTGCACCGTTCAGCTTCAGCAGTCGAGGCTTAGTGGCATCAGATACTTAACTTGTGTTCAGGGAACAGCCACACCTTTCGAAAACATCAAGACTAGCCAGTACTGCTCTAGCTATTTATTTATTTATGTGTAAATTGTGTGGGTCTGATTGTGTTCGTGTGAGAGAGACAATGCGTGTAGGTGTTTAATTGACCTTTAATTTGAGTTCTTAATTATGGACATGCCTTTCAAAGGAGCTGCTACATTGTTTGACCTGCTCCCTCAGAGGCCTTCGTCCTGTTCATAATTTTGTAGAAGTCACAGCAACTAAGTGAGACCAGTTAAAATGTGTCCATATGCTTTTAAAACACTCAAATGTAGTGTAACTGTGAGGTGCAGAGTTCAGTCAACAGATGAAGGTACGTGCTGTGGAAAGCCTTCGTTTTTTTGTTTTGTTTTTTTACAGTACTGTAAATCATTAGCATCGTGAGAAAAATCCACATAAGGTTATTTGCCTTTAAAAGGGACTGAGGAAACGTGCTCAGTGTTGCACTTTAAGGACTCCACATGTTGACCAATGAGACTTTTTTGTGCAATAGAGCTGCTTTATTTAAATATTTGGGAGGACGGACTGCTTTTGCTGCTGTAGTTCAAGATGAGGATGACCAAAGCGTCACTCATCGGTGCCTTGTGTGTTTGATGCTGAGAAATGTGTTCCTGTCACATTTGGATATTTAAGAACGTGTTTGAACGAGATACAAGAAATTTTTGGTGTATATCCAATTTGGAAGTTCATCTCTGGAAAACAAACAGAAAAGCCGCTCTGATAGTTTTACTTTATTTCGACCAAGAATTCAGTGTGCCCACATTCCTTTGAAGTATCGCAAACTGTTTTTCCCCCCCTGTTGTAATTCATAAATAGGTGTATTCACACCTGCTTTTGTATTTCACATTTTGATGTGTTAGAGCCTCCAGTAAAGATACTGTATGAATCATTTCAATTCCTAACAGGAATAATACCAGGATCTATTTTTATATTGCAACTTTCACCAAGTTTAAGTGTATTTGCCTGAAAATGTCAACAGTCTGCTTTTTGACCTATTAAAATGAGTTTCCGTCTTCTTCACTGTCCTTTCCTTTTGCAAAGTCAAACTTTTTTCAGTTTTGTATTTATGACTGTCGGGTACTGAGGTGGGGTGATGCAGATGAAGCTCATGTACTCATCTAAATTTTATCTGAGGCCTCTAATAGAAGGCGGAGAAGTTCAGAGAGTAGATGAGTGAAGCTGTAATACCTCCCATTAACATAAATACATTTAAGCTCTGACATACATGAGTTACTCAAAATAACAGTTTCACTTCTGCCAAGTGACCTTTACCAGATAACTTAAATAACCCTTTTTAAGATCTTAATGAGGACACTGCACCCTTCTGAGAATTATTGAACCTACACGCTTTACACTTATCCAGACAAACATGATTTCAAAAGCTGTGCAAGAGAAAAGGGAAATATAACCCAAAACACTTTGTTTTATTTCATTCCTTAAGACTTTAATTTAGAGTTTATAACATTTGCTTCTGAGGCACAGTAATACCCAACATAAGAAAACACAAAAAGGTAATCATCTCTTGACCTGTTCTGATACCAGTCGTATCCCTTAGATTAACTTGCAGCTTCATTTTCACATTTGGTGCCCACTTCATCTACCTCACAGCGGTCAGTTTCACAACAGCAACCAAGCTTTAGATGCATTTTGTTCGTCTGCACTGAAATACCACAAGACTTGACTGCTGTACTTGAACTCAAAGGCTGTACAGGAAGTGAAATCTAATAGGACCAGACTATTGCTAAACTGTCACGTAAGTTCAGATGCCTTTGTGGGCTAGAGCATCTCACGCATTAATCACCTTTTACATACAATTACACACTCAGCACTGCACACATTTATATACCCAGTCAGAAAACACATAATACACATTAAAAATGTACATTCACCATTTACCATAAAAACAGGAGCACAAGTCTCCCTCCCCCCCGGACCATTTAAACCAGGTGTACTGGGAGCACAGCTCACATGAGTCAGTAGAAGGGATACTTAGAGTTACATGCATTGGTAGGACAGCAGGGCTCTGAGCCTCTATCAAAATAATTCTCTTACATACACCATGTGAGTTTGTCACCTGGAGGAGAAGGCAGGACTTCTGTAAACAGCTTCTGAATTTTTTTTTCCTTTTCTATTTAAATATAAATATTACTGTTGGTAAGTTTACTATAAACTACAGCATAGTGCTGCCAGGAGGCAGGATACAATGGGCTGTAAGCTATTAGCCCCATGCTGCGACAAAGCCACAATAAAAAATAAAATTCATCTGAAGAATATCTGATGGCGCTTAAAAGAATGAACTGCTTTGGGAAATTAGCTCAAAAGAAATAAAGAAAGTTGATCTTTGTAAAGAAACAGGCCATGGGAACTCAGAGGAACATTTGGAAGTGAGAGGAGGAGGAGACAAAATTCAATCAGTACAAAGTGCTCTTTGAAATTGTACAGTATGTGTGAGGGGGAGGAAAAATAGTACTATTTACAGAGTATACACAAGGATACTGCAGTCTGCCGGTTAATCGGGGCAGCAGAGGCAGAGAGACACTTTTACACTGATAAACTGGAATGACGGGATCGCCGAGTAGTGTTGTTTTCATCCTGTGAGGCGAGATCACTGGCTGATGCCCTGATTGGCGTAGTAGTCGTAGCTGTCTCCATAGAGCTCCTCGGCACTGCCAACTCCGTTCCTCACCTCTGGAGGGCGCCAAAGGACAAGAAACAAAACAACTTGTTTCAATGATACATTTCCAGCTCTTTCTGACCTCTTCTCATTTACACAAACATCTTTCCCCAGCAGGTTAACAACACTGAAGGATTGGAAAAATGATAAAGAACCACAAACAGCTGGCACTTACATCACTCACCTTTGACCTCCAGTACCAAGGGCTGTCTACACAGACTGGGACATGATTTTCCCCTGGCAGGATTTTGGGGGAGGACAGATGTGTGAAGGGATGGATGGATGCAGGTATGATGATGGGGAAAAAGGGCAAAGTAGGCAGAGAGGTGGAAGGTAACAAGGGATGCAACGGATGAAGGGAACAAAGGAAGAAGTCACTGCTTGTGAAGGATGAAAAGGTGCTGAACATCACACGGAGGATGTAGGAGGGAGGCTGTTACTGGGGCTGACCTTCAACATGGAAGAGAGGAAGAGGAGGACCAAGAAGATTTACAGACACTCAGATGCATGCTGGGATGGACTGGCATGCTATTTGGGCACCTGAAGTCTAAAAAACAGGTTATGGAGGTTCAAGAGCCCAAATTAATGAAAAATAAATAAATAAATAAAGACTGGTAAATAATTCAATTTTTCTTTATTTCACTGCACGGGCCTTACCAGAGAAAATAAGTTTCTCCTTCATGACGTTGATGTCTCCACTGGACCTCCTGACCGCAGCATTCAGCATGATCTGTTCAGGGTTGTAGCTGCGCATACCGCTCATCCGATACCTGCAGTGTTTGCACAGGCTGCATCAGAAATCACCACGAGACACAAGGACACCCTAAAGACAGCTGCACTGGATTACAGCCTGGACATTTCAAATTGTAATAAGCAACCTGGTCTGTGTGCATGCCTCACTCTGTTAAAATGTACAGATTGGAACAAATTATGTTCAGGAATTGTTTGTTTGATACTTCACATGCTATGATGCAACATCCAACTGATATCGGTCAAGTGTATGAAGTATGGCGTTCAATTTGGAGGGAAAAAAACAAACGAACAAAAAACAACAGACTTCTCATAGTGTGTATATATGTATGTATAGGTACTGATCGGGTTTAATTGTAAGTAATAAGGTAAAAGCATCACTCCTTTATCTTTGGAAACACTTGAACGTATTTCATTAAAGATGTGCATTTTGCTGGCAAAATGATCATTTAATTAATGAGTCAATATTCACCGCTCTACTGTTCTCTTAAAATATACTGTCACTCATAGAAAAAAAAAAAACAATGTTTCGTTAACAATTAAAAACATATCAACTATTTTCTTATACAAGTGGTTTATCACTGTTTTGTCTTTGCTAGATTATCGTTGCTGACAGGCCACTGATTTCATTTCCTGCCTGCCACAACTTCATCCTCGTTTTAATGAAAACAGCCCCGATTTCAATTCAATTAACTTGGAAGCATTAGTCACAATGAACTGTGACTAATGCACAGAAGCATTTAGAGACACAAACAAGCCAGGATTCAGAAAGCCAATCCTGAGGCCTTTCCTGGATGAATCGAGAGCTCCAATTCATTTTGGACATTTAGTCGTTAACTTATTAAGACTGATGAGACATTTAAACTCTCACTGTGGACTATTTTTTGTGCTGTGTGGGTAGATTACATTTCATTTGTTTAGCAGAGGAGAATGAGGATGAGAAGTCGTCGCTGTCATAGAGGAAAGCACAGCAGCAGTGCAATACATCCATTCAGGTGAGACAGAGAAGAAGGTGAGAATAAATATAGGAAGTGGAACTAAGGTGGAGAGAAAAAATCTGGATGAGATGGATGATATAGTAACAGCAGAAAAAAAAAAAAAAAAAAAAAAAAAAAGAGGAAATCAACGATGCATCAAACAAAGGAATGATGGGTAAAGATTATGAAAGGTAGAAAGGTGGTGAAAGGAGAGAAGACTTTGGGTCAGGAGAGGCGACCCAGTTACCTGATCATGTGATAGCTGAGAGAAGATGCCAGAATGCAGCAGGAGGAGGAGGAAGAAGAGCATGCACGTCAGGCAGAGGAGAAAGGACGAGGAAGAGGCGGAAAGAGAAAAAAGGACAAAAGAAGGCGGGAGACAAGAGATCAGTTTAGAAGCCAGCAGAAGCTATTAAATAGCTCCAATAATCAGAGCAGACTCATTTTGAACCCTTATTGTGGAACAGATTAATAAATAAATCAATGCCCTTGGTGCCAGTGATGACAGGAGGACAGGCCATCTGTCTCTGGGGTCATCAGAGAAACAAACAAACAGCACTTATAACACAGCAGAAACGCAGGGCAGGGAGTGTGAAGGGCTTAGCAAAGAGAAAACACGTTTATATAAAAACATTCACCCTTCTCCAGCCTGGGACACAACAGAAATACACATGACTGCTTATAATGCCACAAAACAAAATGGGTTTTAAAGAGATTCTCATTTGATTAAAAAACAGCATCATTATGTAGGAGCTGCTGATGTGTTCCAGACAGGGAGATGTCTACTGAGTAAATGTGTTTGTCAATTAGCAGTAATGAGTGTATTTAAGTGTGAAAGAGGAATAACACACCTGCAGAAAAATAGAGGAACATTAGCTGTTGTGTAAGAGCTCGCTTTAATGATCTCACTGCTGTGTGTGTACTTACTTTTGGAAAATGAATATGCCTATGACTACAGCGAAGGAGATGAGGTCTGCAGACACCCACGCCAGGCAGTACACATTTGGTCTCTGGAAACACACACACACACACACACACACACACACACACACACACACACACACACACACACGATAGATCTGAGTTTTGTCTTGAAGTCATTTACAGCAGGATCCATCACAGGGTGGCGCTATATGCCAAAGAATACAGTTAATTTCAGCTGAATTGTGCTGAACTGTTTTTTTCTGAATAAACCCACTAAAATAACAGTTTTTTTAAACAAACACTGACACTGTCAACATTATCATTTACTACAAACATAAATGCAAATCTCTACTTCCTTCCCCATTACCTTCTGTTGGTCTTAATGACAACTCATAGCATATTTGAGAGGATATTTTTCACAGTTGGGTTTAACAGACAGCGCCGCAGATGCTACGAAAGCCTAAACTGTCCCTGAGCCGTAGCAGTGAGCTGGAGGTCATGTCCACATGTTGTCATGCAGAGTTCCCGTATGGTGCCACAGATGGGGGGAGCGGTTTGGCGCGCTGCACATATGAGGGCGAGTGGAAGGATAGCAGAGAGGCTGCCCATGTTGAGAAGTTTCAACAGGAAGACTGAACTAGAAAAGAATGACACTACAGCAAACAGGAGTTCAGTTCAAAGCTAGGCTCTCCTTTTGATATCAATCAGTAAAATCTAATTTAGTCAAAGAGAGGATGAAGCTGAAGGAGAGGGAGGTTAAAGAGGGCCCTCGCAGCCTTTACAATAAGCATGTATCTAGTAGCTCCCTTAATTAGGTCCAAATTAAATTAAGATACAGGTGGGCTCCACTCGAGTTGTAGTAGCATCTTAAGGACCACTGGTTGAAGCAGGATAGAGCCAAGCTAATCAGCGATTGCTATAACTGAGTCTCTGAATACAATTTTATTTAATTTTTTATTTGTTTGGCACCAATTAAAAACAGGTAAAGAGCCTTCAATATTAGAGAGAAACCTCAGCAATCAGACATGAGTAAAAGTAAGAATTTTAAACAGTAAGAGATCTACATGATGCCTGCTGGTTGGAAGAAGAGGCTCAAACTTACAGTTTATAAATGGGATGTGTCATTCTCTTTGATTTTCTATAAATTAATAAAACACCTGCTGAATACACATATTTTAAGACACGTCTGCAACAAGATTTGGAGAGCAGAAAAGGTCTGAAAAAATCTCAATGCAGTAAAGGAGCAAGTGGGGGGGAGAAAGGAAATCATTCAAATAGAAGATCAGACCCCCCCCCCAAAACAATTAACTTAAAAGCAAAATGTGAACCCAAAAGACTTATATAAAACTACTGTGTGTGATGAGTCCTTACCATTAACCAGATGGGGTAAGGCACCTTTAGGAGGACATGCGGGGCCTCTGAGGAGACTGATGACACCCCGCTGCACCAGAGCACCGAGTACAGCCAGGGCTCGTTGACTGTGTAGAGGGTGAGATTGATGTGGGCCTTGGAAAAGTTCCTGGGAAAAAAGGGGGAGAAAAAAAAAAAAAAAAAAAGGAAAACATTCAGGCACTTATAAATCTTTGTGCTGAAGCTGCAGACTGATAACACAACATCAGGGCTGTGTGTCTTCCTACCTGATTTCCTCTCTACTGACTTGGTTGTATCTGAGCAGCAGGCTGCTGATGCCGGACTGCTCCAGAACTTGAGGGCTCCGTTTCACCACTGAGGTCTGGATCAGATCAGGTGCTAGCTGTCTCACCTGGGCTCTATTGTCATCAGGCGTCCACATCACCTGGACACGGCACAGTACGTCAAACAGTTACAGCTTTGAAACTCTATCACCAACACAACTATTTTTATAGGATTTGCATTTGAACTCATTCGTTTTGCATGTAGCATGCAAACAAAGAAACACCGGACATCACGCAGTGAAAAAGAGCAAACACACACTGCCATTTAATCCCTATATAACTACCAGGCTTTGAGGAACCCCAGATTGCTGCACAGCTTGTAGTGTATCGTTGATCCAGCTGTCGTAGCAGGGGTGCTTGGGAGGAGGTCTACGCAGCCTGAAAACCACCGTGCTGTTGTGATATGAGGCTAGTTCTAGAAGCTGCTCCAGGCTGCACACGGTCTGGTTGGCGATCCGTTCCTTCTCACGTTGAAGCAGCGTGTTCACGGTCCAGAAGGGGTCATCCTGAAACATCACACACACAAAAAAAGGAAGAAAAAAAAAAAAAAAAAAAAAGTGATCATCAGGTTTACAGTTTAAATGAAAGAAAAATACAGGTTACAATACAGCTTTATAACACTTTTATCAACATAAAAACTCAAAAGATCATTCAGTACATCGTTGGAGGACGCCACATTTCTCGCTACACTGCTTACTCCCTTTGGAGAAGATCCTGAGAAGATTCTTTTAATCTATGATAAGATGCCATTTCACTTTTTTTGACTAGAAAACACTTCATTTCTGCCTTTTATATATTGGAGAATACATATACACTACAGATTAGGTGATGAAAAATCATTGTTGAAATTACATGGAGTGGTGGTACGGCTTTTCTTAGAAATGCAATATCTATCCACACAGTGTGCACACATGCAGTGTAAACACAAGACGGGAAAGTAATGAAGATTCAAACAAATACAGACAGCCACATCTCAGTCTTTGCACATCATGGTCTCACCTCAGAGCTAAGCTAAAGAAGGAAACATTTTAAAGCAACAAACCTGCACTTTTAGACATGGACAGATTAATGAAAAAGCAGTCCTCGAGTGACGGCTGTTTCATGTACGAGGATGACAGTGAAACATGGCACTCATCGCACCGCAGCTCCCAGTAAAGCTTTGGTGAGTGTTAACATTTTGATGAAAGCCAACGACATCATGAATGATCTAGAGATGGCACGATACCACTTTTTTATGTCCGATACCGATATCATAAATTTGGATATCTGCCGATACCGATATGAATCCGATATAGTGTTTTTTAATCAACAAAACTGTTTTTTTAAATATCTTGCTGCATTTTGTATAAGTTCATACTCAAGTTTAAAACAACAACTACACTAAAGCTATTCTGTTATACCTATATGCAAAAAAAAATATTTCATAGTTCAGCAATACTGATCAATCTAATAAACTTAAACCTACACCATCCTCCCTATTCTGGTATTTTAAAGAGTACTTAGCGTAAATATTAAGCAACCTAACTAATAGGGTTCCAACTCCCAGCAACAACAAAAATAAATAAATAAAAAATAGGAAACCACCCCTCACACTCCACCTCATGATGCTTAATCAACGTAATCAACCTTAATTTGATGCAGTGTGGAAAAAAAATGCACAGAAATCAATTATTTTTCAAGAAATATTAAATAGATTCAACATCTTTCTTCAACAAAATTGCAGACTGCACAGATGGTACCTTCCCAAAGGAAAATGTACTATAGCTTACTAGGGTATATATATTAGACTTAATAGTCACTATATACAGTAATTGACTTCTATTCATTTTACATCAAATTAAAACTTTGGGTGTAAGAGTCGGATAATTATTTATTAAAAGCTAGACATTTTAAATGAAAATAAGAAAGAAAAGTATGTCTTTGTGCCCCCTTTTCCCTGTTAATGCCCTATCGGCCCCCCTGGCTAAACTTTGCTAGATCCGCCCCTGCACAGTTACCAGCCGTCAGCTACGTAGAAAAAGATCCTCGAGTAGAAAGTAATATTAAATAAATTCTAACAACAGCTGATCAAGCTTAAACGTGCTGCTGTTGTTCAGCCGCTGGTTTCCTCCTTCTGGTGCAAAGTGGGCCAAAAACAAACCAGAGAGACGGACTCGCGACAGAAAAGCTGATCAGCTGATCATTTAAGCAGTTTCATGATTGAAGTAGCAGCCAGAAGAGGCAGTCGCTCCATATATCGTTTGGTAAGCTTAACGCAGGAATGCTTTACAAACATTCAGAGATGGACTTACACACTTGCTTTACTTCTCTCGGGGATAACTTTGTCGGAGATGAAATGCCAGGTTGCTAGCGAAGCTCCACATGCTATCCAGACCACTGACAGGTCCCGCATGCCACAGCCGCTCTATCACGTGATGCATACTGCTCCGACATGCTAACGTTCTGAGGCGAGTTACGGCGTGTTGCAAGTTTTGTGAGGTGCTTTCGTGATATTTAATGGATCGGATTACATTTTTTATTTTTCTCCGATATCCGATCCAGTAATTTAGGTCAGTATCGGACCGATACCGATACGTAATATCGGATCGGTCCATCTCTAGAATGATCAATGTGCGATGCCGTATAGCATTTATGGCTCACTGGGATAATGGCTTTTGTTGCACATCAGTGCATCCCGGCACGCTAAAGCTAAGACTACTTTCAAATAAATTCACAGATTTAGTCCTTATTAGAAACCAAGAACTACCTTGAGGAACCAACGTCCAGCGTTGAGCTGCTGCAGATCCGTCCAATTGAAAAGTGAGGCTTCGTCCATCTGTCTATCTGGAAAAACCTTCTCTACGTCTGTGGTCCTTCGCAGGGTAAAGTCACGCATCAGGAAAGGAACACCATCCATGCTAGCAAACAAAAGAATTAAGAAGTAATTAATATTTGCAGCTGATGTGTACGAGAGAGATGAAGGTTCCGAAAATAGCAGAGAAGAGATAAGAGCTGAAATCGTGCCAAAAAAGGAAAATGCTGCTGCTGACCAATATGTGAATTAAAAAAAAAAAAAAAAACAAAAAAAAAAAACCTGAGCTCATATCAAGATCATTTCCAAGAAAAGACAAAAGGAAAAAGCCCTTCCATTCTCTGTATTTGTCGTTCAAATACTAATCGGAAAAACAAACTAAGCATTTGACTAACAAATATTCTGCTAACACATATAGGTGGGTGTTTGTCTGTGTTTGAACTGTTAGTTTCCAAAACAGCATCATCATGTGTGGGGAAAAAAATAAATAAATAAAAATCATGTTCTATAGTATGAATGCGTGCACACATGAGCATTTGTCTCCAGTCTGCTTCAGGAGTGGAGTCTCTTTGTGGATCTGGCTGTCATCAGGTCTAATTACTCAGCACCGTTAGGAGCCCACCTGTCAGCAGCCTGAACATCACACACCCATTCACCTCTCTCAGGACCACACACACACACACACACACACACACACACACACACACACACACACACACACACACACACACACACAAGATTGCTTCAAAAACATCTAATCAAATTAGGATGCACTGACGGTCTTAAAACACTCTGCACTATGAAATGTGGCTCTAAAACACAAACACACACTTTGTGGCCGGCATCACTCTCCACCTCCACACAATCACTCATCCTCCATAGCCGTACATGCATGAGTAGACATGGGCACCCACTATTCATCATATAGCACGGCCACTGGAGTATCCACCCACCCAATTTCCTGCCTTCCTCCAAGTGTGCCTCTCTGAGCTCAGCCCGTCTTCATTATGTTGGTAAAATCATGCAGGAATTGATAACTACGGACTGCTACTATACTTAACAGCGGTATGTTCAATGCATAATGCCTAAGATTGTCCCTTTGGTATTTGGAGTACACAATAATAATAAAACAAAAAACAAAATCCCAAGCAGGTCTAAATGTGATACGTGGTCCTGTGTGACGTTAGTCCTGAACTGATTGAGAAATTTTTGAAAAGCCAGTGATTGTGATAATCTATGAAACCCAGTGTGTGTGTGTGTGTGTGTGGTGTGTGTGTGTTGGGGGGGGGGGGCGGGTACTAAACCTTTTATTTGCTTTGCTTTATCATTCTCTTGTATTGATTGTATGTGCGTACCTGATAGCCACGTCAGCCTCCAACCCAGTGACGTTCATCTGCAGCGCTCGCTGGAAGGACCAAATTGTGTTCTCTGGAGCAAGCTACAAACACACTCACAGTAAAGGACAAGCACAGAAATTTTTTATTTATTTTAACATATAGCCCTGTAACAATGACCTAACTTCTGACTTTTCTGAAGTTGGAGCTACATCTCTTGATAAGAAAATGACACAGAGAAAACGTTTTTACATGTATTTATAAAGCTTTCACACTCTGTCCTGTTCACAAAATAATACACACTCTGCCCTCTGAACACAAAGGATTGTGTGTAATGAAAAAAGTCACAGCTGCAGCTTGCCCTTTAACTCTTCTGGTCGAGGGTATGATCAATACCATACCATCACTTACTAGAATAGTATCATCCTATGAAAGCCTGTGAGTAAAGCTACTTGCCTGGGAACCACAGGAAAGGAATGATGCTATAATCAATACAGAGTGATTCTGGGACAAAGAGTCCAGTGATGTGATCACTGTTTCCCAGTGGGAGTCTCACAGCCTTCCACAGCCACTCCTAAATTTAGATTCCACAGTGAGAATCAATTGCCTTGCACAAATAGCACAAAAATCTGGGTGTGTTTTTGAGCGTGTGCGTGACTAACTGTTCTGAACAACCATCTTCTCGTTCCTTCTAACAGTTGTGTAATACTCAACAGTACGTTTTGCCAAGGGCTTAAATTTGTCTGCAGGTGATGTTAAGAAGCAATGGCATTAACCCAAGCACATAAATCAATCATGCAAAAATGCACTTTGCTTACAGATCATATGTTAATGTGGCTAACCATTCCAGCTCCAAGTAAGAGTCTAACTGGTGCTTAAAAAAAAAAAACTACAAACAACACTTTGTCTTTGGCTGGGTTACACCGCAGTCCAGAAGAACATGTAGGTATGGAGCGCTCCCAGCTCACATAGTTTTTCTATTTTTCAGTTGCACACAAGTTAATATGCTGACACAGTCCTTTTGTTTTTCATTCAGAAAAGTGAGAAAAACAAAACAAGGGACTAATATAAAAAAATAACAATATAAAGCAGCACAATTTTTCCTGGGACTCTGGGAGCCTTGCTGCTAAGCCAATATCAGGACTCTGTATGTTACTGTACGAACATGTACATCAATTTATTTATTTATTTCGTTTTAAATTCTCATTCAGAATGGAAGCTGGGCATCAGCTGACTCACCATAGGGGCTCCTTGATGGCCAATAACAGCAGGGCGTGGTTTGAGGGTGGCTGGGTCCATGATGCAGGGAGAGGTGATATGTAGGGGCACCACGTAGAGTGCTAGTAACACACTGACATACAGCAAAACCACCACCACCTGGAACACTGGAAGAAGATATGCAGCATCAACATAGTTACAGTTGTTAGCTGTGATATAATGAAGTCTAGTTTGACTTTGGGGAAATTTGCTTTTATGATGACTACTGTAAGAACACTCCAATAGGAGCATAGCATAATAACTGGAACAGGGGAAATGAGTAACACAAAATCTACCATTCAGCACCTCCAAAGCTCACCAAACAGCTCATTATACACAGTTTGTGAAAGATGCTAGGTGCTAGGAGTGTGCCAAAATCAGTTACCTGTGCAAAGGCAGTAAATATCTGAATGTTCAGCAGTGCTTAAAACTACACAGTGGCCAACAACACATCCATCGGGGCCATAGAGATTACCCTGTGTCCAACTCTGTATGAGTGTGTAATAATGGCTGAAAGTGGGCACCCACACACAGGAATGTATTTGTTTCAAGGTCAGCTCCGGGGCGGGGTTCAGTAGCCAACTCTTGTTACACACAGGAGACTCACACAACCCTCATCCACCCTCTCACTCGCACACACACACACTCATACCCTCTTTGATATTCAGTTGCTGTTCTGCACTGAATAAGATAAATTTTGCCAAGACCTTTTCACCTCATCAAGTATATATATATAAAAAAAAAAACACCCTCAAACATAAACATAAAAAATGAAGCCAACAACTAAACAGTCAGGCAAGTTATTTTCCATCTTTCAAAGAGACAAGGGCAAATTCTCTTGAGCAATGATCATTTAGATGTATCAGGTTTTATCACTAAAGACACATTTATCTTTGAAAAAAACAATAACTTGTAAGTAATTAGCACTTAATGATATACCATTAATGCATCAGTTTTTTGGTAGCCAACACTGTGGCTCCCCCTTGTTCAAAATCTCAAAATCATAAATCACAAAGACTTTCAAGTTCTTTTTAGGTGTCTGCTTTACAGACACCAGTGGCAGTGAGAGTGAGGACAGAGCACACATTCAGAGCTAACGATCCCCACAAAGAGTCCTGAAATCAAGGACAAACAATTCAAAATGTCCTGGGTGGAAAACATCACATGAGACCGGAGGAATGTTCGTTATCTTGGACACCCTGGGTGGAGGTCTTGGCCTCTTGTCTACATAGTGTTAATCATTCACAACTCCTCCTGTGTATGTGTGTGTTTGATCTGTGGCTGATGGTAACGTCAGGTAAGAATGGACTTGAATGTTGTGTTACAGAAGCACACATACTCATTTTTTCTGCACGGGTGACCTGTCCAGCCACAATCCAAGATAGTGCCGTGACTGCGGCGAGAGCCCCGATGTGCAGGAACGGGCCTGTAGCCTAAACAGAGGTGTGATGCGGGGGTATGTAGACAGAAAAGGTTAGAGAGAGTTAACGATTGAGTAGAGGAGGAGAGAAACAAAGACAAAGAAGACAGAGAGACATGGAATTACAGATATTATCTGGAGTTGAAGCACTGGCAACACTATTTAGAGATAATAGCTGTAATTTGTAATGGCATTTAATTTTAATGGCCACAGTTGGAGTCAAATCATGTGTCCACTTCAATCACACATTTCTGGTGGTGCAACAATCCCAAACGGACACACTAACTATAAGGTTATTTAAACTTCTCTGATGTAATTTAATTTTAGAGACACTGCAGTTGCTGTAGTACCGCATAGACAGTTTACATGATTACACATTCCTCCAAATGGCAAGCAGCAGAGTATCAACTGCTACAGCAGGCACACAACGATTATTTTAAAGGGACATTAAAAAAAAAAAAAGAAAAAAAAAAAGCTGTATATGGATGTACAAGATGGACCGATTGTTGTAGACCCTGATGTGTAGTGTAGGAATTACACCAGTTTAAATGGGCATGTGCAAACCTCCACAGCACTACAAAGGAGAGACACTTCAGTCCACCCTGGCTGTCTCTGTGAAAGAAAACTGATTATAGCTCCATTACTGAGCCATTATTATATCAAGGCCGACAACCTCTGGTCAAAGTGTTGGTTGTTGTGTGAAAATAACACTGTGCCTCTCGCCTGTGGATCACAACACTCACTTTAGTACGGAACCTAAGCACCAGCTGTGATGTCTACCCATCACAAGTAGTTTAGGGTGATTTAAGTCTGCTGACCTGCAGGGAGATGGGGATGACATCCCACTCTTGCGCCCATGTTTGATTGACAGATATGACCCCAATGATGGTGGTGAGCAAGGCAGCAGTAACTCCTATCTGTGTGGAGAAAGAGGGAGAGACACCAAAAGAGGTTGTTTGTTTAGACACACATATGCACCAGAATAACCCAGAGTAGCTCGCAGCTCTTTCACATCTCAAACAGTGTTTGGTAACTGTATTTGATTTGCTGACAGCATTTCTGAACAGCTTGTTTTCTGGGATTTTGCAACTCTGCTGGGACAACTCCAAACTATAAGTTGGGAAGTTCAGCTGATCAGCAACGATTGGACACAGCGACACACACAAACACTAAGTAAACACATAACAGAGTTAAAAATACATATGTAAAACTCGCCCGCCCCCCTCCCACCACCCATTTTTCACAAACCACACACAGACACATTAACAGTTGCTCAGCTTCACATTTGGCATGTTACCTTATGAAGCCAGTGCAAATTTAACTGCTGCCCAAGTGCAACGTGGCAAAGTGCTAAAACCTGAAGAGAAAGACAGAAAGAAACAAGAACAAGGTTCAGAACAAGCCTGCTGCCTTACAGATCTCAACTTGCTAATCGTTGTTATGTAAGTGGTTACCATATCTGGCAACACATGAAGACAATTTTAAAATCTCTTCAACGATATGTGACTCACAATTAGAAAAGCAATATAGGTGAAGCCAGCAGCGGTGGTGGCTAGGATGGGAACAGTGCCATCACTCCACTCCCCAGAGCGGTTGTACAGGAACCTGCAGAAACAAGGATAACAACATTTCTTGTCTTCATCACACCTAATAAAAAAAGGGTGTGAAGGCTTGTGAGAATAGAGTGTCAGTGTATATATGTGTCCCTATTTTCTCCCACCTATTATCGGCCGTTTTTCTTTCTTACAAAACAAACATGACTGACAAACTACCAACAACATTATGTTAGATTAGCTGCAGAAGTCCACAAAGAAGCAGACTTGTACAAAGAGACAAAATGATGCAATCTACAGTTGAAACATGACATTGATGTAGAAAGCTGAAAATGGAAACTATTGGTTTACTAAAGGTCTCTGATTGACAGGCAGACATCAATAAAGTGCTCTCAAGCTTTGTGTTAGCAACAATAATGCACAGACTCTGCACAGTGACCACAGACACTGTTTCTGTGCCACAGGGAAAATCTGACAAAAATAGATTATGTAACATTATTAATGGATGGTTGGACAAATTATTGAGGACTGGCTTCTGTTTTATGGGATGCTTTACTATAACATGCAACTACATATAGCTATATATAGACATAAAAATATACGCATGCTACTCTGAGTTTAAATCCTCTGAAGAGTGACACTGGGTGTAACACCAGGTCCACAGCTGCAGAGAAAAGACGAAGTGCCTGAATGTATTTGTTTCTGTGCATTTCTTTGGGTGTGGGTGTGCACATTTTTAAATGACAGCTAGGTCCTTTACATTCAAAGCCTTGTGCATGATTCTAGTGGCATAGAGCCACAGCAGGGTCACTTAGTGCAGATGCTCCTCAGCCCTTTGTGAATGCTTTTTATGCTACACATGGACAGAGATACTCCCTGCAGCTAAATCACTCAGTCATAAAGATAGGGATGGCAATTGCTGCGATCATCTCTGGAAATCCCACAAAAGCAGGGTAAAAAGAAGGAAATTTGCTATAAAGAGGGATGGCAAATGTCTATTGGAGATGTAAATGTGGATAAATACACACAACTTAGACAGCAGATAAAACTGGACTGTCTGCAGAACTCCAAAGAGGATGGCAAACATAGCCAAAGGAAAAGGTCAACAGGGGGCATTGTAGTCTACTACAGCTCCATATATTCTTGGATACTACTAGGGTTGTTTTGCATGACTCAAAAATAATTCTTATTTATCCTGCCCTGGGTTTGGTGCAGCCACTCAGTTCAACCACTGTCTGGAACAGCCCGTTTTAGCTCCCTTTCATATAACTTTCTACTGTCTGGCTGCCCCTCGCAGACTCGATCTAAACAGGAAATGGGTGAGCTGTGCACCTAAGATGGTCATTTTAGGGATATTTGCTTTCAGTTAAACTGCAAAGGACCATGAGTGGGGAAAAAATAATAAAAAAAAATCTACCCAAAACTAGTCTGAGGCCTTTAGGCCCATTTTAAGGCCCAGCTTTGTTACTTATTGTGAATCAAAAGCTGGGCCTTAAATGAAAAAAGAGCTGGGAGATCACTGAAAACTACAGAGGTGAAGAAACGAGGAAAGGTAATGGAAGCAACGGATGATAATAAGAGGAAAAGGTGACATTGTTGCAGAGATCCCTGAGAGGAGAACAGAGAGAGGAGAGGGAGGGGAAAGTTTTCATCACCATCATGTGATGTCTGCATACTCTTTAGAGATTTTGCACTAAAATGGAAACATCAGTGTCGCTAATCAGTTAACATTGCCTTGCATTTAGTATCCTAAAAGGCTCAGTTTCCACAGACATTGATTAAACCCATTCCTCAACCATAAACACAGGAGGCCTTCACTGAATTTTTCTTTTAGTCTAGGATTAAACCGTAGTGTCCGCTCTGTGAGAAGATGTAAGTGGTTGTCCCAAAAAACAGTAGTGGGTTAACAAATACAAATGTATATTGTCAAATATACATTTGTTCGATTAAATGTGGCCCAGGACTGAGTGGTGTACAAAACAGGAAGTTGATGGGTGAGGACCTCTGTGACGTAATGGTGTAATCTGCACAGGGTTGGGTGGTCTCTGTTCAGATTAATAATGCCTTGATTATACTCCGTTGCAGACACGGACAGCTGAAGAGTCGAGTGGTCGTTCCTATTTGACTTCTTTGAAGTTCGTGGCCTTTGGTGCATGTGTAGTTGGTGCATTGTAGAATAAATTATTCGCAGACAAGACTGCATAGTCACAAAATGCTAAAATAAATAAATAAAAACCCCAAAAAACCCCAAACAAAAAACAAAAACAAGCAGGCAGATGTCCCTACAGACCCTTGCGCTCACTGCTTTTCACTGATTGTGAAATGTACGTCAGTCAGATCCGAGCGGACCATAGCTGATTGAAGGTGCTGGAAGTATAATTGAGGCTTCTGGCAGAAAACAGGTTAAACTGATTGTTTACAAAAACAACAAGCCAACAAGTAAGGGTTGAATGTGTTTACAGCCAAAACTATATGCTGGCAGCCTCTGACAACACACAGGGGCACTTTTGTACTCACCAGTTGAACTCGCTGTAGTCATTATGTGCCTCCCACCAGAAGTAGAACCAGACAAGCAGGAGACAGAAGGTAAGGAGGAGGATCAGGGACCACAGAAGCTCCCACTGCACACACAGACACACAAACAATTATTTATGTGGCTCCTCCATATTTAATTATAACAGACTTGAGAAGATGACTTAAGTCCTTTTGACAATAATAAAAACAACTGAATTACAAACAATCTGCTGAATTCTACACACAGTAATAGAGACACTCTGTATAAATTATTGGATAGACAGTCACAATTTAAGTACCACAGGAGAGACCAGCAGAGTTCATAATAAGTTAACTTTTCCTAAACTTACCTGAGCACATGGCACCAAACTGACCCGAGTATTCCCTTATACACTTTGCTCATTAGCAAGGAACAGCTTTTAATAAAGTTTGTATGCAAGCTGACTAATTACTGTCCTCATCTCCATGCACTTTGGCACTATGGCAAATATTAAATGGGCTAAATCTTCACAGAGACAGAAAGAGACCCTGAGGACATGCATAAGAGGTGATGAGCACACAGGCATTTCCATCGTTCTCAGCAAACTTTAAATACATCTACGGTTGTGCTATTATCCAGACAAAAACCTTCTGACCTTTTCTTAAAGCAAAGAAGCTTGATTTAAGAAAAGCTCATTGTGCCCTGATGAACTAAGCATCAGCAATGATTGCTCACAAACCCTTAGGTAACGCACACAAAGCTGATTGAATAAACCCCGTGGGCTAAAGAGTAATGAGACTTTAAATGATTTGATACCAGTGACATGCAGTGAGTTTTGTGGAAATCATACACACAGTTTGATCACAGTTATATAAAAAGTCAGAGTTTTGTGTAATCTGGACCAATTGCATGATACACATTTACTAAGAAAATCGACTTTTCAAACCTGCTCCTGGGTCAGAAACAAGTGTCTGTAACTGTAGTAAATGTGTGGTGAGTCTATAGGAAGTCTGAGACGGTCAGCCAAATATCTGCATGAAGTTTAAAGATGTTGCTTATAGAATCTGGTATGTATAAAAATTACATCCAACTAATAAAATAACTGATTAATAAAAGAAAACTGTTTTTACTAGTTTAAGCTTCTTTATTTGTTGTATTTGTTTATCTTCTGTAAGTAAATTTATATTTGAAGAGCCACTTTGAGTTCCCAGAAACCATTTATGAATATTTTATAACAATAATTAATCTTTAAAAAATGAAAGAATAGACAAAAACAAAACAGATGAATGTATCCTTGCTTTTGGCCTAAACATCAAAAAACATAAGTATAAAAAAAAACTTGTGAGCTTTATGTGGGTTGTAGTGTTAAGATAAAGTCACTTGGTTAAATAGCCTAAGCAGCTAAAATGCACCACTGCTGAGTGCTGAGGATCAGATCATTATCACCTCAACCAGCTGATGTAAGGCAGTATGCCTGACCTGCTTTTATCAGCTCTCATTTTCAAGGTGTGTGGGTGGGTTGGTTTTTTTTTTCCTCTCTCGTTCTTTTTTTTTTAAATATTCAAAGCTTTCCAAAAGCTGGAGCTAAAGGTTTGTGGATCATGAATAAGCTTTTCAGCTTAAAATGATGTTAAACACAGCATCTAAATGCCATACTTTGACCTCAAACTAGTTTTAAGAGCTTCCTTAAATTTCAGCATGCCGATCATATTCAGACTCTTATGAAATTCCTGATGGAACATGTTATTTCACTAACAAAAAAAAAACACTACAATAATAATGAATAAATAAGCCTCTCAAAAACACTCAGTTATTTTCTGAAAAACAACTACTGCTTAGCTTCCACTGCAAAATAACAAACATTTACCTGGATCCTTCCTAACATTCAGATAACAGCTCAGCGTGGTTACAAAGAGGTTACACTGATCTCTGTGGGAGGAAGAGCTGTGTGTGACAGGCAGGTCTGGCCCGGGTTCCCATGGCCCTTAATGACTACCTGGAGACACCTGGGAGAGCAGACCTTGAGAGGAGCCATTGTTTGGCCTGCCCCCCCTCTCATTAAATGCTCCACCTTCTCCTTTTCTTTGGATGAACCTGAGAGAGCTGCTATGATGCACAAAGTCTTTACTACTAATACGGAATGAATATGAATATGGCACACAAGGAATCAAACAAGACAACCACAAGTCAAGAAGAAAATTCTTAAAAAGATCATCTTGTTGGGTCTGTTAGTCCGTCTTCCTGTTTCCCAGCTCACTCAGCAGCAGAGCTCATTCAGTCAAAGATGACTTGACCTGCCCTCGTAACGTCACATTACCATTCTGCACAGCTGGCTTTTTATCCGGGCAAAAGAACACATGACACAGACCAACAGCGGGCCAACGGAAATCTATGAAAATTCAAAGCAGCTCTGGGAAACAGTGTTTGAAAAGCACTCCAACACTTCTCCAGGCTTTATTATGACAACATTTCCAAGTAGAGTGCTAAGTTGTTTGACTCTTTAGGAAATCACAAGAGCATATTCTCCTGAGGAAGACCAGTTATGTAATCAAACTTAGAATCTAAGTTATGCTTATTTATCTTATATGTATAATCTTGGCTGTGTCTGTGTCTGAAATGACCATATTAAAAGGACAACATATATGATGCAGTCCATACTGCATAATGAACTAAATCAAATGCATTTCTGAAATGTTGAATAAAAAGTGCAAATATTTGAAAAGCTTGGAAGTGGCAGAGCTAACTGCTAAAAATAGAAGGATCAAATGGATCAAGGAAAATATTGCTGCAGCATATAAACACTCGTGTTAAAACCTTAAAAGGATACATTCCAGAAAATCCTCCGCTTGCACTTTGTTCACAAAACTCTGCAAGTAGTGGAGACAAATGCCATAACAAGCTTTTACCTACAATGTTGATATGCTGCTTCTACAAAGCATCGACATCCCTTCAGTCACATAAAGCATTCATCATTTATGAAATGGTACTGTACTTTATGCTCTGTCAAAAAAATATATATACAGGCTGCCTAAGAAAACATTAAATAGTGTCAAAATAATAATATTTGTGATTCTCTATTGCACTCAAGAAAACGACACCAGTGAATTCATATCTGGAAAAGTCAGGTATGGAGCACAAACCGTATGTGGTGTGGAAAAATATACCTTTTGCTCTTTTTCCCAAGACAGCTGAAAGCAGAGAAAACATTGCTGTTTTAAATTAAAAAGCTGCACAAAGACTTACTTATGGGGCCAAGGGCTCTGAACAACCCCTGCACAGGATAAAATAAAAGTAATAAAAAGGAAGTCTAAACAAATTTATATGAGTTACTCTTCCCCACCTCCTTCTTCAGCAGCATTTTATTTTTAACTGCTCACAGCAGGGCCAATACAGTGGATTATTACTGCAGCAGCCAACAATATATTAAATAAAGCCTACTGGATTGTTCCTCTGTCTGCAGTAATGTTCTTTTGAATTTTATGGTTTAAAAACAACTCAAAATGTCAGCTCGAATTCAGTGTCTTCCCCTTGTTGCAGCTTAGTAAATATTCCCATTAGAGTGCAGCTAAAGGCATTTGGAATGTTAAGTGGGAATGAATCAACCTAACTCAACCCAACACTTACTGCAGACATAAATAAGGGGTGAAAAAAAATCCACAAAAACAACAGCAAAGAATCTCAAGAAAGCAAATTCAGCAAATGGTCATGCCCATGGGTTCCATACTTTCAGGCAGCAATTGAATTTGCATTAAAAGGAATCCTTATATTATGAATCCACTTTAGAGCTTGTAAATTTGGATGGACTACCACAAAAGGTCTTTAATTCCCAAACTGTTGATGTGTTACTTTTGTTAGACCCCTGGAATCAAAGTTGAAGGTCTACAGTGAAATCACTCCTTGACCGCATCATTTCGAATCCACTGTGGTAGCTTTTGTGGAGATTTGCTAGCTCCTTCCAGTTGGTACTTTGTGACAGATAATTGGTTCTCAGTCAAATTTAAAGCAAGGAAATCAGGTAAATACTGAACATCATCATATCTAACAAGACGGCACAATCAAGGTATCAGTGGGTAATATGCTACCTATAGTGGTTACAGAGGTTTTGATCTTTTGTCCTTCTTTTCACTGTAAGGGTGACTGCTAACTGCCAATATGGCTGATTCAATCTGTTCTGTGTTCTCCAACAATGCCTCAATATGCCAGACTGGATCGAGTCTACACAGTTTCACACTCAAGATGGTAACTATTTATACCCATGAGCTGTTCTACAACAACACTTGGACAGGGTTGCACAGAAGAAAACACGTGATGTGTGATTATTATACAGAACTGCAAATGGCCTATTGTGTATACTTTCATTTGCATCTGATTTGTAAGTGTAGCCCAGACAGAACTAGGATGTTAAGTTCCTGCATAACAACAGCAGTAACAGCAAAGATGTTAATTTCTTCAAGTTGTTCATTTTCATTTCATTTGTCAAATTTTAATTAAGATTTGACAAAACAAGTATTTGAGATCACAATCTAATGTAATCCCTAAAAATTTAATAAATACGAGGAGATGTACCAAAATAACTAACACAAGTTAAAAACTAATTTTGATAATTTGTGACATTAAAATAAATACTGTACAAACACAGAGTGCACACTGTGAGACAGACTGAACTACACATTCTCACAGACTACATCTTAAATTGACCGAGCTACAAAAAGAAAGACACATTTAAATAATTATTGTGAAAGTAACACAGTCAAAATTCATCATCTTGTCCAAATCTGCTTTGATCACTGAACCTGCTCCTCTGCTCCTCTGTCTGCAGCTTCACCTCCTCAGGCCGGGAACATTTTTGGCTGCTGTGCTCTGATTTCACTCTATTTGCTCAGATTATTTCTGGTGTTAATGACAACTTCTCTTAAGTACACATTTACATTACAGATTGATTAAAAAAAAAAAAGAAAAAAGCTAATCCAACTGCCCAATGGTGGAATGTCACAACTTTAATAGTCTTTTGTTTTTTTATGCTTTGGATATATTGCATATTGTGTCACCAAATGTATTCAACAGATATCAGATTTATTTACTTCCTAGACATTGGTCAGGCTCTGCAAGAAACAATTAAATGATACATTTAATTAGACATGGCAGCTTGACACAGTATGCTGCAATTAAACATGCCAACACTGCAGGATGCTGCTTAATTTCCTTCTGCTACCACAGATCAATACAGGCAGAAAAAACCCCCAAAAAACCCTTTTCCTGTAAACTCCAACCTAACATGCTCCGCTCTCCTTGCCTCCATCTTCACTGGACATAACACCTCAGTCACTTGTCACATTCCTGAGCAGATCCAGTTAAGTCTGACATTTCACACAAGCCGAGTAAGCATTTTAAAATGCAGCTATATTACCAGCCTGCCAATAGCATGAGTGGGAAAAATAATTCAAGGCCACATTACTACTTTTATCATAAAAAACAAAAGAAAAAAAAACTAATTCCATACACAAGATTCAGTTTAAGTAATTTTGCATATATGAGAAATGTACACACAGCCAGCATTTCTTCCTGAAACATGAAGTACACCCATCTCAACCCTGTAGATCAGTAAACTCTCGGTCAAATGTTCAAACATGTTTCCAACCATAGGAAGGTCTGGATAGGAGACCATGTAAAAAAAAAAAAAAAAAAAAAAAAAAAAAAAAAAAATCCTAAAAAACAAAGAATGCACTTCAATTACATGCTGATTGATTTAAAATCCTCTGTGTACAGAAGCAGATATACACTATGTGTCACTGTCCAATAGCTCTAACTTTAGACATTTACTAGATGTTACTTGCTTGAAGGAGGCCACACATTTTAGAATTTGATCCAAACAGTGACTTTTCAACACAGGGGTGAGGACGCACACACTGGGAAGAAGTTCAGGGATTTTCTAATCAAAGCAGATAAAGTAAGTATGTTAGCAGAGTTGCGGTACTTTGTTTCACTTCCTTAACAATAATAATTTGCGTCTGCCATAAAAAGAAAAAGAAAAAAAAAAGACTGTAAATGCAGAGGAAAAAAAAGATATCTGCAAAATGTTCATGTCCAAGGCAACAGTCCAGAACAGAAATACACTGCACATATATTTAATCCAACAAGTGCGTAGGAGACGGACAAACCGGTCCAATGCAGCAAACAGACTAATGTTAAATGTCTAGTCTGTCAAATCACTGGTCCAAAAACTAAAACTCGTAAAAATAAGCTGCTGTTCATCAGTTCCAAAGAAAAGGAACAACTGTTATAATCTAATACTGTTCAGTCTTCAAATATCTTCCCTTTTTATCTGCTAGCACAAAAATTCAATGTTGCAGAGCAGCAATCGCTTCAAGTAACTGCTAGCTCTAGCTCCTGTCCAGTATTTCACAAGCCAGGGCAAATGTAGACCACAAGATTACCAAAGCTTTGCTTCTATTTTTGAAGCCTTTGTCCCACTGAATTGTAAAGACTGGCTAGATGGAAATACTTTCAATTATTACTGAGAGGCCAGATCGGCTTGCACTGTGTGACGTTGGCAGTCTTCCTACAAAGCACCTTGAACAGACAGGAGGCAGCGTCACTAAGGTAGCCAGTCAACCCGAACGACTCATTAGAGTGAACAAAGATGAAAAAGGGAGAGAAACTACACAACCCACTTGTGGATTATAAACGGGTCTATAGTTGTTGCTTGCTTGTCAAGCTCCTGTGATTCGCTGAGGTCCAGTTACACATACCTGACACCAGCTCCAAGTCGCAGTTTGCTTACAGAGATCAGTGAAGGTGCAGTTTTTTATGAAATCACCACATTGTAAACTAAGAAACATTCTCTATGGAAATCAAAAGTAATTTTTTTCCAGTATCAGCACTGACAATTTTAAATATTAAATGAATCCAAATGAATTAAAATAGACTGAAGGGTCCATTTTTGCACTGGAGTCAAGATAAGTGCTACCCAGCACCACAGGTTCAAAACAAAGGATGAGCACCTTGGGGGAGTGGGGGTGCTGACTTGGTAACATTTATTCATTTGTGCTTGTAACAGGAAACAGAGCTACACTGTGTCCAGGTCCCTCCAAACAGGAGGAAAAAATGAGGTCCAGTGTATTCCATTTATGAAATGCAGGTAAATATACCCTTTTTGCCTTGCTGTGTTATTTCTGTGTGTTTACTTATACACCTAAACAGGTTTATATAGGTAATTTGCTCACATCAGTGTGTGTGTGTGTGTGTGTGTGTGTGTGTGTGTGTGTGTGTGTGTGTCTGTCTCCGCTTGTGCCCTTTGTTTCTGCCAGTTTAGAGTATATTATATGGGCATAAATAAATGAATGTAAACAAAGACATGTGCTGTGTGTTTGAGTCTGTTGGAGCAACATAACCCAAGTGTCCTTCCGAAATAGCAGAAAGAAAGGTCACCTTATGCAATACTTTTGGCATCCAGCTAATATTAATGGTGCTGCAATTTTATAAAAATGAGCCAAATGAGCCTTCAAAATTAAATTGTTTAAAATGTTTTTTTCCCCATTTGGTGGTAATAATTACAAATGACTTGGACCCCAAGGTCTGCTGACCTGTCAGTGATAAATGAGACCCTTCTACAGAATGCTTGCAGGGTTTTCTTTACGTGACAAGTTTGAAGTTCAATAATAACAACACGCGCACAAAATCTAAATCAACCTTTTTTAAAATTTAAAAAAAAAAGAAGAAGAAAAAAAAAGGGTGCAGAGTGTATGTGATGACATACAGGTAGAAACAATGGAGTATTATAACTTCAAGCTTGACCATAGAAAGCTCAAGGTTATTGAATGAGGGAGAAGCCAGCAAGGACATAATATGGTCACATGTATTTTTCTTAGTATGTAAATTAGGGTATTTGGAGATCATGGTGTGGATATAAAAGCACACCTCTTTGGAAGAATAAGAACAGTTTTATAGGATTTGTGCATTTTTTCAGTAGTATATTCAACAGAAAATGTAAAAACTCCTACACATCCAACTTGTTATTCAGGGCTGTGAGGAAAAAAGAAAGAAAGAAAAAACCCACACCACATTACTGTAGCAATACAATAATAATAGCTTTTAAACTTAGCAATTAAACTTTAAGGAGAAATGCCAACTTTTTAATAAAGATGCTACTCTTAAAAATGTAGGTTGAAGGTCACTGGAAGATCTATAAAAAAGCCAAGTAAGTGAGTTTAATTACTAAGCAATAAATAACAGAAAACCTTGTTTGTGGAAAGGGAGTGAAATTCTCTAAGGACTGTGGGAAACTGACCTTGGTAAAATAAATTGCGCACAGAACAAGATGATCGGATCTCATTCATCCACAACTGTGCGCTGGCACACGTGAGTGCGTGAACAGCTTCAAATTCTCTTGTAACAAAGAATGAGAGCAGGGACAGCACTGACTCCATTTCCTACTGATGTCCTTCTTGTACACAGTGTTATGTAAATCTATACACTAATCCAGCCATCATAAGAGTTTCTATACAAACAAAAGCTCTGTTAGAATGAAAGAAAAAAAAAAAAAAAAAAAAAAAATCAGGTCAGTCAAATGTCATTCTTTCAATTAACAGACTGGCTGCTAGTGTCGTTAGTATGCATCTCTAAAACAATTAGACAAACCTGAGAATACACTGTAAATAAACAGGTCGCAATTGCTGTGATGGTGTCATTCTATGATCTGTATGGGTTTGAATGCAGGCTATCCCAAAAACTGCAAATTTTTCCTTTCACTTTAATTTCAGTGTAACCTGACTTTTTATAGTCAAAAGAACCTGTGTGAGCAGCAACTCTGTAATAAAATTAGGAAAAAACTGAACTGAATCTGACAACAAAGCCTTTAATTCATGTAGCGTGCTCCTGTCTCAGAGGTTTCCCTAAAGTGTATTAGGAATGTTATGAATGATAACTCTGACTATGTTACATTTAATAGAAAAAATATGGTTCCCAGTCACATCAGCAGAGTTTTGGTTATGTCAGTCTCGTGTTGTTTGTATGCAGCAGCCCATCTTAACACTCTGAAACAGGTAACGTCAGCTGAATTGTCAGTGCTTAGCTAGCAAACAAAGGTAGTGGATGACAGTCTCTGGGGGTTGCAGCAGTCAAACAGAATCAACCTACTGTGACATTACTGTAATATTTGTTGCTCCAACTAGGCCAACATAACGACCATGAAGTCAGCCTCTGGGGGCTTCTGCCCAAGTTGTTTCCATTCTTGGCATACAGCAGCGGACTTGCCCCCCACACAATATAAGCAGAGTTGCTAAGTAGTGCAATAAACACTCGGCACCAGATTGACAGTGGACAGTGAAGGTAATGTCAAATAAACCTTGGTTTGCGTGGTACTCGCCAGGTAGGTTGTCCCAATCAACTTCGGAAAGTATTCACGCTTCTATGGATTTATTTTGTCCAAGTTTTATGCAGTTTCTTTACATAATCCCACACTGACAAAGTGATGGTGACTACAAATGATTTTTTAATTCCTTCTTGTTGTTGAACTATGTGCTATGGTACAGTGTGAGGCATTACTCTTTTACAGAAAGGAACTCATGGATAGCAATATGTACTGTACAGAAATGGTAAGGTTTCTGCATTGTTTAATAAGGGGCCTCTCACCTTGGTGGTGTCATCATGGGAGCGTTGATAGCGTTTCCATCTGCAACCATAGATCCCAGTGATGCATGACAAACAAAGCTGGCGCTCATAGACTTGGAGGGGTTGGTGTTTCACCATGCTCCTTCAGTCAGTCCGGCTTCCAGAGCTCTAACATCCCACTGGCTGCGAAGGATCCTGTGAGAAATTACAAACAGCGTTAATATTGAAGCAAACAACGCAGCAACAAATTGTTGAAACCACAAAGGCTGTGTTTGACAACCCATGGAACAAATGGAGTAACATGTCTGGCACTTTAATAGAAAACACATGCTGCCTTGAAAAGCTCGTCCTGATAAAAAGCACAGCTTCAAATTAAGACCTTGTGCATGTTTCCAATGACAACTGGGACTGCTAGCAGCTTTTCATCAATATGATCAAGGAAAAAAACATGGCAAAGAACATTGGTAAAGTGATTATCTATTGAACATCACATGACCAAGAACATGAATATATCACCCACTTATAATAGGTCTGGGACAAGACAGCGTGCAGGCACCACCTCTCCCATTAATCAGGCCAATACGAGGAAATGCAAAAGCAATACCAACAAGTGTACGTGTAATAATACAACTGTGACATTTTAGCAAAAACCTTTCAACCTCTGGGAAACTTTAAAAAGGTCAAAATGTCAACTAAACCTCCAGGTAAAGCAACATGATTGTCCTCACTACCACTTTATTTATTTTTTAATAATGTGCAGGGGGTCTCTGCATCATTTGGCACCTTATCTGAAAGTCTTACACTGCCAGCACTCACTATTAATAAGGCTACAAACCATGGTGGAGTAGCAAGGCACATTATACTTCAGAAGAAAAAAAAAAGTCTTGATTTTCCTTTCATCCTTGTCTGATGTCGTTTTAGTAAACATGGTAGGCAAGACTAGTCTGTGTTATGTGTGAATAACTAGAGTTATGAGTAATCCTCACCAATGAGCCTGCTGCTGATTCAGCATAAAGACTTTGTAATCAGCTATAATAGCAATAATGATATTACAGCGGTGCGGACTGTTATCACAAGTTTACCTCACTCTCCAGGGACACGATGGAGCCTGTTGTGCTGCAGCTGCAAAACACACATCAACCAAATCTGGGGTTGAAAGTGCAACTTTGTGTTTTCAAAGCAGCAAATGATGCATATATAATGGCAGGGTGAACAAGCCGTGTCGATGAGAGGCAAACAAACATGAATAAGAGGCTACAGCAAGATGCAGACTTGCTTCAAGCTAGTTATATTCCTTTTTCCTTGCAGCGGTTGCTAGTGTGTAGCGTACTTGCATCTGATGTTTCAAATGCAAGTACATGCAGTAATTCTGCACTCTTCCTGCTGTAATCAGGCTGTCTCAGTCTCTGGACAGCTGCTCATTAGCATCTACAGCATGGGCCACGTTTCCTGTTATTAGCGAAACTGCTCTGAAAAGGGTGGGCTAGACCCAGGCAATAATGAATCTAGCTCACCCCAGCAGGACCGCAAAGACAGTCAGTCAGTGTGTTATAAATTATTTGTGGGTTAAAATGAAAAGTGTTAAATGTAACTTCTCCAATGCAGCAGCTTTGTTTACAAGCCTTTTGTATAAGTATTATATCTTAACAAGCCAAACATTTTTTCATAAGAAAAAAAAAAAAATCTGTACTCTTACAGGACAGTTAGTCATGCTAAAGGTTATCGACTGTCTGAAGATCTGTACTTGTCAAATTCATTGCTTGTACTGTGTTGAAGAAATGAAAATCAATTCACTGATACTTGCACAGTTAATATAATTACTCAATGACTGATATAAAATTATTGCTGTCAAATAAAACCAGGCACAGAGATCACATGATTACAAAGACTCACTTCTTGTGTCCAACACAATGCACAGCCAAAATCAAACTACTTTGTAGCCAGCCTCTCTGCTGCAAAGCAGCCTAAGGGATTTAGACCTTGATCAGACTGAGCACTATTTCATGCTGCCATGGCCATTATAAGTGACATTTCTTCTCAAACCATGTCTGCCAAGTTGAAAGAGATCAGAGCCTTGTAAGGACATGATTAGGAGCATAATTACGGAAAAATATCTACAAATCTGCCAAAACACTAATGGCATAAAAATCCTCATTTTGAGGCAGCAAAGAGTTTGACATGTTTGATCATGACATTAAAAAAAAGAAAAAAAAGAAAGTGAATTGCCACCTGCCTGCACATTAAAGCCAATGTGTTGTCATCAGGGGTGCAGCAGAAATGTTAACAGAGAGCCAGAGAGAATACTTGCTATTCTGGCCAGATTCTGGAGGGGTGTACATACAGATAATGTGGCCTTAACGTAAGACGTTTGGCTTCTTCGTGGACCCTCACACAATCTTCACTTGACCACTTGCTACTCTGCGTCATCCTGTGTGTGCGCACAAATACATTGAATTGAAACTGAAAAATGTCTCAGGTTCTTTTACTGGCACGACACACAACACATCAAGTCTGTTTATAAACAAACAAAAGGGTTGATAAGCAGTTTTGAAACAAACATTTTCTGTTGAAACATGCAGCCCTAAAAAAAAAAAAAAAAAAAAAAAAAATAGTAGTGAGAGAGAATGCAAATTGGATTATGTCCCATTGTGTGATACACATGAGAAAGGAACCTCTCACATGCTTCAACTCACTGCCCAAACACTTTCTAAAGTTGATGTGGAAAAATAGCAGTAGTAAGCAGCTTTAGCTGAAATCAGGCACAGTGTAGATTGGTCAAAATGACTAAAAAAAAAAAAAAAAAAAAAGGCATCAAAATCAAAATTCAGCTCAGCTCTTCAGTGAGGAAAACACACGCACACACTTTTGACATCTTCAAAATGTTAGCTGGGGATTGTAACAAAAACCCACAGCGGTTTGGAGTTTCAGTTCAGTTAGTGGAATTACACAGTTCAAGCGCCAAAGACTCAAAACAAACAAATGATTTTAATTAATATTTTTTTAAATGAACAGAAGTCAAACAATTCGAGATTCTGAAAAGAGCTGCTTTTCACATTTCTGCTGCCGACACTGGAACAAAAAACAAATATGGATTTATGTTTGGGCTTGTCGACCAAGCCTTTAAGACAGGAAAACAAATGTGAAGCTGACACAGCAAAGTTTGGTGTGATCACAAAGGCAAACTAAAAAACACTTTCAGCACTGTCATGCCATCTCTTTGTTGACATAATGTTCCAACCGGTTGCCACAGAAACCCCTCCATGTTGTTACAGGAAAGGCTGATGTCATAACTTGTTTACCCCCAAAAGCTTCCATTCATGAAAGTGTTACATCCACTTGTACTCTCAAAGTCAAAAAAATATTACACGCCATAACTACTTTAGTTGAGATAAACATCAAACGGGCCTTTAGAATTCCACCTATTTGATGAATGATATCATCGTAAGTAGATGGAGCAGCACCGAGAGCACAGATTTGTCACCTTAAAATGGAAGGCTTATGCATTTTTCATTTTGGGGTTAAATACCCCCATCGCTCATCTCCTCAAGCCTGAATAAAAGAAAGAAATGCTCTTCCATTAATCCCTTTATCAGCATAATGTCTAAGCAAAAACTCATCAGCCAAATACAGCCCAGTGGACACAATTAATTCTTAAATAAGATGCAATGAATTAGTGAAGCCTAGTTAATTACAGCACAAGTCGTGATGTTCACCACAGACATGTTCAGCCAAGACTGGAGCTACACTATCATATTTTGCCAACATGGATGTGACACCTCTGACCACAGTAGGTGTGGAAATGTAACCACCATAAGCAGTGTGGGCTGCTCTGTCACAGTGACTCACTGAGTCACAGACACAACAACCGAGCCACAAAAACTGAAACTTTGATTAAAATCTTTCAAAAATTACACAGTAAGAAGAACAGAGCTTTCTGCATATTTAGCAACACATCAGAAGAATAGAGCAACTTTTCAGATCCTGTCACCTAAATGGCCTCATTCTGAACTCAAACAGATTAAGCGGCAAAGTCAACAAGTGCTCAAAGCTTTCGTCACACGAGAAGCAGACTTCCTGCCATTACTGTCTGTCACAAGGTGTCTGAACTTGTGTGGAGAGGAGGAGAACATGAGAGGGGTGCATGGAAAAACCCCTAAACAGCTTTTACCATCTTCTTTTCTGCTGCCTCATTTCCTCCAATCAAAAGTACACCCAGAGAAAACAGTCAGCAGGGGAGGAAATGCTTCAGCAGTTTCCCAGCAGAAAACATCGTCTTCCTTTGGTCAGGGAACTGAAAGAGACCGAGCAGCAGAGAACTGCAAGACCAAACGCAAACCTGCTAATTGTGAATAATATATTCTTAAAAAGATACTTCACAAAAACAAAAACAAAAAAAAAAAAAAAAAAAGGGGGGGGGGGGGGGGTTGCCTCTACACATCTGCTGCAAAGTAATCAAGACCATTTAAAAAAAAAACAAAACAAAAAAAAACAAACAAACCCAAAACAAGATAACTAGTGAGGATGGACCTGCTGAGAATGCAGAGAAAATGCTCACTCAAACTTTTCAGTAGATGACCCAAGGGTTACATACATAATGAAACAAGAGGAGGTCCAGGAAGTTCTGACAATGCAAAATCTGCAGCTGCATGTCATGTTCCAATACTCTGACATGCTTATTGAGATGTGCAATAGATACCTAGTAACTGAGCTCCATGGAGACCTTGCTAATGGGTGATAAAGCCTATTATAAGGAGCAAAGGGAGAGCACTGACATCAAAGCTGTTAAAGCCAGTTCATTCTAGAGGTCTTGCATTTAGGCCACGGAAGATCAATTGCACTTCAAACAACATTTCTGACACCCTCCTTTTCTTGTGTTTAATATAAACAAATCATTGTTGCTGCTTACTGTTAAGAAAACCCCATGACTTCCTGTGCACTTTAATGACAGACCTGCATCACAAGATTGCAGTGTTTACCACATCTGATTCACAGGTTAACAGTGCAATGTTGTTCACATTTATATATTTATTAATAATACAAATAATGATTAAAGTAGAAACAATATAACAAAGCCAAATAGTTCCCTGCATTACAATGCATTGAAACCTCTGCAAGTCTTAAATTGCCTAATGTAAAGATCAGCCAGGTTATGTGACATCTGAAAAGACGCGCACGCATGTCAAATTCCTATTACCGTGAGAAAGAGGCTGGTGAGTTTCCTGGGGAACCAAAAATCTGGAGACATGTTAGAACAGGCCAGTTGACTGACTGTTTAATTTCTGTGTTTATGTAAACCAACCTTTCAGGTGACGCAAGGGGAAAATAACTCCAACCAACAGATTCTGGTACATTGTGATTAATGTATAAAGATACTAATTGAGACTGCACAACATGCATTAGTAAGACAATAACAGCACTTGGCTAAGAACAACAGTTACACTTTAGTAATGATTTACAAGTACTTTTCATCCTTAGCACTCCTTAAGATAAAAACGTGTGTGTAGTGTGACAGAAGGTTCACCAATAGCTGGTGAATGTATTTACTTGGTATCATTTAGTAATTGTGGGCAAACATACTAAAATCATAAAAAATAAAAATAAAAAAGGAAGCAGATCTCATTTCAGCTGGGACACAAAAGGTCATTTGAAGTCAGCATGGTGACCTCAAGCCTATTCCTTCATGTATTCATGAGAATTAATGCAGTTTCACCTATAAGCAAAGGCCTATGGCTGTTGCATATTCAGTAACATGCTTCAGTGTTCACGCTCCCCTAGTGCTCTCAAGCTTATATCAAGATGAAGAAACAAAAAACAAAAGCAAAGCTGCATATTCAACACATGAGTAGAGAGTCGCTGACGCCAGAACATTCTGGCCTGAGAAAAGAGGAAAACAGCACAAACAAAGCTCAAATAAAGGCTCTTTGAGGTTTTTCCTGCTCATGACCAACATTTTGAACAAGTCATAATTTGCCCCATAACGTACCCCAATTTTGAAACAGACAGAATTATTAAATTAGGTGAATAGAATTAGGAGGACTTTGGAAAATGCATTATAATCGTATAGCAGTTAAACAGGACATGTTAAACAGCACGACAGTCTGAGAGTTTGTTGTCAAGGTGAAAGCAAAAATTAATGCGCTGACCAGAGATACTGTCAGTAACATTTGGTGATTAGTAATAATGATATGCAATGTGAAGTTGCAGGCGCTTAGGTACACTTATTGCCCTTCACACGCATATGAACTTAAGTCTCTTTTCTTAATCCATAGGGTTTAATATGGTGTGGGCCTACACTTTGCAACTATAACATCTGCAACTCTTCTTATGACTTGCTGTTGTTCCCAGTTCCTTCCATTTTGTTATGCCACCAAGAGTCGACTGAGTAGAGGGAAAATTTCACAACTGGACTTGTGGTGGCCTCCTATCACGGCATCATGCTGGAATTCACTGAGCTCCTGTGAGTGACATATTCCTTCGTGATTGGACGCGATTGGAATGAATGGCCAATGATTATTTTTCCACTGTTGTCCAACTGAGTTTAACAGATGAAGACAACACAGCATTTTTCTGCAATAAAGCCTGAGATTTAAAAGACCAGCTCCAGAGCTGAGCTAATTCGGAGTATTACTTTGGCTGAAAGTCAGATAGAGGACGTATTGAAAGAAGGGATGTATTTCAATCATTTCAGCAGCAAATAGAAGAATTAGTAGAGCCAGTGGGGGGTGGGGTGCAAAAACATTCAGACAATGCAGTGCTCTTCAAACTGACAGCTCATCAATCTGCAAAAATATAGGTCAGTAATAATCAGATGAAAAATAATTGATTTAATCACAGTCCATCAGTGTCTCTTAATTAGAACACTGAAAGCGGAAAGAGGAAGCGATATTATTGTCATTACATTATTTGAGCAAAACAAGGGAGCACAAGCACAGAGAAAAATCTCCCCACTCAATTCAGGGCGGGCAAAACAAGGTGTTAAGTGGGTCAAGTGATGCATCAGTAAACGGGTCAAGTAACGTTCCATTTTTTTTTTTTTTTTTTTTTTAAAAACGTAGGTAAGAATAAGGAGTGGGCTTCAGCTGCAGTATGAAGCGTTCTACATGGCCTAAAGGTGACCTAATAGTAGAATATATCTGGAAAGCACGCCACCTAAACACCCGTTTTTATCCACACTTTGAAAAGAAACATCTCAGTCAACCTTGTAGGATTTGAACTCCTTCCTGTTGTGATGTGACAGTACCGTCCTCTCATCAGCCTTGCAACTGGTTAGGCAGCTGATTGTTTGTGGGTTTGGATAATTACCACATTAAAATAAAGATCACACCGACTCCTGTCTGCTTAATGTATACATGCACTGTGCTTTCGCATCAACCTTAGGACAGCATGTGATTTCAGATGTTTCGAGGATGAGGAGAAGCATCCAGAATAGGAGGTCAATACCATAGAACAGTGTCAAGCTCTGAAGAGCTATGAGGATGGAGTTTTATGACTATGTCCAGGATACGCACACAAAAATTCACAAGGAGTCCATACTTCAAAGTTAAATATCGTGGTTTCATGTGGCAAATGGAAAAGTGCTGAAATGCTTTTAACAACTATCAAGTAGACGTACCATCTACCACATTCCCCATCTCAGTTTAACATATTAGCATGCTAACATCTACCAATAAGTAAAAAACAAAGCATGACTCAGTGTAATGCTAACATAATGATGGTATGCTAAATGAGTCAGAGAATAGCTAAAGTGACTATATTGCATCTTGGGGAGAACGAGAACATGTAAGCTAGACTAAAGTGGCTTTACACTTGAAGAAAAGTGACAGCATTTTGGTGGCTCAAAAAGAGAACAAGAAAAGAACAAGTAGCTAAAACATCTCTACAAAAACACAGCTTGTGTGTTTTAAAAAAGGAAAGAAAGCAGCAACAAAATTGCAGAACTACAAAGGATGCTTTGGGAAAGGCAAAGGAAAAGAACAAGAGCGTGTTGTTTCTTTTGTCAAAGTTTGCTTGCAGTGTATGACATCTGGATCCCATCTTATATGAAGCAGAGTGACTTATAAGCAGCTTTACAGTCTCACTTTCATCTGGATTTAATCAAAGCTTCGATATTGAATGAAAGCCAGGCTTTAAGGTTCTGTGCCCAGCATGTAGAAGCTTCCATTAAATAGAATGTTTCAGCTTTCAAAGATAACATTAATTCATTAAAATGACCCGTGAGCCTATTAATGAAAAAGGAAAATATATAAAGTTATCCTTGAATAACTCTCCTCTAATGCCTAGTGATAAGGTAATAGTCCATTTACTGCATCTGCGAAATGTACTGTGAGAAAGGAGCCAAAGGCAACAGACATGCAGTTGTGACGAGCACTTTTCAGCCTGGGAATTAGAGCAGGGCGATATGGCCAAAAATATTTATCACGATATATATTTGAAAATTTGCGATAACGATATAACCGACGATATAATTGATGCGAGACAAAATACAACTCCACAACATTACTAGCGCAAAAAGACAACCTTCCATTTATTTTCACTTACACAAGAAGCTGGTTTTTATGTACATTAAAGCTTTATAAAAATGTAACAGTGCAAATGCAAATTCCTTGCTGAAAGTTTAACCAAAAGGCATTTCCAGTAGAAATGGGCTGACATATCCTGAGCATAACCATGTATAATATCCACTGAAGTTAAAAAGAGGTGCTTTGCAACATTAAACTGCAGTGTGCAGTACGCATTTTTCGGACCATAAGGTGCACGGGATTATAAGGCACATTAAGCGAAACAAAGCAGTCAGATAAATCAAACTTTATTAAACTCATTCTTCTTGCTTCCTCCACTTCTGTACCATTGATTCATTAATGTTGAATTCTCTGGCAGCTGCTCTATTCCCATGTTGTTGCAGTATATTAATGACTAACCTCGTATTGTGGATGGATTATCTCAGTTGTTCACCTGACTGAAGTTTGGTCCGTTTACAGCATCCTGCCATGCGATTGCATTTGTTTCTAACCATGAAGAACCTTCACGTTAACTTTTATAAGTGGAAAAGTGTTAGTGTTCGTCCTCCAGCTTCACTGTTTATGTTATGCTAACATAGCTGTGTCGCTAGCGATCACGTAGCACATCATTATATACCATCTAGCCCAACTTCAGTAACCCTACAAACGTCACTGCTGTTTAGTTTCCTGTCTTCATTTATGTTGGAAGTGATAGCAGAGCTGTACGTTTGATTTTTTTCAGAAATCTCTCAGTCAGAACATGCAATATCATGCTTAGGTAACTAGCGAAACTAGCGAGCTAACTTCCGCTAGCTTCCTGCTAACTTCTAACTCCGTTAAATGTAATAACTTTTGTTTTCATGGATGCCTGGAAGTTAAACTTTATAGTTACACCTGGTAAAGCAGCAATGCTGATCGTTTTATTAAAGATGAAAGAATTTAGACAGTTTTTAACTCTAAGTGATGCTGCAGTGTTGTTTGACCTGAAGTTTACGGAGTTTAGGACCCAGATTACTCCCAGATTTAAGAGCATCTTAGTCCGACAAATACGACAATAACAACGGCCGCTTGCATGTTCTGCAAAAAAATGTGCTTTGTTGTGTATCTGACGGACAAACACCAAACCAGTTCCACATCACGGAAGTTGCACCATTTTTACAAACCAATTCTGGTTCATCTGTTTCACTCAACAATCGGCCATGTGCGTATGAAAACAAAGGCACTGCGCATGCGCGTTTTACTCCCATTCTATCGCGATATTTCATTTTCCTATCGTTGCCTAACATTATACCGGTATTACCGTGAACGGTATAATATGGCCCAGCCCTACTGGGAATATTTCTTTTATGCTTTCTTTTTTTCTTAACAATTTATAATATTATTCAGCTTGCAGTATCACCACTTTAAAGGTTTCAGAACTGATACCGTGACCTGGAACATAAACAGCTAACAAGGATGTCCATACCATGCCGAGATAATACTCTTGTTTGGTGGTACAGACCACACAATTAGCTTAGTTCACTCAGACCTCTTCAGTCACTTTGTTTTTCCACAGGGAAGCAGGAAAAGAAAAAAAAAAAGTAGTTGGACTACAATGTAGTATCAAGGTGCCATCTGTAAGTCTGCACGGGGCCCTTCTCCACCATCTGTGTGTTGACATCACACCCGTCTCTGTCCTCCACTGTGACTGCCATCTGAAGCTGAGAGGCAGGAACAAGCAAGCCAATGCCGCCATGGTGGTGAACATTTAGCTGCTTTAATTTGGGATGATTAAACATAGGTGACATAACTACTTTGCAACAAGAAATAAATGGAAAACACTACTGAACTGAGTTTTCAGCCAATAAGATTAGATGATAATTTTAGATTAGATGATAACCTGAGGCACTAAAGATATGAAAAGAAATGTACATTTTGTTTTTGCTTGCACATGACAAAACAGACTTCCGTCAAGAAACTACAATTGCCTTTTTCAAGGGGAACATTCAGCTCTGATAAAATAACGTGCCGTTTTGGGCTTTGAACAGAGTTCAAGTTGTAAACTAGGAAAGACGGTGCACCAAAGCCCCCAGTCTTCCTCTGGGAGTTAAGGCCAGGATAAAATTCACTTGATGAGTAGTTCTCGTCTTAATTTCTCGTCTGTTGGGAATTGGAGGATGCAAACACAGTTAGTCCCATCAAGAAGTTGGAGAATTCACAGAAAGCCGTTATTGAGACCTACACAGATCCTTCCATACTTGTGTATGTTCAAAGCTTAACGATGGTGAGAAATTTTCTCCGGAAATAAGATGACACGTAGGAAAGCAGAAGTTTTCTGCTATAGTTAATGAAGTGGCTTCATGACATGTCCATGTAACAACAGGATGTTGCTACTTGCATTCCAAATATCAATGCTTGATTTGACTTTTCTGCAAATGCAAATCTGCTAAATAGGTAATCTGACTATGTCACCATCCAGAGCTGGTACAAACCATGTTCATGTCTAAATATAAGGGAAACAACTACAGATTCTTGTGATGCTTGTGCATTTCAAACTTGTTTAAAAAAAATACATTTTTATTACCAGTCAACTACAGTTCCATAGCAAGCTACAACAGGCAAAAACCTCAAACTTCCAACCCAGCAGATTCAAAACTCTTCAGCACAAATTCCACCCTTGGGTTTGCCAACATCTGCTCCATTACAGACAGCAAGTCTGTTCAACAATTGGGGAAAAACACCCAGAAATTTGAGGAAAAATTGGTTGCAATATGAAGTGCTATGGAAATTATAGTCTTCTGGATGTATCATCACATACAGCTTTGTACAAACAGTGTTTCATTTTTCCCCTAAATCTAAATCCTAATCCAACTTAGTTATCTATTACATTTGCATTAAACATTTGCTATAGCTTCAGTGAGTAAACAAATGAATGACAACATTTTTCCCTATGGGTACTATGAGTTCAGAGCATACACTTTGATATGTGGTTTCCTTCTAGCTTTACAGCACCAATGACATTTTCCTTTCTTCTCTCATATATGGAGTTTTCAGATAATACATCCTACATATCAGCTATTGATGATATTTGGCATATTTTCTGACAGGGAAATATAACCAACACTACACTCAAACAGACAAAGTGTTTAGCTTTTCACTGCAACTTTACACAGAGCAGAGCTCCAACACATAAAGCTTCTTTTAAAAGCTCTAAATATTTCTAACTAACTGTGTGTGTGTGTGTGTGTGTGTGTGTGTGTGTGTGTGTGTGTGTGTGTGTGTGTGTGTGTGTGTGTACACGTGTACACAAGAAAAGGGTAAACAAGTGAATCACTGCAATGAACACTTCACTGTTCTTAGACCCAGTATGTCACCAGTTCTTCTGAACCGATTACCTTCAGTTGTAAAGTAGACCATTTTATCTTTCATTGTAAAAGTAAGGCACTGGATTAAAATTAGACCCTGTGTATAAAAACCAGGAAATAGTAAGAATATTTGCTGTCATATATAAATATGTAATTTATGTTGGAAAAATGAGAAAGGAAAAGTCATCATTTGGATATATTAAAATGAATTATTTAGTTCATCGTCTCATTTCCAAAGCACATTAAAGATGGATAAAATGTTTTCCCCTTATTGGAATGTTATAAAGAATATTATGTCCTTTGTATGAGAAACTGGAAATAAAATATCAGTCCACGACCAGCAAAAATGTTGTTTCTACAGGCCTTTAGATCTGCTGTTAGAGATCGGACATTCAAATAATTTAGGTACAAGCCTAACAACTATATAAGACAAACTGTTGCACAGTTGATGATCTGTGCACATTTTTCACATATCACAGAGTGCAAGTTCAGGAAGTACAAGCAACATTTCCCAACATGCCACCCTGCCAACAACTTTTCAGAACTGGCATCCATTGTTAATCAGTCACCTGAAGCATCAAACAATTGAATAAATATTTGCAGTTAAAATTCAATTCATAAGGAAAATGTATACTACATAAATAAAACTAGACTCTGGTTCACAAGACAGAACAATGACAAGCAACTGACAGCAACATGGTGACCACAGACATTGATGAAGGAGGCAGAGGGGGAAAAAAATAAAAAAAAATCTTTTACAGCTTCAGAAAAAATATTTTGGTTTTAGTTTTATTTTTTGTGCTGCAAAATTAAATTTTCCTCCATATAACACTCAAACCTGCCATAAGACAGATTCAGACTGCTAGAAATCCACAACTGAGTGGGATCCGGTTGGCAATTGCCTCTCATCAGGCAACCTGTGCAATTGCCTTCTCAACAGGACTATCTGTGAGGAACACTATTGATCTCTGGGCAACCATTTAGTCAAAACAAGTTGCAATGGTTAAGATCATCCCAAGGTGGTATTGCATGAGATATTCATAGTATTCCTAAAGAATTTAAATATATTTAATAAAACATCAATATCTGGATTGATACAATGTCACAATAGGCTGCTGTATTGATTTTTCCCCCACCCCAACCAGTGGCCAACCATCAAGCTGTTTCCACATCAAAACCAGTCGCTCATTGCAGACAGCTATGGAGCTGATTGCTGGTGTCTTGCAGACATTTAAGGTTCTGGTTGCCTAGGTGATCAACTGATACAACTACTACCAAGTCATATGTCTACCAGCAGTATCCTGGGTTCTCATTAGTAGTCAATTTAATTGTTCACCTGGAAGTTAAAGAAAGAGCTTTCTTGAGTCCCACCCACTTCCCTTGACCAGTGGTCATTTCGCTAAAAGTCGGCAAATATGGCTTCCTTTGATCTCGGGTCAACACGTCATATCAAATGGCTTCCAGTGTGAATCAAAGTGAATCACTCCCTTTTTGCACACAGCTCATAGTGAAACTTTTATAATCTGTCCAACTGTAACTAAATGCAGCGAATATGTGCATCTACTGTGGAGGGGCTGATTTAACAGTCACATTGACTGGGCCCTGATGCACTTAGGTACTGAAAGACACACGTTTGATTTAAGGACTTCAAGCATTCTCTGATTTTTTTTTTTTTTTTAACTTATAAATTTATTTTTTGTAAGTAAAGAAGAAGAAAAACAACCTGGGAATTATGTGAAATTTCACGTCCCTATTAAGAAGTATATCTTTCCCCGCCCAGACAAACATGAGACAGTCAGCTGAGAGGCATTTGATAAACTTTAAACATAAAAAAAAAGAAGAAAAAGAAAAAAAAAAACAGCTCTGCCCTTTTATACTTAAAAATTTCAAAAGAAACAACAGTACAGGTTATTGTATTTATGTCTAAATTTTTACACATAGCTTTAAAATCCTTTTGCTCAGTTGAAAGAGGAGCAATAACTTTGCCTCAAGGTAATAGAGAAATAAATAAAAATAATGTTCTGGCTGCCATCAAAAAAGGAGCTCCCCTACACTGTGCCATCCCATAGAGGTTCAAAAATACAGGATCAGCATACTCCACTCCAAAGACAGTTAATCCATAAGAGACCAAAAAGCTTGCATAGTCACTTTGAAAGTCTTTACTCAGTCTCAGTCATTGATTTTACTGAAACTCCGTCTAAGCAAGCTCCAAGTCCTTCAAAAGTAATAGGTAGCCTGTGAGACATAAATAAATACCATCTGTTAACACTTTCTGAACAGAAAGTGTTAGTTTGTTTTGTTTTTTTACTAAAGTGTAATTAGTAGCAGATGGGGAAGTGTTAAAGCTGCCACGAAGGTTATTAACAGTTGACCAAATGGATGCTGTCCAATGGACAAAGTCTGAAGATGAATAAACTTCCTCCGATAAAGTGCTTCATAAAACAAATCTAGAGGGTAATCTTGTATTCTTGTAGTACACCAGGGAAATCCAAACAGCAATCATCCTCTCCAAACAGAAAAAAAATAATAGTGCCATGAATTATGCAAGTGGTAACCTAAGAGCAGTCCACAACACATCAGCAAACGCACATTGGGCATATGGATGGAGGACCCCGTGTTCAGCTTCCTTAGTTCCACTTGCATTATGAACCTTACTGTCCAATAGATAATGAAGAGAGTGCAGCTGATGTATGATTCGAGCCCCTCCAATGGGAAAACATCACCATGGGCGTATCCACCAATATGCCGTAAGTGATGCGTAAATGCACATGGTCATAGCTAATGGACTGCATGTACTTCTAACCTCTGCATGTGAAAAAGGACACTTGACTTGCCTCATATTTAACCGCCGACACGTTACGGGACTGATGGCTAGTGGTCAAGAGTCTCTGGAACATATTTTAATGAGGTGTGTAACTGCAAATAAACTAAAACAGGTTAAAGATAGATACACTCACCTTTCTGGGTGCCTTTATTTGTTATCAGCTGGCTCGAAGGTTCCGTGTAAAAAGTTTCGTTTCCTTTGAAAAAGAAAAAAAAGCCCCCGACTCAACAGTCAAACGGGGACACCCCGTGCCAGCGGTAACGGATGAGGAGCCGAAGTTTCACCAAGAAAACTAAGGAGAAAAATGCCGGCTGAGTGCGGACGCTGTGACCGGTATATGTCCTAGCTAAAATAACTCCTGTCTCCTTTATCTTTGAACCGCTCCGTCCGGGTTTTTCTTTCCCCCTCTCTTCTCTGTTAACTCAGCCTCCCCTGCGTGAATACGGATACTTACACCGACAAAGTAATTCAATGTACTGGCTAGTGGGAGGAGTGAGTGTCGGTCCTTTTATCTCCAGCCCTCTGTTACAGTGAGGAGGCGTCACCGGGCTGACTTTACTCCCGGCCTGCGCGTTCATGACACATCAAAAAGACAGCCCCCAAACCCTCCAGTTTGTTTGAATTAACCAAAAAGAAAAAAAGTGACCAGTTTTCTGCTAAATTTGGACACATCATGCCGCCGAAATAAATTTCTTTCAGCACTAACACCTCTGACGTCAAACGGTACCCTCATTACCATCAGCTGAGATGTAAACCGAAAATTCGAGGCGACACGAATGCATCAGTACTCAAATACAGTAGTTTATAAACCAAAGAGCACTGGTTTAATCTGTTATCTTAACTGCATAACTAATTCACCAAGCTGACATTAAGAAATCTTGATCAAAAGCTGACCTTTGTTTGACAAGTGCAACAAAAGCCATCTGAGCTTGAAATTATTTTTTATCTGCTTTATACGTGACATCATAACTGCCTTAGCATAGATTTTAAATGTTTTGTTTTTGCTGTCACTGATTAAGGTACAATGTCTTTCCATTTAGCCAAATTCCATTTTAAACATAATTTCTTGATGTCCATATTTTCTGTGATTCTCTTTACCAAGTGAATAGCTAAAGCTCTGTTTTATAGGACTTTTAAAACCAATACCGATGCCAATATTTTGTCATTTAAAATTCGGTATTCAAATCAAATCAAATCACTTTTATTGTCACATCACATGTGCAGATACATTGGTACAGCACATGTGAGTGAAATTCTTGTGTGCGAGCTTCACAAGCAACAGAGTTGTGCAAAATACAATAATGTAAACAAGCAAAATACAAGAATGGCTACATCTGAAACTAATAAATATATGTACAATATATAATAGTATATGCATTTCTGGATGTGTATACTAGATATTTTTCTACGTGTGTGTGTGTGTGTACATGTGTGTGTATTCCGATATATCAGCTGATACTTTTTTCTTTCAGCCATATGAACACATTTCTCTCACGTTTATTATCTGTAGTTTGTTTGGGGGTTTTTTTGTTGGTTTTTTTTAATGTATTAGTTTATACTCTTCCTAACAGCTCAGATCAGCTGCTTGTTGTGTTTGTGGCTCTAAAGACATTTGCAGAGTGCCCTCTAGTGGGCAACTTATTCAGCATTAACACTTATAACATGATTGAATATCTCCCATGTCATCTTTACTTTTAATATTTTATTTATCAGCCATAATAAATAGTAATCTTGACAGATCGACAAACAGCAAATATCGGCCCAAGAATAAATTGCTTGGGCTCTGGATCAGTGTACCTTCTTGCACCACTTGAAAGCATTATATCTGATTACATTCATTTAGAAAAATCACAATAATCCACCACTCATTTGTCTGTGCACTCAGCCTTTTTTTCAGTTCAGACTTGATATGCAGACACATGTCTATGACTCATCAAACGAAAGCGATTTATTGATTTCTGTCAAACAAACACCATCTGCAGTTATAATCAGAGACAGCATGTAATGGCAGCAGTCCCTCATGATCGACCGCTGGACGCACTGTGAAATGTTTAGTACTCATGTGCAAAAATTGACCACATGTGGAGAAACCATGCAGAATTTCTCTGCACATAAAGCTTCTTGTGATAAAAGTAAAACTTATTCTCACGGTGATGATCTGGTTGTCTTAGAAAATGGAAGTTCACGAGTGGGAGAAATGACTCATCTGCAGATAGAGCATTTGAAATTTTCAAACGTTTTCAAGATGAGTTGCATTTAATTGCTTTGCCTGAACTTTGGGTGTTCCTTATGTCAAGAGATGTGGGAGTTGTGGTTAAACCAAATCAGGTTTATCACCAAGGAAACAGTCAGTGCCAGTGATTCTCAGCTAATGGAGATGAAGAGCTGAAGCTATCTTACATAAAACAGTAAAAAATAATGCAGTCTGCTTTCACAGAGAGATGATCAGCGGGAGCAGATGTAGTGTCACATGACAAAGAAAAGGTCAGGTGGGAGAACTCATGGGGTAAGGGTAGGTGTTGGTTGTCAAACAGCACATTAGTTTCCTGGCACAAGTAATTCAGATACATGGCCTGCATGGTAAATGGCCTGCATTTGTATAGCGCTTTTCTAGTCCATAGGACCCCAAAGCGCTTTACACTACATTCAGTCATTCACCCATTCACACACACATTCACACACTGGTGATACATGTTGTCAGCCACCTCGGATACTCACATACATGGAGTCACCAGAGGCACACACACCTTGACATTACCTCTCTATGTGCCTCTGTGCATGAGGATGCAAGAGATCCTATGACAAATCCCCATTTGATGTGGCTGGCCCGGGCTTCCCTGGTCCTCTCACCACAGGTTGGCATTAGTCAGCAGCTCCAGCTGCTGTGCATGCTTTTGAACTCCACCCATTTTAAAATGCCAGCCAGCATGCACAGACAGGAAGGGCAGGATGGCTGGTGGGGGTCTCCCCTCCAGGTATTATTATGTAATATGGCAGAGGTTGTGACTGATGCTCACTAGAATGAGACAAAATTTGAAAAGAGCAGGAAAGATTTGAATATGGATGAAATGGTGAAATGCACAGACAGTCTAGACTGAGTGACTAAAAAGCCAACACTGCGGCTTTCTTCTGACTTTGTAGGTTTGCTGGAATTTCACAGCTGGGTATGATGTTTTCATAGTTCTCACATCAACTCAGAGAGGAGCTAGCATGGCAGCAACTCAGTAAAATATCTTGTGGAGGAGCTGATGAAGTTATTGGACGGATTTAAGCGATTTCATCATATATTCAACCACAGTCCAAGAGGTGTCTCCTGACGTTGGCAGCCAGCAGTCAGCTCTTGAAGGTTTATGCTTTTGGGAGGATTTTTCAGTTTCCCTTTGGTTTTGATATGTAAAAAATATTGGGACAGAAAGTGCTACTCCTTGACTATCAAACTCACAGCTTTGCATAATTATATGTTTCAGATCAAACAAATTTAAACCTGAGTAAATAGAAAAAGCTCTTACCTGTTTGCTGCCAACTTGTTTGACAAATTAAAGCAGGCTTAAAAAGCTCCAAAAGGAACACTTCATGAAATAGTCTAAAGAAAGTCAAGAACAGCTGAAAAACAAAGTCAGTGACATCAATCAATCGAGCTACAACGCCATTTCTAAGGTGTTGTGAACCAGGTGAGAGCTATTATAATTATTAATTAATTATACATGTAATTATTATAATGTGGAAAACTAAACCTTCTCATGAATGGCTGGTCTACAAAAATTTCCCCAAGAGTGCATTGATTACTCATCCAGGGGTTCACAAAAGAACTCAGAATATAATTTAAGGAACTGCAGGCTTCACTTGCCTTAGTTAACGTCCGACTTCATTATTCAGCAATGAGAAAGAGACTGAATAAAATTGGCATCCATGGGAAAGTTCAAAGCTCATCTCACATTTTCCAAAAAAACAACTTGATGGTTACCAAGACTTCTGGGAAAATATTCTGTGGACTGACGAGACAAAGGCTGAACGTTTTGGAAGCTTCGAGTCCTGTTACAGCTGCATAAAACGAACACAGCATTTCATAAAAAAGAACATCATACAAACAGTTAAATATGGTGGTGGTATTGTAACGGTCTGAGGCTGCTTTGCTGCTTCAAGTCATGGATGACCTGATGTAATTAAAGGAACAATGAACTCTACTCCCTGTCAGAAAGCCCAAAAGGAGAATGTCGGGCCATCAGTTTAAAGTTTAAGCCCACTTGGGTTTTGCAGCAGGAGAATGATCCAAACCACAGCAGCAATTCCAGCTCAGAATGGCTTAAAAAAAGAAAAGACAAAATTAAGCTTTTGGCCTAATCAAAGTCCAGACTCAAATCAGGTTGAGATGCTGTGGCTTGACCTTAAACAGACTGTTCATGTTCAAAAACTGTCCAGTGCGATTGAATTAAAACAATTCTGCAAAGAAGAACAGGTCAAAATTCCTCTACAGTGATGTGAAAGGCTCATTGCCAAGGGTGCTCAAACTATTTATTTGGTTTTGGGGGGCAATTATTTTTCCCACACAGGACCAGGTTAGAATAGCTATTTTTTTCTCATTTAAAACATGCATTTTATATTCATTCAGGTTATCTTTGTTTAGAATGAAAATGGGTCTGATGATCTGAAACATGTAAGTGTGACCAATATGCAGAAAACAAAGAAATCAAGAAGCAGGCAAATAGTTTCCCACAACACTGTACACAAAGGGCCTTGAGGTGACTGTTGTTGTGATTTGGTGCTATATAAATAAAAGTGAGTCCAATAAAACTAAACTGAATTGAACTGAACTATATATAGCATGTGTACGCATGGTTATACATGATATGTAATGAATCAAAAATGAAAGAAAGTAAGGAAAATATTTTGTATATAGTGTATTTGATTCCAGGTCGAAGCACATTTTGCTGCTTAAAATGCAGAGAAGCATGCAGGTTGGATTCATAAAACAAAATAAATAATGCAAGACTAAATATTAAATGTAAGCAGGTACAGTTTAAAGCATGTAAATAATGCATGCAAGTTACTAACCCTAAACAAAATAAAAGAATAGATTGAACGACAATTAATGTATGACACATCAAACCAGTTTTAAAGATAACAATAAAAAAGGGGTGGGGTTAAGTATAATAATAATACAAATAGAGACAAGTTATCTGTCTGCCATGGTCACAGAATACGGTCAGAACATTATGTGCAAAATATGGTTGTGTATATCAGGCACTGAAAGATTGTATGAGAACAGAATATGATACTATGGAGTCCTTCATTCAGCCAGGTCAGCTTGACACAGAGAAAAGCAGAGAAAATAATTACTTAAGAGTAAGTTTTAGGCTTTTTAAATTAGTTTTATAAATGATTCAGATGATTTCATTACAAATTAAAACTAAAAAATTCACTAATAAACAAAGTCTGCAACATGCACCACAATCACTATCACATCTAAATAAGTTAATTATCAGAGAAGAAGAGTAGTGTGGGGAAGCTCAAAATTAATTTGGGATAATATGCGGTAATTATGTAAATAAAGAACGGATTAAAAACAGAGCTCAGATTTTTTTAATGGCTTCACATTGGCAACAAATAACTAACGAAATAAATAAATAAATTAGGAAGACATTTTAATAATTAAATTACAGTAAAAATATGACAGTAAAAGTGTGTCCACAGCCTGGTGTTGTTCCGAAACATGAGTGCCAGTGCTTTTGCAATCTCCAACATTTTTGGTTATATTGATAAATAGGCTTTAATAAAGATGAGTTATGAAGTTAAAAATAACCTGTTTTGCAAGTATCTTTATGACCCTGCCTTATTGTATTGTACATAGGCTAAATGTTCATTCTGGCCCAAAACAACTTGATACCTTTCATGAGATACAAGTTTGAGATATGGTTGCGGTATGGCTGCTCTGCTCTGAGCATCACCCTGCAGTTCCCCCACTTCTCTGCACAGACATGACAAAAAAACTATGTTACCTTTGGCAGTTCTGGGTAAGAATATACCCATTTTCTTACAGATATAATATATGAGATGATGGGGCTTTGATTTAACAGTTACATCATTTTAAAATGATCTAACAATAAAACCCCGATGGTTTTATTGTTTTATTGTTAAGATCAGTAGCACTTCCAAAAACTGGCCCATGAATTAAAATGCATAAAAGAGGCAAAAGTTAAATATAACAACAACTACAGCTTTGGCAATTTATTTCTGAGGATGCTGCCAAAAACTGCAGTGGTGTAATGGTGTCATGTAGTAAGTTGTGTTTTTGCGCCATCTAGTGGTTGTTGATTCACATCACACATTTTATCTGTGGGTCTGATTAGCATTTGTTTCAAATTTGAAATGATTGCCAGTGGCTGGGCTGGCTGGGCCTTGGGTCCTGGTTGGTTTGTCGCCAGGGGTTGTTGGTTGTGGGTTGTGGGTGCGTGCGCGGAGGCTAACAGAGATGGAAGATGAACTCATCCTGGGTGTCTGTTGTCTTATGTAGTGTGGGAGTTCACTGAATGTTGGGGTGGGTGTTTTTTCCTCTGCAATGGGGTCAGCTGGGCCACCCCAAGCTCTGTAGGGCTTGGCGGTGCTGCTTCTGTGGGCCCCATTCTGGATGGGCCCGGGCTCCCTCGCCTTGCTGGATTTTGGGGGAACAGGGGTGCCTACCAGGGTCAGTGGCTGGCTCCAGGATGTGTGCATGAGAGTGGGAATGGATCTCTGTGTCTGTGTGTGCCTGTTTGTCTGTGTCTGTGCGTCAGGTTGGGTCTTAGACTGCACCTCTCTCAGTACATCTCAGCCCCCACACCCAGGTATGGAGGCCAAGCTCTCCCCACCACACTTCGTGCCAGTGGCTGATGCCCCCACCTGTCATTGTATTGGTGGTTCTCTGTGTCTGGGGATGGATGCCCAGGTATGTATTGCTCACTCTCAGTGGCTGCTTGGCAGGGCCTCACCCCTGTGGCTTGGCCAGGTCCCTTCTGGGGTGTGGAGGGCCCTCAGTTCTTCTTGTGCTCTTGCGCTCTGGGGGGCCTCTAGATGTCTGGGGCCCAGATCTTCTTCATGCCTGCTTCATGTCTTGGGGGGAAGGGATATGGCTCTGTGCAAATCTTCTTTTAATGTCCGTAGTGCCAAAGTGCAATAACGTTATTGCAATTCAGTACATTGCCTTTATTTTAAGAAAAAGATTTTTAAATAATTTAAAGTAATTTCTCCAGAAAGAATTCAAACCTGAAAATAATCTCCTACTTTTATTACAGTAAAAAACAATAACACACAAAACAAAATGGTCATGTTTTAAGGGAGCATTCCATTTGTCCCACCAGGGGGCATATTCATGCTATATAGGCCCTCTGAAGAGAAAGCCATGACTGGTGATGACCTTAGCCCTAAATTTAACCCTATAGGATATGTATTCTGTTTCCCTACAAAAAAATTATTTCTGTTTGCTTGGTTGAAAAGGAATTTACAAATTTAGGGTTAATGTTTGGAACTTGGGTTGGGATCGTCACCAATTATGACTGCAAAGCCTTAAAACAATAGTGGCTACACAGTCACATCATGAAACTCAATTTTTTAATAGAATTTACCTCATATGCGACCAAAGCATGCAAGTAGAGCTGGGCCATATCATACCATTCACAGTAATACTGGTATAATGTTGGGCAACGATAAGAAAATTAAATATGGCGATAGAATACGGGTAAGACACGCATGCGCAGTGCCTTTGTTTTCATACACACATGGCGGAAAAAGCATGGCGGTGACGGAGAATAAGAAGGGCGAAAGCGGATCGTTGAATGAAACAGATGAACCAGAATTGCTTTGTTAAAATGCTGCAACTTCAGTGGTGTGAAACTGGTTTAGCTTTCGTCCGTCAGATACACAACAAAGCACATTTTCTGGTAGAGCATGCTAGCGGGCCGTTGTTATTACCGTGTTTTTTGGAAAATACGGCACACTTAAAATCAATCCTTTAATTTTTCGGAAAATCGACAGTGCCCCTTATAGTCCCATGTGCCTTATGTATGAATTCTGGTTGTGTTTACTGACCTCGAAACGATTTTATGTGGTACACGGTGCTCAAAAATCTGTCAAATGTTTTAGTAAGACTTTGCTAAGCTACGAAGCCGCACCGCTTGTAGTGATGTGTCGGTCGCAAACGAAACGGCTCTTAGAGCCGGGTCTTTGAAGTGAACGACGCGAGCCGGCTCCTTATCGCGAGCTGTGGGGTTTTTTTTCTTTCTCTCACCCTCTCTCTCGCACTTTTTTCCTGCTATACTCTGCACGCCTTTGCGCTGGGAAGAGGGGGGAGGGGCGGTAGTTACACTTGCAGTAGCACAGGAACAGAGCGGGAGGGAAAGAGAGAGAAAGAGAGCCAGGGACAAAGGTATAGTAATCATCCACAACTATTTTGATAAAGGATTCAGAAAGTTTATTCATGCAGGCCCATATGACAGAGAATATGCATGTCCTTTTCGTTTTCACATTTTAATTTATATTTAATTGTGTTGTGGTTTGCAGTGTTTTGTGTTGTTTTACTTTAAATTTGTTTAAAAGGAAAAAGCTGAAAATTTAAATATTTAAAAGTTGAAATCAAAGGAGTTTGCAAAGAAAAGCGTCTGGACTTCTTTAAGTTACTTGAAGACGTTTCACCTCTCTTCCGAGAAGCTTCTTCAGTTCTAAGGTCAAATGGTGGGGAGTCCCAGATTTAAACTCAGTGGGAGTTTCCCCCCACAGAGGGACAAAAGGACCCCCTGATGATCCTCTAATCGCCTGAGCCAAGGTGTGAAACTGGGTGTGGGTCCCAATCAGGGTGTAAAGGGGGTAAAGGGGTAAAAGGGTAAAAGTTGAAATGTGAATAGTTGGTTTTTGTATTATGATTTATTTATTATTGTATGTGGGGTGAATAAATAAAAGTATATTTACGGTCGCCCGTACAGACAAAGCACGTACAAATTTCAAAACACGTAAAAACTCAGAAGCACGTAAAAACTCCAAAACATGTACAAAAGACAACAGAAGTGCTCCAGAATGCTAGGGGCAGTGTTGAGTTTTTGTTACCTAGAGGCTACACAAGCCAGCAAGTACCAACGACGGTATTTGGTGTGTGGTAGTAACAGGTAAATGAACATTTTTTTTTAAATTATTTGAATATATATATGAGTGCTTGTGTGTAACTTGTGTGTAACTGCACACAATAGAATTTTAGGTCTCTACGTCCATCCCATGGGGAATGGGAGCGAAAACAAAAGTGTTGCGTTTATATTTTTGTTCAGTGTATATATATATAATTTTTTTTTTCCTGGACTTGCACCAGGAGAAAAAAGGGTCAGTAATTCTATTAATGCAGCTGAACAGGTGGATCATTTTAAAAGTTTACAGTGATCGGGGGATGGCTCTGAAGTTTAACTTCTAGATCAGGGTGAGTTAAAAGCTCATGTAACTCTCCAGTTTACTTAAAAATCATTAAATCATTTTCTCATTTAGCATTCGATTGCAAAAAATATTTTATCTGTCATTAATATGAGTCATTTCAGACTTACAAACCAAGGACCGATTAAAAAGCCTGTATGTATTTTTATAAAAGTGGACTAAACTGGCTGATTGACAAATTTTATACATTAACTGAAGGTTTGATTATTGTTTGTACCAAAAAAAAGTTGGATCCAGAAATGATGAATATATCTATGAATATATTTATGTAAAGATACACGCACACCATCAAATGTATGTGTGTTTAACTTAGTTCTGTAACATGACCGGTAGTATACTAAGATACCAACAGTAAGATGTGTGATTGGTGTTTACTGTAAAAAGCACTCCAAAAGCACTCCATTTTACAGTTGTAAATCTGACCAAGAACAAAACTGCTCAAAAGACAAAGGACATTTCAGCTCATAGAGACTACCAAGCAGATGAAGTCCTTTATTAGATGTGAGGAATAGTGATGTGCGATACCACCGATTTCCTTTCCGATCCGATACCAAGTAAAATTCAGGGTGGTATCGGCGATACTGATCCGATACCGATACTCTGTACAAAAACTTAATGTTTCATTGCATTTCATAATACAATATATAATTGTATTATGTAATTGTAATAATAACATAACCATATTGCTTCATAATGATTAGAGGACATTAGACAACTTGTTTTTATTGCTTAATAATGCAGAATAATCATATAGAAACAAAAAAAACTGACGTTGTACGCTATTTGAGCATGTTGCCTGCCTGCAGCACTAAAGGACTCTGCGAGAGACGTCTGTCTCGCCCTAGCAGCACCTGTCCCTGTCCTCCTCTTCAGTTCGCCTCAACATAAGCTTATCATATTCTGTGATGTGATTTACTCCGAGGTGTTTGACAAGGTCAGTGGTGTTGCCACAACAACGTGTCCACACAGGACTCTGTTTGCGCTCAGCCATTGTTGTGAGTGTGCACGCCAGGGGCTGCGACACATTTATACAGCCGGAAGAATCGATGTTTCAGTATCGATCCGCACACCACTAGTGAGGAACCTGGACCTGAGAAGGAGAATGTAAAAAGCAGGCCCAACCACTGATACTGACCGTGAGCTTAGGCCCGTCACAGTTACATCATACAGTTGAGCTGAAACATTTCTTTGGTCTTGCGTCATCTTCTTGCAGCTGTGCTTTAAGTTCTTCACTGACAACTTTGTGTTTCTCAGTTTGGAGTCCTACCTTTAGTAGTTTGCGTGGATATCATCTTGAAATTGTTTAAAACTTTATACTTTGATGTGGGAACTTTGAATCATGCAGAAAACTTTTTATGCATTTTTACTTTTCTTAGGTAAATTACTTTTTTTTTTTGTAACAAAAAGGTTCCTCTTCTCTCTATTCCACCTGGATGGAGTATATATTGGAATCCATAAACAGATTTTCAGGCCCTATTAAGTACGTTTGGAGGAAACCAAACAGGCATATATCTTAAAATGATAAACAGGAAGCTCACCATTGAGAAAGCCTCTCTTAGGTTTTGTTTTGTTTGATAAACTAACACAGATGTCAGGAGTGACTGAAGAGACTGAACTCTGTTCACAACCTCCATATATATATATATATATATATATATATATATATATATATATATATATATATATATATATATATATATATATATATATATATATATATATTATCCAAGAGAAGAGTTTACTGAAGAAACTCCAGAAAGCAAAGAAGTTGCCGTCGTTGCTGATGGCTGGTGCAATGACGTCCAGATGTTGCATAGGCTCCTTGTCCTCGAATAGCAATTCTTCCCTGGAGTTATGTAAGAGTTGCTCCACCCTCTGAAGACTATTCCCACCCTTGCATCAGATTCTGCAGAAGAGAAAACGTGTCTGGCACGTGCCTGCATCCTTACTTTTGCTTATTTTTATAAAACGCAATCTGCAGATGGTCTTTTAATTTTCTAATGGTGAAAAATTGCATCATGTTGCGGTTAGGCATCTTCTATCTGATGAATGTGATTATGTCACAGTTATTCAGTTGTGTGTTTGATGTTGGTTGGGAAAAGCTCTGGAAGCTTCTGCATGCTCACACAGACACGTACACACACGTGGTGTATATTTAGACCACACAGATGAGGCACTGTGAGGGGAACAGCAGGTAACTGTTTCCTCCCCACATCATTTCTTATGCATGTCCCTTTATACCACACAAGGCAGAGAGTAAAAGCATTTTTATCTTAATGATTTAGTCTCGATTAATTGGCATCTGGTTGAACTCGAGTCTGCACATGCTGAGGAATCTCAGTGTAAACTGTCACTCCTGGGCCTTCAGAAGGACAAACAAACATGGGGGTGGGGTGGGTTGTAAAAACTGTTAATGAGCTCATTTGTTGGGTAGTCATGTATGTAACTCAGCTTCAGGTACTTGTGAGTTCTAAACATGGCTATGAGTGGGTTGTGGACTTTTTTTGTCTCTCAAAATTTCATAGAAAGTTCTAGATGCCTCCCCCAACACATCACTAAAAAAGTCAAGCCACTCATCAGCTGGCATGTCAGGGCAATTTGTAGAGAGCAGTAAAAGAAAAGCACTGGGAGGGGGGTCAAGAGATAGATGGAAATACTTTAGTTGGAGAACACCTAGTCCTGCAGTGTCAGACACCCAGATCAATATTTTATTATCTGCATAAGTAAAGCTATAGCATGAAATGTCTCTCTTTGTACTGGAGGCAGGTTTCGGTCTCTTTATATACATCAGAGATGAAACAGGAGACAGATAATCTTGTGAATGTAAATGTGCGATTTTGAGATCACAATACCAACAATAACATTAATCTGTGTGCTAAAGAAAAGGCTCAGCAGTTTTATGAAACTTTTCTTTCCGAAGAAAGCAGATCCTGCTTTTCTTTTCTTTTTTTAAACATCAGTGGTCTTCCAGACAACCCCCATCGTTTAGTAGCTACCCTGCAATCAGCAGCTGAGTTGGACAGACGTGGCAGTGTGGGGGTAGGGCTGAGGCTCCTGCAACTTCTGGGGAGGCATGAATACTGCTGCATGAAACTTTCTGGATGTTTCCATGTGAAGTTAAGCAGCAGTTTAACAACAGCCAGGGAACAAGTTACAGCTTTTATTCTGGAGTAAAAATGCTTTCTGAGTAACATCCTGCCTGCGGAGACTGTTTTGATGCATGGTGGTGTTCCACACTTGAAGAGAAGCTCATACACACAAATGCCAAAGAGTGCAAAAAGAACTTTAACACTGTATTTATATGCATGCAAAACAATCATTTAATTCACAGTCAGTGGCAGCTTAATCTTTATCTCCAATCATGTGATGAAACCAGAGTTTAAGATTGAGTCAGCAAGCAGTGTTAAAAACCGAGGGGACTGAGGCAGAAACTTAAGACTGACCAGGATTCAGATTTTCTATTCAGGAGCCTTTTGTGGGAAAGTTTTAACGCTGATCCAGGACCAGCACTTACTTCAGTCGGCACAGCTTTCATCCCACCCTGTGATTTCAAGAGGGGGCTGTCCCAGCTCCCAGCTTCCTGAGGAAACACAGACACCCTCATTTGAATATCCCATTCCCAACTTCTAGAAAATTCTCTTTTAGGATATATAGAGCCAGGGAAGTCTGTCACAGCCACGCTATCCACCGGACACAGCTCGGAGAAGCAACCCTGCGATAATCTGTGCCAGGTAAGGATCAGAAGATAACGGTCTTTGTTTCACAGGGAGGAATGCGGCGACTGAATGAACTGCTTTGTTATCATGTGTTACAGCTGCAGTTCAGCTACCCTCCATTTTACCCAGTTTGAAAGCTGCAGCTGAGATTCCTCTGTCTGTCAGAGAATACTTCTTGTATTTCTTCTGTTTCCAGTAGGGAACAAATCCTGACCTGTTATCAGAGCTGAAAGTTGTCATGCAGCTGGCAGGGTGGCGCAGGCTTTCTGCTGCTTCCATGTCAGAACTTTGACAACAGTTTAAATGCATTCAGTTCAAACAAATAAAAAAAAGGTTTGCAGGAAAGTAGCGTGCCTGCACCCAGTTTAGCTTGTCTTTCCACTAGGAAGAGTATCACTTTGACTCATTGGAGCTCATTGGATCAAAGTATTTCCCCCCCTCCAGGGTCGGGAAACAAACAGTGAAAAGTGCCTCATCTTGAATGAGTGGTGGGTTGACTAGATTGGCAGCTTAATATTTAATGTTTAAATTCTAGTGGTTGAAAACTTGAAACTAGAACAGAGACGTTAGACTTCGTACTGTGCATAGAGTTTCTCTCCATGAGAATCTGCCTACGGTATATGTTCTCACTGCCTGCTCCACAGAGATTACTACATACACCTCTTGTCTTTCAGAATGAAAATCGCAGAAATGAAAACATCTCAAGGTATCACAAACATGCAATCACAGAGGAACAGATGCAGTGTGAGTCTGCATGAGAAACAGTATGCCAGTGCAGCTGGTTATTCAGAGCCATTGTTTGAACCAGAGATGGGATGATTTGGGTGCAGCCTACAGGCATACGCCCTTTTCTTTCTCTGCAGGCAACATGAAAAAAGTCTGCACTGTATGTCTCGCAAGACTGTTGCAAAGGGATTTCTGATCCTCGCATCTGAGGAGACACTATTAACCATTTGTATCACTTAAAATGTGTCCGGAGAAGCGAGATCCAGCTCAATCCAAGTAAACGTCGAGTTTCAGCTGTTCAGCTCAGGCGGCGGTCGCTGCTGACGTGGCACGAAACATGTCTCCCTCAAACTCGGGACATTCCAGAGCTCCTGAGTGGGCTGGGTCAACTCTGCCCTTCCTCCACAGCCCAAGTGTAGTCGGCTCCCTGGCATTTTCTTTCTGAGATATATTTTAATAAATGAATATATTTCTGAATATCACAAACATGCTCTTCTTTTTCTTTTTCTTCTTGTTCTTTTTAAGGAATAATGTCATCATCGTTCTCTTTGCTTCCTTTTCACAGAGTGCAGCTGCTGTTGGAGACAGACAGGATGTGGATGACTAACATTGTAGGCCTTTGTCTGCTGGCCTTGGTGGCCTCTGCAGAGGATGTGAAGCTGAGCACCCACGCCACCGCGCTGGCTGATAAAAGTACCAACTTGGCCTTCAGGTTTGTATATTATTGATTCTGGCGCACTTGTAACATAAAGTAATATTCTCTGTGTTTATATATAAATATATGCATTTTTTTTATTTCACTTTAGCCTCTACCACACCATGGCAAAGGAGAAAGACACAGAGAACATCATCATTTCTCCTGTGGTGGTGGCCTCCTCTCTGGGGCTGGTGGCTCTTGGTGGCAAAGCCTCCACTGCCTCCCAGGTGAAAACAGTCCTCAGCGCTGACAAACTCAAGGATGAGCATCTGCACGCAGGCCTGTCAGAGCTCCTCACTGAGGTAAGGAGCTTCCCTTGTTTCATAATTCCACCATCATCACCACAGGCCATAGACTCCGAGTTGTCTTTATATCACAAATTAATGGCGTACATGTGCCACTTCTTCTCAGGTGAGCAACGCCAAGACACGCAACACCACCTGGAAAATCAACAACCGCCTCTACGGCCCCAGCTCTGTGTCCTTCGCTGACGAGTTTGTGAAGAACAGCAAGAAGCACTACAACTACGACCACTCCAAAATCAATTTCAGGGACAAGAGGAGCGCAGTGAACTCCATCAACGAGTGGGCGGCCAAGTCCACAGGCGGCAAGCTGCCTGAGGTCACCAAGGACGTGCAAAACCCAGACGGAGCCATGATCGTCAACGCCATGTTCTTTAAGCGTGAGTATGGCGTTAACGCCTGACTGAAGCTCTTTGTGAGGCCAGACGCCTGTGCAGAGTTGTGACCTCGTGTCTTTTTCCCCCCTCACAGCTCACTGGGAGGAGAAATTCCACGATAAAATGGTGGACACCCGTGGTTTCCTGGTTACTCGCTCATTTACTGTCGGAGTTCCCATGATGCACCGCACAGGTGAGTTTCTCTCTCATCTTTCTTTTTGATCTTATTATGTCTCCAGAAGCTGATAACCCACCCCGCCTTCCAGTACACACATGTGATAAGATCTGCTTTGTCTGCCCCTCTCTCAGGTCTTTATGATTTCTACGAGGACACAGAAAATAAAGTCTTTGTGCTGAACATGCCTCTGGGCCAGAAACAGGCCTCCATGATCCTTATCATGCCCTATCACCTGGAGCCCCTGGAGCGCCTGGAGAAACTCTTGACAAGGAAGCAGGTGGACACTTGGCTCAGCAAGATGGAGAACAGAGCCGTAGCCATCTCCCTGCCTAAGATCTCAGTGGAAGTCAGCCACAACCTGCAGGTAAATGTTTGCACACTGGATGGCTCAAATGGAGTGTAACTTTAAGAGTGTTAGAAAATATTACTGTGAACCCAGAGCGCTGAGCAACTTCATCTGTGTTTTGCAGAAACACCTGGCTGAGCTGGGCTTGACAGAAGCTGTGGACAAAGCCAAGGCTGACCTGTCCAACATCTCTGGAAAGAAGGATCTCTACCTTTCCAGCGTCTTCCACGCATCAGCCCTGGAGCTTGACATCGAAGGAAACCCATACGACACAAGCATCTTCGGTACTGAGAAGCTGAGAAACCCCAAACTCTTCTACGTAGATCACCCCTTCATTTTCCTGGTAAAGGACAACAAGACCAACTCCATCCTGTACATCGGCAGAGTGGTTAAACCTAAAGGGGACAAAATGCGTGATGAGCTATAATGTTTAAAGTTATAAATTGTGGTGGGTAGCTTTATTATTTGTGAAATTATGGCAGGAAACTGTGCACGTGTGTAATTGTGTGTGATTTTATGCGCGCGCATGTTTTGTTTTTGGTATGATTGTTACCTCAGTAGCACATTCCAATTGACAATCTGTGGACTGAATATCCGAGCTTAGAAACATTCGACTTTCCCAGGGAACAAATCTGTTTACATGGCTTCGTCTTAAGAACATGCTGGTTTGAATAATCTAAAAAAAAAGTGCCTTTTTTAAGACTTCCACAAACAAACAGCAGTCGGCACAGCAGACAGCTTATATTAAGTACGAGTCCTCTTTCACATCCTGTTTTTGCCTGCGTGTGTTCGGCTACGACCTGTGTGTGCGTTTTTGTTTTTTTTGCAATATCTTTAATGTTTAAAGAGAAAAAAGATCGATGCACAAGCTGTTTTACAGTGCTGTCTCATTCCCCCTCTCATTTTGCCTCCAGCCTGCACTGAACTGTTCCCCTGCACGAGCTGAGCTTGCAGGGGGAAGGTGGCAAATCGTCTGGTGCTTAATTTAAGTTGCAAACCATCTTCTGTGTCGTTTTCTTGCTGTAGGTATTTTCCACAAAGAATCTGTTGGAATGGTGTGATTTATGTGATTAATGTGGACCTTTTTCAATAAAAAAAATGAAGAGAACATATTTGTGCGTGGCTCTTTTCTTTGTTGAGAATCTCCTGAATGAATACCACGTGAATGCCATTCAAATACGGATGATAGAGTGCTATAGGGAGCTGAACTGGAGAATGTGTGCACGCTAGTGTTAACATCTCTAAAGGATAACAATTTTTCCAGCTGGCTGAAGGTCAAACAGTCTTCCCAGGTCTGGAATGCAGTGCTTTTGTCGGTGTGCTGTTGTCTTGCAGCTACATCCTGCTATGCGCAAACATCTGGAGATTAGATTTCCCACTCACCATGAGAACCCCGCACTCCAGTTTTTAAACAATGTAGAGTCTGCATTGTCAGGAAGATCCCAACAAAAGATCCCACTGGTGTTATTATTTAGGCTGGTAGTGTTTAGAGAAATGGTCCACCATCTATAAATGAGCGCCTCATAGACTCTCAGTATTCCTGTAGGGCTTCTGTTTCATGCACGTCAAATACGCATTGGGACAGAAATAAAAATAAAGAATGCTACAATAAAAATCACCAGAACCTCTCATACGAGAGGACGTAATCTCATTGTGAGACACAAGTGCGTCTTCTACAGAGAAGCATGCCGCCACCTTGTGGTTGCTGAGAATAAGAGAGAGCGAGCTTTTTAAGGTGTTACAAATGAGTGATTTAGTTACTTTATATTTACACAGATCTTACACATTGCATTACAGTTACATAATATACAAGACAAATAAACATCATATAAGTTACACAATATACATTACAATATATTGCTGACTGACTTAGCTGTTGATTTGTATACTGAGCATGAATAATGCTTCTATTTTCAAAAATAACATGATGTGATCAGTGGGAGAATTTGCAAAATTTATAATCGGCTAAAATATGTTTCATTGTTCAGCGCGTGAATATAAGATTACTTCATACTTAGGGCTGAGTCCAAAACATGCATCAAAAAAAGGTACGTTTCTACTAAACGACATTTTGTATCTATTTCAGTTTTTTACTTTGTAAAGGTTTTACCTTATGCAATCCGCAATGAAACTACAGTGCACAGGGACATTTCTTGTATTGTTGTATTACTTTACTTTTTAATCTAAAAAGAAGTAGATAAGAGGTTAAAAAGCAAAACAAACAAAAAAAACCCCCCAAAATCTGCTCAGCGCTCATTCCCAAATTTTTTTTTGTGAAAATTTTGTGTTTTAATTGTTGTACAGGGCTTTCTAGCTCTTATGTCTGTGACAAGCACTAATATATATATATATATATATATATATATATATATATATATAACATTGTATTTACTTGCTAATTTACTTTGAACCGGAAGGTGGTGCTGTTCATCTGTTACTCCTTGCTGTCCTGGATATATATGTGTAAGTTATATACATGGGACCATTATCTTTTAAAGAAACCATGTGACACTTGACACACGATTACAAATTCACGTGTGTTAATAATAATTAAATAATAATAAAAGTTTGGTTGGAATTTTGGTTGATGTGAATAAAAACATAATGTTTTCTCTACATTTTTGATTTTTTCCCCGTAAAGCCTGATGTATATACAGTCGACACACATACAGTGTGACTGTGAGCAATAAATTTCACAAAAACGCCCTATGTATTAAACATGATACAAGTTAAAGCTCATATATGCAAACTGATATTCAATGTCTTCTATTAATTCATCGGAAGGTTGAATAATCTCTCCAGTTTTATTTATTGATGTTTTTCATTATTCAGGCTTTACAGGTTTAAAATGTCTGACATCATTGAGAATTTTTCACTGGGTCTGTTATAGATTTTCAACATGTATCTCATTTGTATCGTCTTACTGAGCACCTCATCAGAAACAGAACATTAAGGCGGATTCATTTAACTAGAGTTTTGAGTGCTGACAATAGATGTTAAAATGACACTGAGCACATTAGAAACAGTGACATGTTTCACTAAAGGAAGTGGCCATTTTCCTCCTCATGACCGAAATAAAAATGAGTCGTACTTTTCCTTATTTATACTTGTTAAATATTTCAAGAAAAAAAACTGTAGGCATGGGCTTAAATGTACTTTGTCATGTGCTTCAAGACAGTAGGAAAAAAACTGATCGACCCCTTTCTTTTTTTCCTCTCATCTTGTTATTTTCATACAGTAGCAGCTTTTGCCTCAAACTTTGAATGGCTAACCAGTTTTAGAATTCAGCCACAGCTAAGTAACAGTCTCGACAACTATATTATGAGCTTTATAACAAACTAAAAACAGATAAAATCACCAGAAAAAAAGATAACATTTCATTTTGAAATAGGCGTTTGGGGCACTCAAATTTTCCAGCAAGTGAGCTTCTGATTGCCCTGTAATAGGTGACCACGCAGTGGCCGGTGAGTGCAGAGAGGAGTGAGCGAGTGCATCCATCATGAAGGAGTGGTGCACTTTCCCCGTGATTCTGGCAGCAGGTACGTAGGCAGGTAACTCTCATTACATTAGCACCGTTGTGTTTTGCTGCGCTGGCTGCAGGCAGATTAGCCGGTCGATGGACAATCCTCTTAAAGAAGTCTGCCTTAAGCCACAGTGAGAAGCTGGGTGGTGCTCTCTGTCCTCTGCGTGCCCCTCCCAGCTCTTTGTCTCTATTTGGATGGATGCTTACTCCTCCTGATGCTTTCTCCTCTCCTTTCCTCTCCTCTAGTTTTGCTTGTTCCACATTTCTCCTTCTCTTCCTTGCCTTCACAACTTTTTGTCCACCTGCCTGTTGGCCTTGCGGAAATGAGTCTTGATCTCCTCTGTCACCATCTCTTGCCAGTTGTCCCTAGTTGACACAGAGTAAGGTGTTAAAATCATGGCTGTAATTTGTGCAGTTGTCAATTTTAGGGAGTACTCTAGGATCCACAAAAACACAACGAGAGCTGCTACAAACACAGTAAATTTAAAAAAACAAAAACAAACCACCAGCCAGCCACAATGAAAACGAATGCACTAAACAAAGAGGGCTTTCCCCAATCTGCTTAAGAAGATACGACAAGATCAAAAGATTAATGTGGCACTGCCAGACCACAAGCAATTTGTGAGATCCAGATATCTATAAGGGAAATTTATGCGCACAATCTCATCACGGTAGCACTTTACAGCACAACACCAGCTGGCATGCAGGTCTATACCTCCTGTGTATGGACTAAGAAGGTCAAGCCTTTTTCTCGGCTTTGTTTTTCCTGTATGCAGCTATCTCCTCAGGGTTCAGCCCGTGATTGTCTTGCCTGAAGCAACATGTGGATAGTTGCAGTTTGCATGAGTGGCAGGACACAAGTTACATGTGTGCATCACACTAATGAAAAGCAACATTTCTGAAAATATATCTGAAAAAAAAAAAAGATGTTTACAAGTGACTCATGAATCTGACTTCAATGGCAAATTGTGACAATCGCACACATTTCATTATTTCCCTTTAAATTCAGCTGTTGTGACGGTGCAGTGAGCGAATGAAAAGCGAGACTCTGTCTCTTACCCTGGTTTAATCTCTGGTGGTTTTGGCAAAGGCTTTGTAAAGTTGGTTTTCCCCACAAGCCAGTATGTCTCCTCAATACCTTTACCCTGCAACAAAAAGAACAACTCAGAGCTGTGCAGTCGGTCTTTTAGTAAATAAGTAAGTCCTTCCCAAAGTGTTACCTTAAGCTCTGTCTTTCCTCGGACTTCTATTTTATAACCATCGTTAAGAGAGTGGAGGATCTTCACTGTGCTCATATTTACATGGATTCTATAAGCTGAGGATAGGATAAAGCGCATATAAAGACAATATACAGACAACAGAGTCAACCTAAACATGCCACGATGCAGCAAAGATCGCACGTACGCAGGCCAGTGGATTCCATACGAGAGGCAGTGTTCACGGTGTCTCCAAAAAGGCAATACCGAGGCATAGTCAGACCCACCACGCCTGCAACGCAGGGCCCTGCAAAATACACAACAGAAGTCCAATCATTCCATTCACTCATGGAAAAATGTCCGTTACTAGTGGTGTTTTCATTTAAAGGTGAAACCCATGGTTTCAATTAGGAAAGTTTTAGTATCTGAGGTGTTTTACATCACTCACTTGGAGAGAAGCATTAAGAGTCCCACCTCATAACAGAGCATGCATCAATAACAACAAATACGAGAGAGATTAAACATGAAATTGAGCGGCTGAGCCAGAGGTGGGTTGCAGTGGAGTGGACTGCAGATGTGCAGCAACTGTGGGCAAACTAAAGTAGCTTAAACCATGCACTATAATGCCTGAGTTGTGCTTTAGCAGCAAATAACTTAATAACATACCCGGAAATGCCTCTTAACCCTGCGGGGTAACTTTAACCTGATGCACACCTCCAAGGAAATGCAACTACTAATCAGGCTGATGCAGCCCGCAGCACCTCTGATTGGTGTGGAAGGTTACAGCGTAGGGTTTGGAGGGGTTATGTTGTAAGCTATGATGTGGATTTCCTGCTAAAGGATAATTCAAGCATACAATGAGATGTCAGCTGATGTGGGCTGGCATGGCAATGAGCTGTGACTGCCTGTGTCTACCTGAACTAATGCTTGTCCATTGACTCTGCATCAAGCCGAAAGCACTGCAAAGTCCACTGCCAAGACTGCAACTCTTATACTTACTACACAGTATATTTATCTGTGTCATAGTCTTGTTATGTTTTTTTTTAGTTCTTGTGTTATTTTGTACGATGCACCACAGTAGCCAACATATACTGTTTCTAAATGAATAAATACGATCGGACTACTATGTGGATTCCTGTTCTAAAATCTCTTTCAGCGACGCACATTCATCTTTGGATTCTACCTGATAAGCTTGTCAGGCTGATAATGACTCCAAAGACTGCCACGCCCACCTGAGTGGATTCCTATTCGTATCCTGACGGGCACGTCCGGCATGTGTCGCATGTGGAAGGTTCCCACTGAGCTGAGGATGTTCAAAGACATGTTGGCGATCTCAGCAGCGTGCTTGTTGCCATTTTTCTTAGGCAGGCCTGATGCTACCATGTAAGCATCACCGATGGTCTCCACCTGGACAAATCAAGAAGTTTATTCAGTGAAAGGGCAAATCAAGTGGAAGTCAAAGGTTTCAGACCAGTAACCTCTGAAACTGGGTGTTTATCAGGCGATATTATTCCCTGACCTTATAGACATCATGGTTAGAGAGCACAGCATCGAATAGTGTGTAGAGGTCATTCAGGAGGTCGACCACCTCAATGGGATCACTGAGCGAGGAGATGGTGGTGAAACCCACAATGTCGCTGAAGTAGATTGTCACCTGATCAAAGAACTCTGGCTCCACTGTGGCACCAGTTTTCAGGGCCTCTGCCACAGAACTGGACAGAAATAGAAAAAAAAAAAAAGGACGAATGAGATGATCATGGAGTAGGGGTACATTTATTTTCCAAACTTCATGCTGGCAGGATTGTGTGAGAGTGTTGACTGACGGTGGAAGCATTTCAGACAGCAGCTTCTCCGTTCTCTGCTTTTCCACCTCCAGCTCCTCTGTTCTCTCTCTGATGAGTTCCTCGAGGTTGGAGCTGTACTGCTCCAGCATCCTCAGCATGGAGTCGATGATATTGGTCTTCTTACCCTTGTTGATTAGCTTGAACTATTGGAAAAAGTACGGCGTCATGTTAAACAAATATGTATAGAGCTCTTTAAATAGTTTAGATGAAGTAAAGAAATGAGGCCACGAGGTCGTCTGCAAAAACGAACCCGGTCAAAGATCTCATCAAAGGTCGGTCTGCGGTCAGGCTGTTCGCTCCAGCACTGCTTCATCAGCTGGATGCATTCAAGCGGAGCCTGGTCTGGAGCCACAGTAGGACGGCACATGGGAGGAGGTTTTTTCACCTTACGGATAATCTCTGGAGAACACGGGATGAATAAATACCAAAGTTATTACAGGTGCCTAAAGCAAAACTAAAAACTAAAGCTGTTTGTAAAACAAACATTTTAATTAAGTGAAATAAAAATAATGCAACTAAATAAAACCTTAAACAAAAATTTTAAAATAATTGAAACAGTTTTGTGAACTTGGAAAACTAACTTAAGTAAAAATATACAGGTAATATAATTTTACTGTTTGCTAGTTTGATAAAATTATATGAATTTCCCTGATAAACCTTTGAGGGATTGTTAATTGAGACTGTGGGGGTCTACGACACTGTGAATCAAATGTACGGTGTCCTTGAGAGGCCAAAAGGACTGCAACTTAAGAAAACAACAGTAATAAGAAAAACGCTGCAAAAGCACACAAAACACAACGGAAATAGGAAAAACGAAAACAGAAATAGGAAAAAACACAAGGGAAGTGTTTCTGGGGAGACAATAACCTGACGGACCAGTTGCAGGAACCCAAAACACTGTAGGCGTGTTTTATCATGATTCATATAATACTAATGATGGATTTTTAGGCTAATAGTTAGGTTAACACACTTACCTCATCTTTTCTTTCCTCACAAAACCGATAGATCCTCCACTTCTTCTAAGTGTCTCCCAGCGCAATTCTTGGTTCCTGCAACTGGTCTGTCGGGTTATTGTCTCCCCAGCAACACTTCCCTTGTGCTTTTGGAAATCTGTTTTTTCCTATTTCTGTTTTCATTTTTCCTATTTCCGTTGTATTTTGTGTGCTTTTGCAGCGTTTTTCTTATTGCTGGTGTTTTCTTAAGTTGCAGTCCGTTTGGCCTCTCAGGGCCACCGTACAAATGCTTTCAAAAACTTCTGTGGATTTTCCGAAATCTAACGTCTGACACATGCCCTCCATACAATAATAATTAAAAAACAGATCTAACACTAAAACTAATGAACATTAAACTAAAACAAGAAAGAAATCAAACGGGAGACTAACTGACACTAAGCAGAATTAAAAACAAATGACAGAATACAAAACTATTATTACTTTTATCTCTGTACTGACACTCTGTTAACTGAATTTGAAGTGGAAAGACAGCTTTTGGTGGCAGCCAAACCAAAATCAGATATCTCCATCTTCTCCTTACTAAATAAGTAAATAACTCATTGTTTGAGTATTCTGTGATGAATACACACCTTCAGGTGGCAGTCCCAGCATACAGTACGGTGGCCCTCTCACCACCACCTCTTGAAGAATGATAGAAAAACCGTACACGTCTCCCTTAAATGTCCCTTTGCGAGAATTTGCAAGGTCGCGTAGAAACTCTGGTGCTGTCCAAAACAGATCTAAGTACAACAAAGGAAACATTTAGATTCTGGCATTGTTTCAGTAAAGTATATTGAGTGTAAAACACAGCACAGCAAACAGTACCTTCAGGTGGGGGCTCTTCTAAAGGAGCTTTCTGAGACTCCAGCAGCTCATTGAAGCCATAGTCAGTAATCTTGAGGACAAAACGGCCGTCTACCACACAGTTTCGGGATTTTAGCCTGCCGTGGGGGAAGTCCCTGTGGTGAAGATATTTTATACCCTAGAAAGATTCAGATGCAAATAACACTTTGATTCAATCATAAAGAAACAACTAAAAACACTTAATAAAACTCTTGCTGTTTTCTTCCCTTCAAAAAATGGCAAGCGGTTCTTTTCTAAAAGACTTTTTTTTTTATCACCTTGATGAGATCGAGCATGAGGGAGGACTTGAACATCCAGTCTAGTTTAACGTCCTCGTTCCTCAGCAGGTCCTGCAGACTGCCCCTCGAGCAGTGCTCCGTCACCATCGCAAACATGGAGCAGTCCAGAAAGAAGCCCAGGAACGGATTTACGTTCTCGTTTCTCAGGTCCTTCATCTGAGAAAAGTAGCTGCAGTTTGTTAAGATGACCAAAAAATCATACACATTTTTCAGTCTGAATATTTGCAGGAATTACACATTCAGGTTTTTTTTCTCATTCATCATTGGGTCACACAGGAGAGCACATGTCACCTAAATATTGTGTTGAAATGACACATGACAATAACACTGTATAGTTTATATTTGTATTTGTACCATTTGATAACACAGTATTTTGCATTTATATTTTGTATATTTGTATACACTGTATTTTGTATTGTATATATATATATATATATATATAGTGGTGTCAGAGCACAATGTCTTGCTATTTGCCCTCTGTGTATGCTGTTGACCAGGAGCGTCACATTTCATCTCTCTGTATATCCATACTGGGCTGAGACAACAATAGAGTTCACTCTGACTCTAACCCTAACTTGCTCTCAGATCACTCTCTTCCACAAATTGTCATAAAAATCTGAAGACACAGAAAGCAGAAAATGTCTCCTGAGGCATATTAATATGCATTTACGTGACATCAAGTTGGACATGCTGCTCTACCTTCATGAAAATCCTGGAGGTGCTTTGTTTTACTTCCTTGAAGTGGCCCTCTTCGAATTTCTTCAGCCAAACCCAGTCGCCCTAAATGCAAAAGCATGATATTATTGTTATATGAAATTAAACTCTCCATTGATAGAGTCATAAAGGGTTCTTATTTAGTCAACCTCCTTCCACTGAAATGTGTTAATTTTGTATATAAAGCATCTTGAGTCACTGGCCCAGACATTATGTTACACAAGGATCTCCCTTACCTTCCTCACTTACTCACCAGCTTATGTTAAGAAGCTTTAGTGAATATTTGATGTAAATTCAGCTTACCTCGTACACAGCTACATTAGTGGTCTCATGAGTTTCTGTTTGCATGCTATTCACAGAGTGTGAGGGGTCTGCAGATTTCTCCTCCAGAGCGCTCCTGGACTCGCTCAGATCTTCTAAAGTGATTTTCTGCATGACATCAAACACCATTTAAAGATTTATTAGAAATGAGAGCCATGCTGTGCTTGGCAGGCATTAAATGTGACGATGTGGAAAACGCACAGATGATGGAACGGTGTGCTTTAGTCTAATTTAATGATGACTTACCTTTTTGCTAAGCTGAGGGTTGATAAAAGTGAGATCCTCTAAGGTCAGGAGGATCCGATTGGGACCTCTGACCAGCTGGATCTGATGAAGTCTCCTCCTGCCAAAGTGATTTTACAATAGGTAAACAGCACACATACAACAAATTCCCTGAATCTCAGAAACGATACGGGGGAAGTAGTGATGTCTCCCTCAAATGTCTACATCTGGAAAAACGCTTTTTTTCTTCTGTTTTGCTACAAATTTATATTCCCTGCTGTCATGATTTAATAAGTAAAAATAATAGTGGCTTGAACAAACCCAAATTTTCACCATTTTATCTAAAAAAAGGAGAATGCTTATAGTTCTTCGAGTAGATTCTTCTGGTGTGTCTGACTGTCTTTAATCCAGAGATGAGCTCTAAGTTAAAAGTACATTTCTAATTCTCAAGCTTTTATACATGAGACATGTCTTCTCAAGCAAAGAGGCATAATATGTGATTCTGGAGATGATATTAGTTATTACCCACATCATACCACATGGTATAGATCACACTACTTCAAATCTCTGAATATAGGCTTGGAAGCGGGAGGCATCGTTGGAAAAAAAAAAGACTTTGCATATTTACCTGATATAGAGAATTACTGTGAGCCCCGCAACAGCCAGGGAGAAGATGACTGCTAACGCTATTATGATGTAGGTGACCTCCACACCTAAGGACCATAGTGGTATGCATTAGACTGATGGATAAATGACAAAATGTAGACTTGACTAAACTCACACCTCTTTACACAAACACACCAGAGCCTCATACCTCCTGTGCAGATGGTGCCTTGGTCAAACCAGCAGCTGGAGTCAGAGGGAGGAGGGGACCCTCCGGGGAAATTTATGGACCTCCCCGCAAAACGGAGTGCCCCTGATGTTAGGTCCACTACATAGGTCTGGTACAGCTTGCTGCCCCTGTTGTCAGAGTCCAGGATGATGTAGTTGGTCTTAACACTCCCAGAGGTGTCCACTTTGACCTCCTGGTTGAAGCCATTAAAAGTGATGTTCCGCTTGAAATAGGCCAAGTTCGACCCTGACAGCTGCATGCCTGCTTTCCTGACATTTTGGATGGACTTGGCCAGCAGGTAGATGCTGTTATAGATGGTCCCAAACAGCGGATGAACCTGCAGGTTCAAGCGAAGGCTTAGCAAGGTTGTAACAGAAAACATGACGGGGTTCCTATTTCAGTCATTTACAGCTGCTAAAAAGGATATTTTATAATTAATATAGAAAATCATATATTATTATTAAAAGCATGTGATTATGTTTTTCTATAATATGCGTGTGGAGACAGCAGGAAACATTATAACTGTCTAATGACTCAGCCTTTGCACCAATATATGTCATGATATGTAACAATGTGTGATGGAATAACAAACAAGGAGGACATTGTGAGTGAAATCAGTTGAATTGGCTTCCTACCTGCTCTGGCTCCATGGGCAGCGTCACTTCTTTGCTCCTCTTGGCCGCAGCAAACGCCTCGTTGAAGGACAGTGGCTCCGAGGCCACTGTGATAGTGAGCACGGCGTCGTAGGCCTCTCTCAGGTTGCTGCTGTTTTGCAGAGGGAGGTAGGAGACGTTCATATAGGGCACGCTGTAGAGCAGAGCGTCGTAGGGCACAAACACATACTTCCCTGAAGTCAGACCCATCTTGCGTGCTGTGAGGAGGAAAGTAGCTTGCTGCTGACCTCCAACCAAGACTGAGTGCATGCACATAACGATGACTGAAATGAAGAGCAAAGACACAAAGCATTACAAATTCCTTATGAATATATGTGGTGCACTAACAGGACTATTATGAACAAATGCTGTGTTGGGAAAAGCACCTTATTTTTTATTGAATGGAGAGAGTGTGAAATATCTTAACTGCAGTAAACGTGCCAGAAATTTAAGAGGAAATGTTTGAAACCTTTGCAGCTTCTTATTGTCAAAATAAAAGTCTTTAAAAAAAAAAAGCAGATTAATTAAATTGGTGCCGTTCTTCGCTTTAAGCACAAGGTCAAACCTGAATTATCTAAATGGCATCCGGCTCAGGTGTTGGAGAACAGCTGAGGTGTGGCAGTACTCTGGTTGGGTGATCTATTGGTTTGGCATTTGCCATTCTGCAAGTTGCTTTAATGTCAAATGATGTTTGCTCCCAGTGTTTTGTAACAGAAGTTGGTCAAAGAAGGGGTCATTTGATTGTTAGGGGTTTCTCTGTGTTATTGTAGGGACTTTGCCTTACAATATAAAGTGCCTCGAGGTGTCTGCTGTTGTGATTTAATAATAAAATTGAACTGAAAATAAATAAATATATAAATCAGTGGCCACTGTTATTTTGAGACCTCGTTTGACTAAACTGAGCACACGAAATGTCCTTTTTTTTTTTAGAAAATCTCCCCTTTGGGCAAGAATATTGGCAGTAAGCGACAGATAACAGATAGAGGTCCATTACCAGAGAAAGAGAAGGGTATGCTACTTATTTACACTGCTGTGTTTTACTGCTGATTTTATGTAACAAATATAAATGCATGGCCAAAATATCAGAGCCTTTGCGCGTTAGAACCATACCACAATTTCACAACTTTAACACAGCACAGATTGTACCTTGGGTGCTTTTCTCCTGTCCCTCCACAGACTGCATATAATCATCTATGGAGCACTGTTTTTCTCACACACTCACCCCTGACACCTCCTGCATCCTGGATCTTCCTCATCGTGCTCTCCACCTCCGTCTCATTCACGCCCATAGATCCGACGAGTCTAACGGGAAGCCCCTTGCTCCTGAGAGCAGAAGCAACCCTCACAGCCGTGTCAATCCAGATGTCCTCATTGGATGACACTACCAGGACGCTGGCCCATCTGAAGTGTTTCAACACTACGAACAACACGTCGGTGGGAAACGGCACTGTCCTGGTAAAAGTTGGGTATGCCGTGGCGCTCTCCAGCTCGTAGGCGACACAACCATATGAGAAGAGAGCCTTGTCCCAGTTCCTGGCGAGCAGAGACGCTGCGACACAGTATCCGGGGTTGGTGGGGCCAACGAGTCCGTCTGCTATGCCCTCGTAGTAAATATATGCCGTGAGCGCTTTCGAGGTTTCGCACGGCTCTTGGACGATGATGAAGTCCATTTTCAGGCCCAGATCTAGAGCGGCGTCCCCGTTTATCCTGCTCACGGCGAGCCTGGCCGCCGCAGCAGGCAGGGCCTTGTAAAAAACAGGGTCGCAGTTCCAGGGCCCCAGGACCCCCACTTTGAATATCAAACAGCGGACGCAGCAAGGGAACGTCAGCACTCCCAGCAGGACCCATAACAGAAAGTTGTAAAAGGGCAGAGCCGGTAAGGTGTGTCTGTTTTTAATTACGGGCACACACGAATGGCTGGACTCCCACAGCGGCCATCTGAAATTTGGAGCAATATGTTGCATTGTCCTCCCACGGTGACCAAGATAGTGAAGCCTTGCGTTCACTATCAGTTATCAGTCACACCTCTGACACCTGCAAACCGGGGTACAGACACAAGTCTCCATTTTGCCCAGTATTATTTGAACGTTCACAGATGTTTAAGCACAACTGAAGCACTCACCACATGTCTGTAACGGCATCAGGACAGGGTCCGATGAGACAATCTTACAGATACCCACTCGGATCTGCGTTCTTTCTTTTCTTTTTTCTTTGTTCTGTCTTCACACACACTCGCCAACTAACCATCCCCGATACCTTTACCTGTTCGCCCCGGTGTCGCTCTGATGAAGACACAGGCCGGTCATCGTGTGGGGATTACGGGCTGAAAGTGTCACGAAAAGCGCCTAGATGGGGGTGTGGAGACAACTTTAGCACCCTGGAGAGCTACTTACGTCCTGCAGTCAGCGTCTCTGAGGGCTCCTGCGCGTTTCCACAAACAGCTCTGTTCACAGGCAACATGTCTCTTAAAAAAGGACGCAAAACCACTCGTGTCTTTTTTTCTTTAGCGTGTAAATGTGAAAAGAAAATTAGATGTATTCCAGATCGAAGTTTTTTTTTAAATCCTGCACTCCTCCTTTCGATAAAAAATAAAAAATAAAGCGCAATTTCCCTCCCCCAAACATTACAACTCTTTGGTTTTGTAATAATTTGAAGGGGAAATGATTTAGTATGTTAGTATAGGAGGTCAGTATCAGCTACAGGCCCAATCAATCAAATCCCTCCAAAGTGACCCGGGACCAGTGTTACTCACTAATCCATTTTCAGTGAGGCACAATATAAGAGGATTGACAGCAGGCCTTAGCGCACTCTGAAAGCCTTGCTGTGGTCCAGGTTAGGCCTTTTTGCCTAGAAGTGTAATAACAAATTCATTTTTCCTCATTCTTCGTATAAAAAAGAAAAAGAAGGTCCTCCGTGTGCACACAGAGACAAACATTTAGCAAGCAAACGGGTCATTATCAAGACAACTCAGCCAAGGTGCACCGAGGCAAGTGAACAGCGCTTTAATTGGCCTAATGTGCGCACGGTGCAGCTTGGATTAAATGAATTTGAACTCTAGCGAAGTGGGAGTAATTAGAGTTAACAAGGGCTTTCCCTGCAGGTCTCACGAATTCTGCCTGCGTCAGTCTTTTTTCGGTCTTCTATGACTGGTGAAGCAGCCTGTGCCTGGCAGAAGCAGCTGGTTGTCACCACATCCACACACAAAATATGGAGAGGGTGGATGAATGAATACAAACAAACAAACAAACAAACCAACGGTGGTGGTACATAAGACATCATCACATGACTTTTCATGAACAGATATATATATATATATATATATATATATATGAATTGTGCACACACACACATGGAGCTGCAAAGTTGAGTCCACCTTTGTTGACCCATATCCCACATAAGCTGGAGAGCCTCTTAAACGTAACACCTTGACAACGCTGTCCTCCATCCAGGAATAGAGAGTAGAAATGATGACACAGCGCAAAGTCCGTCCAATGAACAGCGAGCACAGGTCTGCTTCTGAGTGCAGCTCTGTGGGGACACAGTGAAGCATCTGCAAGACAATAAACTGACAACCAAGTCAAAATACATAAATACACACGTAAATAAATATCAGCACAGTCAGACGATACGTTTCCTCACGAAAGATTCTCACAATATGCAGTCTGTGCAGAGAAAAACGGAAATGCAGTGTGGGCACGAAGGAGAAGGATGAATAAACATGCCTTTGGACCGATAAAATAGAATAAGGAGGAGACAAGTAATGGAGACACCAGGGAGGAGAGTATTGTCAAAGGCCTTGGACTTTTTGCGTCGTCCAAGGCACAGAAACTCCCACTAACAAGCCAAACACTTATGCTAAAGAAGTTGTTCTGAGTTTTAGGAGCTCTGTTCTGTCATGCCAAAGTCTTCATTTAGCAAGGTAAAGTACAATTCTCTTTTTAAGGGAGCCAAGTTATATTTAAGTGACGGGGTCAGCAAAACTGCAGCTGTTATTTTCTGTGATTAAAGTGAGAAAAAAATGAATAAATAAAATAATAATAAAAAAGTAATAATATATATATTTTTTAAACTTAAGCGCATAGTGTTTTTTTTAATGAGCTCTGGTGTCATCTAGTGGACAAGTCCTCCACTGCTTTTTCATATTTCCCCCCATTGACGTCAAAAGACTTTCTGGCTAATATAACCTAATATAATTAACCCGCTCAGTAAAGAAAATTATTGTTTCCCTCACAGTTAAACCCTCCTTAAAGGGAAAACCACGGACATTTGAAACACGGGCTGGTTTATAACACTTAACACTAAAAGGCAAAATCAAGCCCGAGCATTGCACTTCCTCTGCACATGCTCAGTTAGACGCATATGCAGTACAAATTTATTAAACCACCTATTCAAAAAAATAAATAAATAAAATAAAAATCAGGAAAACTCAAATATTTTAGTTCTTTATGATGATGATGATTATTACTTTAGCCAAAGCACAACATTCAACCACTTAAACTACTGTCTTTGTTCACGAATTCAAGTAAATATGTATTATAAGTAATATAAAAATAATACTAATGTGGCTTACTATTTTTTCTTTTCCCTTTTTTTGTAACTCAGTGAATTTGACAATAAGTATATGATTTCAATCAAAGAGCTTGTGTATACTGGTGAATTAACTATTAACCAAACCTCACACTCAGTGGTGCTCTGATGAATTTATTAAGCACTTTAAAGCTGTCAGAATAACTTAACAGTAAATGGATTTTTTAAAATCTCTTTTCTTTATTTTATTTAAAAATGTGTCATATGTAACTTTTTTCTCAGATGTCTTTACTGGACACTGCTAAAATTGGATTGATTTGAACTTCTAACAGGTATAACTGGAATAGACTAACAGAAGAAATGAGCAAGATCTCTAACTTTTGGTAATGCCTTGTTACAACTGCCTCTGAGTCCTTGTACTTTTATTACTATTTTTCGAAAAACCTAAATGGTTGGCCTTTGCAGCACGTTGCTCTGAATAAACCTAACTGGGCGTTTGTTCTTTTCAAACATCTGAGCAGCGATGTTGGTTTTACCCTTCTGGTTTATTCCTCTGCAAACATTATTCAGGAGGTTTAATCTCCACCTGCTTAATCATTTGCCTACCCCATAATCTATTATTTGAATTTTGCCACATGACTAAAGGTTTTTCTTGTTATCTTAAAAAAAAAAAATCCCAATAGCATGAATGATAAGTAATGTTTTTCAGTTTCAGATACTGTAACACGCCCCTGAACACTGGGATTGTAACCAAGGAGGATTTTACAGCCTGTACTGTTTCCACAGTTGACACTGACATTGAAATAACAGAACGACCCAGCGATCACAAACTTGTTGTTAGGTTCACTCTGGCTGTTATGACTGTTGTAGAATGGACAGATTATGAAACAATGCTCCCTGAGCACAAAAGGCACCCACTCATATTACCCAAACACCTGAACTCGCAGTGGGAGCAAACCACACAGAAGTGATTTCTATTTCCTTTGTGTCTCCAATGATGTGTCCTGCAGACACTTAGTGTGATTTTGTATCACTTTGTGTGTCCTTGTTTGAAATCTCTTTGCAGCGACTGTGTGGCTCGGCTTTGGCTATATTGCACTTTTGCTTGTGTTTATCTCACATTCATGTTCCATTTCGGTCTTTTTGAACTATTCTGTGTATCTTTGGGGTCGTTTTGTCTCTTATTGCAGATGTTTTTGTCTCAGTTTGGTACATGTTGCATCTCTTCATTGGTTGGTGTATGTTTCATTTTCATTTCAAGCAGTACTCAAGGCCTCCCTCGACCAACTGGGCCTAGGGGGCTGTGTTCAGCAGGCTTCTAATCCTTTGGTGGCATTTTTAATAAGCAGTATGCCATAGCAGGAGAAAAACAAGAAGAAAGAGAGCTGGTTTACTGGTTTGATTTCATTAGACTAGGATTAGTGTTAGGGTCTTGAGCAAGTTCTGATCTTTTGACAAACCTGAAGACCCTTTTATTGCCAAAAAAAGATGCAAGAGGTCTATGCGTGTGACAGTGTTTGCACAAAACACGCAAAAAATATGACCAGCTTTCCTGCAGAACTTACTGTACTGCGTGCCTTTTTGTTTGCGGGGAAAAAACAATAGTTACAGTTCCTCAATGCTGGCCTCAGTTTGTGTGCACCCCTGGGAGTGCTGGTGCATGTGTGTGTGCGGGTAACCGTATGGGTGTGTGCCATGGTGCTGTAATGCTCTCACGAGGAAAACAATGGACCTTAAGGGTGCAGATAGAGAGAGCCCTTCAGCATTGTTTGCATACCAACAGATGTTCATTATCACACTTGACCTCTGTGTTTTTGCTCCTGCATTATGAGAGAAGTGTTCCATGTCAGGATAACAGGGTGTAACACAAAATCTCCACAGATTTGGCCTGTGTAGGATGGTTGACTTAGTTATTTATTTAGTTGTCATGCTTGTATTTGGACGATGAGACTTCCCCTGTCATATTGGAAGTAAATATCTATTAAATATGTTCAAATTAAACAGATAACCGTTTCTGTAGGCATTGTCTTATACGCCTCAAACTTATTTGCCTGCACACCAGGCAAAAAAAGCGCGACAGGAAAGGTCTGGGTTTCTGTTCACATGAACTATTATTCTTTATTTATTTATTTATTTTATCAGTTTCATCAAGACGTGTGGCTGAAGCCAAATGAAACAAACCGCCTTGTTGCGCAACCATGCTTTCAGCGTTTCTTTCCGCGCGTGTTAGTTTTTCTCCACTGCTACTAGAGGGCGCACAGAGCTCGGCATCGAGAAAGCGGAAACTCGTACTAGCGATCCTTTCAAAATAAAAACGTGAGCTTTTTTTTTTTAAATTTCTTTCAGAGCGAGCCTGGGTGAGACCTCTGAAACAGTTTCAGTGTGTAAATTCTCCCCGTTTCTAATACGAAATGGGTAAATAGATTTATTAAGATGATTATGATATGTTGCTGTATAGAGATTAGCTAGCTAAGGGCACATCTTAACCTGTACAGGAACCATGGCTACAGGAGCCGAGATAACCTAGCTGACTATCCGCTATTAAAAAATTGCTAATAAAAACTAATAATAAAAAGCCATCCTGAAGGCCCGTGCTTCTAATATAGTCGATAAAATGTAATAAATTCTTCTGTAAGCTCTATTTGAAACATTTTGTTTTGGCGGTAACAAACAGGAAGAGTGCTGTTTTTTTCTAGCTAGCTTTTTTTTTTTTAAGTGGGCGCTAAAGCGGAATGGAGGAGGATGGGAACAGACGAGTGTGTCCCGGTGTTTCCAGCTCCTGATAGTTTACTGCGGCGGAGCAGAGCATACTGTCAGAGGGGTTTTGCAGAGCTCATGACGACTAGCAGACAGACGAGCCAGCGGGACACGAGAGAGCGGCGGGGGGCTGGAAAATGGGAGCGGTGAAGTGAAAAAAAGCAGCCGAAAAGCGGACTGCCTGGATGGAAGGCACCAAAGTAAGTTCCTGGAAACACAGAGTAATGAGAAAAGTAACAATGTCGCGTTTTCCCCCTCTTCTTTTTTACCCTCTCCCTTCTTCGTCTGCTTATTTTTTGTCTTCCAAGCTGTTAAATGTTGTCGGACAGAGAGCCCTGAGCAGAGGAGGGTGAGACATCTGGCCAGCTCAGATTTCACGTTTGCCTCTGTTTAAGAAACCGCCCCTGGTGTCCCGACTGACCCGACCGGGCTCTTGCGTGTCGTTAGCTCATGCTGTCCGGACACAGAGGGAGAAATAAACTTTATGGTGCTTGTCTGCTGTGAACGATGCGCGCTGAGGTGACACGCAGAGCTGCAGTGACAGCTGAGAGGGGCGGGGTTGGCAATAAAAGTATGTAAACTGTTCTTGGAAATGAGCATGTGAGGTTTTTTTAAAAAAAAGTTATTCTAGTGTATTTAAGCAAAAGACCCCCCCAACCCACCCCACCCCCAGCTCTGCCACGTACAGCTGCAGGAAATTTGATCTGCAGACAGAGGTGTCCGTGCAGTGCGTGGGTACCCGCCTCCCCTCTCGCAGGGCATGGCACGACGGTTTAAGTTGTGGCAATGCTGACAGAGCTGCGGCACTTTTTGCGAGCGTTTGGTCGGCTTTTTACGATGAAAAAGAGGAAGAGAAACTCTGACACTGACACAAAGCCATAAATGAGAGAGAAGAGGATATATAGATGAAAATAGAAGCAAATAAAAGCTCTGCACTCACATTTTCTTCACATTTACTGATGCAGTCCAAATCCCCTCCTTTGAGCTTGACCAATATTTTTTTTTGGAGCCGATATTGATTATGTCCCCTCCAACAATACTGTCATTGTTAAATCGGTGAGTATTCTTTATTTTTATTATTTTTATTTTTTTTCTATATATACACAAAAAATGAACAAACAGTATATTGAAGTTGCATTAGAAAGGTGGAAATGATTGGGCTAGTGCTGGGGAAATATTGGCCTGTTTGACAGATTTCAGCTTCAGGCCAAAACAAGATTAAATCTGGACAGCGTTGGAGAAATTTGGCCTTTCTCGCTCAGGATGGGCAATTCAAGAAACAGCACTGTTTGGCCAACAGTGCACAGTTGTAGCAGAGTTTGGGGTTTTTATGCTAGCGCTACCCAGCAGTAAGGTTTGTGCTAGATCGCCTATTTGTTATTATTAGTAGTTTTTTTTCTCAAAATTCCTTTGCTGTAATTGTGTTTGGCTTTGCCTGTTTTTCCTCTTTGTGTTTTCATCTTCTTCTTTTGGTTATGGCTCATCTGCCTCCATCTCACCCTGTCCTTAGCATCCTCTTCTGGCACACCAACCCTTTGCATGTCCTCCTGCATGGTTGTACTATTTGTATAGCAGCAACAAATCCACAGGCGGTATCAAAGACGTAGCCTTTTAGGTTTGTGAAATTCCATACTGACGTTATTGTCCTAGGTTTTTTTTTTCCATTTTTTTTTCATAATTTCTTTATTCATTATTGCCATCTTCTGGCTGTATAGAAGTGTTATATCTTATCAGGCAGAGGTAATGTGATGCAGTGAATTCAACTTTTTGTAGCATTTTTCTAATCACACTGACAGCTAAAAGCAGTAAAAGCACTACAAAAAGACCATGTGATGTGGTGACCTGTTGGGGGGGAAAGGGGTAGCAGCTTAAATTACCTTCTCCAAATAGTCAGGATGGTCTAGGAGAGGATACCACCTGGGGAGTACATGCAGGGGGGAGTACATGCAGGGGAGGAGTTATCTGGTGTTTTTTTTTTTCTTTCCTCCATATTTGTGTTATCAAATATAAAACCGACCTTGTAAGGAGCTGGCAAGATAAAGACTATTTTAGTGTTTAGTACCTGCTTAGTCAAGAGATGTAAACCTATGAAAATTGCAGAATGACACTACTTCTAAACTACCCAGAGTTAATCTTTCCTGGTTGAATGGGCTGATACTAACTGACTGATGTCTCAGGCAGCTAGTTTTGGCTACAGTACTAGATTACTATTACTGCTGCATGGCTATGTAAGCAGCATTTTCATGCTGTACCTGCTGATGATTATTCTACCAGCCTTGTAAACTTTTTGGTAATTTCTACTAATATATATGTGTATAAAATGATCACATACTACAATTACCTGTGTAAAGAGGCCATCCAGATAAACATCCAGCGAGTTATTTTTATTCTGAAGTACTGTCCTGCTAGCTTTTCAGAGTGCATTGGGATGAATGTGATTAGTCTCTTTGCCTCAGATTTTATTTATTCGCCAGAACTGCTGGCGTTTCATTGGCACCTAATTGTTTTAAAACACTTAAGCAGTGCTGGTTTAATTCAAACTTCTCGTCTCCACCTCATTGTCATGCATTAATTTGGCTTAAAAGGATTAGTGCAGCATCCATCTTCTAATTACACACTTTTTAGTCTTCAGCTTGAAGATTAAATTGGGACAGAGAAGTCTCAGTGACATAACGAATACATCAGAGCACTGGAGGATGCTAAACGCATTGGGGGCTCAAAGAGGTCTGACTCAGATGGAAATGAATACATTTTAAATGGGAGGACTAAATAGAGAGATAGTTAGATAAGTAACGCTTTAAAATGTGCCTGCAGTATATTTGTATTCTACAAATTTGGTTACATTTAGATAAAGAAGACACAGTAGAAAATCTTTTATTTGAACTTGCACAAGGATTTTGCTTGCAGGCAAATAAAAGCGATGCTTTTCGATTGACTTTTGACACATTTATCTGATAAGTCTGATCACACTACAGCAAATTGAGCAACAGTGTGATAATATTTTGCAAAACTCTTGCAAAGATAAGATTGATCCCATATAAATAATCACTGTGCATGTGTTCATATATAACTAATGGCTGATAAATCCTCAGGGGCCAGCAGAGGTTAATGTGCGGCTTTCACGGGATGAAGAGGTGTGAGAAGACCTCTGAAAGCGAGAACATGTCGGAGGCTGATTTCACAGTCCTTTGCCAATTGCCCTCTCAGGGGGGCTTTTGTAGCTCGTGCTGCTGTTGGATAATTGCAGCAGTTAGAATGTGTCTGATCTGGAGGCGCTGCCTGCAGTGGTTTGCTGTTAGCTGAGATTTATTGGCAAGAAGCTGGGAAGCACACCTGGCGCAGAAAGTTCAGCACTAATGCGGAGGGAGCGAACAGTGGAGGAGGGGGAGAAGGGTTGATGAAAGTGGCTGGATAACCACAGAAGTGACAAACTGCTGAAGAGCACTTGGTTTTACAGTTTTCCACATATAGGCTACGTCCACACTAGCCCGGATAGATTTGAAAATGACGTTTTCGTCTGAAAACGCTCCGCATCCACACTAGCGTTTTCAGTCATTTTCACAGAGTTGTGCGTCCACATTGAAATAGCCAAAAACGCTTACTTTCCAGCATTGCGCATGCGTGAAACGCAAGAAGATTCGGCCTGCCTCATTTCTGTCTGCCGTTTATTTACTTTCTGGCTCGTTGAAACGTCGTGGCAAAAGTTTTTTTTAAACGGACTAACAATGAGGTGGAGTTGTTGCTGCGAGTAACACAAAAGTACAAAGTTGCAAAAGAGTGAGAATTAAATTATTTGAAGCATGTACAAACTGATATCAATCTTTAATAGGGCTGTCAAAATTGAGAGCAAACAAAACAACTGCTGTATAATGTTCTCCGCTATCTTTGTTGAATTGGTCACATGACTGCATCACATGACTAAAATTCGTCATCGTTTTCGAAAGTCTCCATTTTCGCTGTCAACACTGCGACGCGAAGCACCGTCTTCAAGTGTATTCGTTTTCGAGAGCGTTTTCAAAACGCAGTCTCAGTGTGGACGGGAGGCCAAAACGGAGAGAAAACGATGAGAAAACGATTTTCAAACGAAAACGCATTAGTGTGGACGTAGCCATAGTCTGCCTATAGCATTCCTCTCTGTAGTTCCAGGTTGGGCTGAAGTAAAAGTTCTGTGTCCGTGTGCCTACGTAGAGCCTACATCTAGGGGTGTTCAATGTGCTCCTGTAAACTCATAAAAAAAAACCTGTATAATTGAGCTTATTGGAAAAAAAACATTGAATATCAAAAATACAGCTGGGATAGGCTCCAGCGACCCTGAAAAAAAGGATAAGCGGAAGCGAATGGATGGATGGACAGTATGAAAAGTACAGACGGTGGCAGCAGTGCTTTCATTGCTTCTAACACTCACTTGAGGACTTTATGTGTTATAACCTCACTGTTTTCCACGCCTGGCTGGTGAACCAGCAACAGCACAAGCACGAGTAGCCCACAGACCGGTTGTACCACATACTTTGGTCACTGCCTCCATCTGACAACAGACCAAGGTCATTTTAGTTTACTAAAACTGGATGTGAAAAACATTTTAGGTAACTAAAATAAATATAAAAGACCTTTTGAAAAAAATTGAAATAAACTGAAAGGATTCTGTGAACTACAAAAATTTGGAAGAAATTTAAATTTGATCAAAACTTGCCTTATGAGACATTCATGGACTTGCTTTTTGAGACTTTAGATGTCTACAAGACTGAGAGTCAACTGCTTTCATTGTTTTTTGTTTTTGTTTTGTAATACCTGTGCTGAAATCTTGCCTCTGACATATGTCCTCCACACAATCATAAATAATAAAAACTAAATCCAAGTCTGAAACTAATAGAAACTAGCTCTCTATGGTCTGCTAACCAGTGTTAATGAATTTTGATTCGGTTTTAGTCCTAGTCTTATTTTCCTTGATATTAAATGTGAATTTTGTCCTTATGTCTGCGCTTCTCTTCCGCCCACACATGGGTGGAGCCAGCTGTACCATTTCCCATTTAAAAAAAAAAAAAAAAAAAAAAAGATATTCTGATTGGATTTTGTATCTCCAAAATATTTTCATCTAGTTTTTATTTGATGACAAAAGTGTCGTACATTTCATCAAAGTTTTTTCATTTTTTTTCTTGTGTTCATCTGGGGGGAAAAAAGCCATTGATAAAAAACAATGATAAAAATTGTTTGTCGTGAAAGTAAACAGTGTTGCTAATGCACTTCAACTGGGAAATCAGTAGACCTAAACCATTCTTTATGACAATCAGTTTTCATACATAAGATTTTAAATGTAGACTCAGAGAGATCTTTCTTGAATGAATTCATTAGCAGCTGTGGCTTAGGAGGTAAATTGTCTACCAATTGGAAAGTTGGATGAACAAATTTGTGGCTACTTGCATCTGCATGTTGAACTGTTGGGCAAAATACTGAACTCCCAAGTTGCTCCTGATGCATCTATGTGAGTGTGTGTGATTGGGTGAATGAGCCTTTTAGTTTAAAAAAAATAAAGTTGCATGTGAACTGTGCTGCTTGTAAAGAACTCAGCGTTCCAACGTGCCCCTTCATGTCTGGTCAAAACGTGCAGCTCGGGGGACGTGCACAGTCCGCACTTGGAACGCACAGTCACGGCTTTCTATCGCTTTTACAGATTAACCAATAGCAGTGTGTACAGGGGTCAAAACAGCCAAACACTGCACAGAGGTGAGCGGCTTTGGCTGAGCAGACTTTGAGCCCGTTGTAATTGGCACGCATATGTTAAACAGCAAGTAATGTGTAACTACGCTCCTCACGCTCATACATAATGTAAGGGAAATAAATTTTAACTCTTTCTAGGTGTTACTGAAAATGCATTTTGCATTTATTGGAAAGCCTTAAAATTAAATGCATTCATACTGAATTTTGTGCTCTTGGTAATGTCCAATAAAAAAGTGGAACTTCTAAGAGTTTTTTTTTTTTAATTTTTTAAATTTGTAACAACATGACAGTTATTCTAGTTTACTTATTTAAAAACAGGAGGGCAAGGGTGTCATTTTCTCACAACTTCACCATGACTTTTCACTTCTAACTATTACACAACTCTTAACCTCTGTCCATTTTCTGTGTGTGTGTGTGTGTGTGTGTGTGTGTGTGTGTGTGTGTGTGTGTGTGTGTGTGTGTGTGTGTGTGTGTGTGTGAGTGTACTTGTTGCCTTAGTTGAACTGCGTGACTAGACACTGTTAAGCTCCCATTCATTCCGATACACACAGAGGGAGCACACAAGAGCTGAATATAGGTATGACTGGCTATTCTCTGGTTTGGTCTTGGTTCAGTTTTGCAGTATTTTTATTGGATGATTATATATTTATTCTGCAATTTATTCTCTTTTTAAAGCTTTCTAAAATTGTGGAGCAATTTTTAAATTTCAGTCATTTCATTTATAAAGTTTCTTTCCGTATTTGCTGTGCTTTACAGTGCAGTCACATAGAAATAGCATTTCAGAAGGAGAAATTGTTTCTGACTGTGTCTTCTTAATACACCGAGGCTCAGAGGATGTGGGCACATCTCTCTTATTTTTTTTTCTCCCTAATTTCAAAATGGATCAAAGATTTACGATACACTCAGTTTTATAACTATGCGTATGCATTCTAGTGAGTTGACTAAGAAAGTGCAAATGAACTCATTGATCAAAGAAATTAGGTCACACCCATTGGGAAGCCAAAAGAGAGAGGGAGAGAGACAGAGAAGGGGGAAATTGGGGCTACTCAAGTTGCACAAATAAAAGCGTGAAGTCTTTTTCTCAGAGCTATACAAAAGCCTTCACAGCTCCTCAAATTTCTAAAATCCAGGTACTCTGTTCGGTAGTTCATGCAAGGTTGGATTTGATGGTGAGTGAGAGGTGCAGTTTCTCCAGATGGCAACTGTGCCCAGGAACCGTTTTTAACCTGGCAGGCAGGAGTGTTGTTAAGAGGGCTGTTAATGTAAATAGTGAATTTGTTCTCTCTCCAGAGAATAATGGCTCTCTTGCTGTGGCTCGGTCTCTCGCTGCTGGCGGACGCCCAGTCCAGCGGCGTTAAGAACTGCCATCCTGGTTGCCATTGTGAAGTGGAAAGCTTTGGTCTCTTCGACAGCTTCAGCTTGACCAAAGTGGACTGCCGAGGGCTGGGACCCAGCGCCTCCATGCCCATACCAATCCCGCTGGACACTGCTCACTTGGACCTGTCCTCCAATGAAATGGGCCCACTCAGTGACACTATGTTGGCTGGTCCAGGCTACACCACCCTCATCAGTTTGGACCTCAGCAGCAACCACATTACAAAGGTAAGTAGTTTAAAGAACTCCTATATATGTCCTTGACCCACTAAAGACTAAACTTTTACTGGTGGTTTTTCAGGCATTTGGGTTCTTTTTACTGTTTTTTTTTTTTTTTTTAATTGTTTTGTTTTTGTCATTTGCTGTGTTGCTTTCTGTGTTATTTGCCCAGATTTTGATGTGGCATCTTGCCTGGGATTACCGTAATGACCCTTATATCACTGAAAAGCACAGAGTTGCTGCTTTCAGGAGCCATTGGAAGTTTTGTTATTGAGCCAGTAGTTCAAGAGTTACAATAGTTTGACCTAAAAGTTTAACCTAAACCCATCGAGCACGCCAACGCTCCAATTGGGAGGATTATAGTACTAGTGTAATAATCTTCTGGTACAGTGCTGTAAAAAAAGTATTTTCCTCATTTCTGATTTCTTATTTTTTCTTTCAGATCATCAAACAAATTTTTAATATTAGTAAAATATAACCAGGGTAAATACAAAATGAAGTTTTTAAATGAATGTTTCTTATGGGAAAAAAAGCTGTCCAAACCTACCTGGCTTTGTGTAACAAGGGATTTGTCCCCTGTTAAATCATGATTTGCCAAAGATTCCAAAGAAGGAGAATGTCCGGCTATCAGTTCAAGCCTTGAAGTTCAAACACACTTGTGTTTTGCAGCAGGGCAATAATCTGAAACACACCAGCAAGTCAGCCTCTAAATGGCTAAAAAAAAACCCAAAATGAAGGTTTTTGGCCTATTCAAAGTCAAATTTTTTATGCCTGTTTTTTAAACAAAGATTTATAACTTGGGCTGAATCTGCAGTGTTTTGTAAATTCTACCAGCTTATTCTCACTTAGATTCAGACATACGCAGCTCAGACCTGCTCCCTACTGCCAGCTAGTTTGGAGTGTTATCTCAAGTTTTTAAGGACACAAAATTGATGGAGCCTGATACACAGAGCGGGGTGTTGAGAGAGATAGACGAAGCCAGTTAAAACCTTTTTCACAGTTCACTGGACCGCTAATGGAGCACAATGGACATGCAGCTCTGTAGCTAACACCTCTTCTAGCGTCAGAGATAACAGCTCAAGTATTTGCCCTTTCTGGTCCCATTATGGTGCAGGCTCCACCAGTCTCACAAAATAAATGAAAATATTTACTTGCAGCTTACTGCTCAGTGTTTATTCCTTCTTTTTATCTTTGTTAACTTGTTTCCTTCCTTCATACTTCCAGATAAGCCCCAGCGCACTGTCCAAGCTGCGTTATCTGGAGTCTTTGGATCTGAGCCACAACAGCTTGGAGAGCCTCTCGCCGAGCTGTTTCTCTGGGCTCCCGCTGGTTGAAGTTGACCTCAGCCACAACAGCTTCCGGGAGTTTGACTTGGAGGTGTTTGCTTCCAAGGTTCACAGTGAACCTGTTAGTGTGGATCTGTCTCAAAACAAGCTTGTTTCAGTCTCTGCTGCTTTGTACGGCCGAGTTTTACACATCCAGAGCTTAACTCTGTCGTCAAACCAGCTGTCGAGCGTGCCGAGCCTGGCGGGACTTCTTCTGAGGTATCTCAATCTGGATGGAAACCCCATCAGACAAATCACAGAGGGAGCCTTTGCTCAGCTGAAAGATCTGGTTTATTTATCTCTGAGTGGCCTCCCCGAACTCGAACACATCAGGCCAATGGGCTTCAAAGGTCTCCAGAGCCTGCAAGTTCTGGATCTCTCAAACAACCCGAAGCTCAAGAGCCTGAGCCCCACAGTGTTTAGTGGGCTAGACTCTCTGCAGGAGCTGAATTTGACCGGTTCTGGCGTAGCATCCTTGCCAGCTAACATGCTGACCCATCTGCCCAGCATTAAGAGTATCACACTGGGACGAAACAACCATTGCTGGAGGACCCAGAAACAGGGACTGTTCCACCGGCAGATGGGGCAGGTCCAGCATAACGAGGTGCTGACCTGTAACACAGACGGCATTGTGCTGTGAGGGAATGGACTGCTTCTTGGAGCCTTGATACCAGAGCTGTGCCTTCATTTGCTTAGAGATGAAAACACTTTTATTTGTGTGTGTGTGTGTGTGTGTGTGTTGCTCTTATTAAGTCACAGGGATATTTTGGAGCGTCTTTTAAAGATCTGAGGTAGCCTTCATGAAGTATCATACATGCTGTATCTTTTTAAAACGCAGTCTCTTTTTATGTAGCACATTTTCTTTAAAATGCAGTGTTGTCTAAACTGGTAGAGAACCTGTCATGAAGTCACAACTTAAGCAATGTTTATACATTACTTAAAGTACTGGAGTGTACTTCATGTACGCTCAAGGGATTTTACACCACACCACTGCATTTCTTTGTAAATTTGCTGGTGTAGTTTGAGTGGTATGCAAATGTCCACTCACATATTGCTTCCCATTAGCTTTTAATGGATATCCTAATTTAATAATGACCAAATGAACAAAAAAAGCCAAAAAATATAAGCACCATACTTTGCTGAAGTGACATAACTGCAGGTATGAAAAAAGACAGTCCATAATGAATGTGCCATCTGCATTGATTGTGGCACTAGTACACCTCTTCATGGACAGGAACACTGTGGGAAGGCAGCCCACTCTTCAGTCAGTGCAGCCCAGAGTTGCTGCTGAATCTGTGGAGAGGAACTCCACAGGTTTCATGTGGTTGAGATCAGGGCTCATTGCTCATTGGCATCTTGTCTGGCGGTCCGCCCTGCCTCTGTCATTCTAATGGGACGATCATGGTCAGGTTGCCCCAGATGGGATTTTTTCCAAACCTATGATGGCTTTTTCATAGGGTTGGGTGTGTTTGATAGAGGAGTGGCCATCTGGGGTACTTTGGGTAAAGGCATTGTGACACTCTTTGCTAAAATAAAATGTTGGGAATTATCAAAAAAGCAACCCCACAATAGAGAAAAACTCTTCCCAAATTGGGCCAAAAGTAGAGTGGTGTGTTATTAAATCCCTTGAGTGTACTTCAAAGCGGACCACATTACGATTTAATTGCACTTATTAGATTTGCGGTATTGTTTTATAATAATGCACTTAAACCTTTGGAAAATATCATTCCTTCAAAGTGTTGCTGAGAACGACAGCACTGAGGGACTTTTGTTGACCGGTGACCACTAAGATTTTTCATGTGATATTGAATGTGACGCTTGACAGAAAAGGTTAGGGGAGGGTTTTCTTTAGAAGACTGATACCACTCTTATGTTTTTAGAATGAAGTTTATCTTTGCTCAAAGACTGGACGCAGAGAAAGCAGACTAGCTCTGTTGGAAGAACCAGCTTTCCACCGACAAGCCACCGGTGCCTGATCCGAAAACTGGTTCCACGCACTCCCACCGAAATGAAACTGATACCAAGAAAAACTGCTTTTCTTACCGCTGTTGATGACATCAGATGCTACAAATTCTTAGATCATTCACAGATTCTGTCAGTATCCCACGGATTATTGCTCAACTTTTCCTGCGTAGCACTAACAATCTCCAGCGCTCAAACCTATTTAATCGTCAGCCGGTGATTAAGAATCACAAGCACCATCATTGCAGCACTTGAAGTAAGGTTTATTTAACATGTCCTTGCCTGCTTTGCTTATTCCATGGAAACACAGTCCACCTACAAGAGATACAACCCGTTCATTTGCTGGATTTTCTCACTTTTTTGTACAGAACCAGGCTGTCTTCGTATAACCCTGTATTCAGTCTTAATGTTAAGCTACGCCAACAGTGGCTGCTGGTTAACGCAAGTATTTCACACAAAAACAACTCCCCCAAAAAACATTGAACTCTAGAATCCAGGGAGCAGATTCCTTTAAGTGCGTGGGAAACAAAGTCAAGTCTTGCTACACATGCTGAGGGTAAAATTCTTTTCCTTGTTACACCCACAAAATGACCATTTCATTACTTGATTTTTTTGTTTGCTTGTTTGTTTGCTTGTTTTTTGTGCCCATTGAGCCCGAGCTGAACTGTTCCTTTCCACAGCTACACTACAAAACAGGACGTAAGCGTCCTCGACCGTGCAGACCTGGAGTTGCTGTTACTCCCGGTCACATTGTCCTCCATCTGAGCGGGATGGTTTTCATAGCAGATTGGCTCATATCCAGTATTATTATCACTTGTTATCACATACTTGGTGATGAAAAGATGCCAGTATGTGTTAATGTTTAAACATCGAGCAGCGCTGTGCTTACCTTGGCATTCCTGTGGCATTCAGTGCAGCCTCAAGACTGCACATTAGGGTTTTATTGATGTCTGCAATCTGTAAAGGTGCGATATTTGAAAGCATATCCAATCTTTTCAGTTTAAGTGGAGGAGACTTTATATTTGTATGTATGTAACTATGCTGTATATAACTTTATATAAAATGTGACTATTCTTACATCCTTTGACTGCTTTAATTCTTTGTGACGTAAGAATGGGAACAATTATTCTGTGTACCGGCCGAGGAAATGAAACACATTCAAAACTGAATCGCATGCGAGGAAATATTGTGTCAGTGTCTGTGCCGCATTTAACATTTTGCTCCAGTTTTTCATAGAAAGTGTGTGCAATATGTGCCTGACTCACAGCAAAGGGTGTGTCTCTGCAGGACACGAGGAAAAGCTTAGATCTCTGCGGTTTGTGTCGCTTTCACAACTCAGAAACTTTATTTACACGCATGCACAGACCCATACGGGCACGCTTGTGCTCCTAATAGCTTTTAAAAAAAAATTGGGACACGCACAAAGGTTTGTCAGGCTTATATGCCACAGTGCGCTGGTAACCTGCCAAGGAGGTGACAGCGAAGGAGCCGAGCTGAGAAAGGAGAAAAGGGGGAAAGAGAAGTGGGTGTCCGACACGGCAGCTTGCAGATTTTCTGTGTGTCTGTGTGTGTGTTTGGCAACAAGTGGTATCCAAGATGGAAAAACGTCACACTGTGTCCTGTGTTCTGTGACACTTTGTTCAAACTACAAGAAAAAAACAAAAGCAAAGGGGGAAGAAAAGTGACTAATTAACGGATTTTCAGAGATTGCATCAGAGGCCGACCACATGTGTTACATCTTGAAAAATGACCTGGAGAATACAGAGGGTTTATGGGTAAGTTTGCTTATGTCATGCAGTTCTAACTTGTGAGTGGGACCCTCAGTGGATTGATCCCACAGCACAAAACTTTTCCAGATGTTTTTTTTCTTCTTTTTTTCCCCCTGTCTTGTGTGATGCAGTGTTGTGTTTATACCTAAGGAAGCAATTCAAAAAAAAGAAAAAGAAAGCAATCCCAGCTGTATTCAGTAGTGGCACAATAGCTTAAACACTTTCAAAAAATCCCTCTGGTTCTATAATCATAACACTTATTTTAAGCATATAATCCAGTGTCCAGAAATGTTTGTGTGAAGTGTAATAACATGTTTAAGAGTGAAAATATGAATAAGACCTTGAGCAGAAAGCTATCCAGGATGGAGACCATGTGTCCGTTTACACATTCCACCGTCGCCTAACAATGTTCCTCTGTGTCTTCAGGGGCATGCACAGATGTGTTGAAAAGGAGCAGAAATGAGCTGTCATGACATCTGTAAGATGCATCACAGTCTAGTACATCCTTGTCTCAGAAGGAAATGCACAGTGGAACATATGCTGCTTATTAATGCAAATAATCAGCCAGTGACACGACAGAAACTCGGCGCATGAAGTTCACGAAGTTTACACGGTGTTATCAAAACTGGACAGTAAAGGAATAGAAAAATGTTGCCCAGCCTGATGAGTCTGCAATTTCTGCTGCGACGTTCAAACAGCATGAAAGCCTGGATCCATCCTGCCTTGTATCAGCAGTTCAGACTGCTAGTGGTGGTTTTTGGACCCTTTGGTACCAACTGGGCAATGTGTATAAGTCACAGCCAGACAGTATTGATGTTGACCATGTCCATCCCTTTATGACCACAGTGTACTCATTGTCTGATGGCTGCTTCCAACAGGGAAACACGCCATGTCACAAAGCTCACATCATATCAAACATGACAGTGACGTCACTAGTGAAATGTCCTCCACAGTCACCAGATCTCAGTCCAATAGAGCTCCTTTAGGATGTGGCATAGGGTAAATTCACATCGTGGATATGCAGCTCAGAAATCTGAAGCAACTGTGTGACACTGTGTCAGTATGGACCAAAATGCAGGAATGTTTCCAGCACCATGTCGAATCTATGCTACAAAGAAATCAAGACGGCTCTCAACGAACAAAAGGAAACAAAAAACCCCACAGACCTATCTAAACATGTTTTATCTCATCTAATCTGTAGTCTGAAGTCACGTCATCAAGAAAAACAACCCTCCCCTCACCTGATTTATCTCACGTTCTGCCTCTCAGATTCGACACAGCCACTTCTACCACTTTTCATTCTCTTTGTTCCTCATTGTAAAGCCCATAAGTTGTAAAGCAATGGCTTTAAGCAGGATAATTAATATTTATTTGACTTTAGGCACAGTGGCGCAGGACACGTGAGTGAAGAATTCAAAAGGAAGTGACTTGTTTCTCTGCAGTGGTCTGGCTGTGAGATGTAATTACTTCAAAGCAGAGGGAAGCTTTGAACTGTGAATAATTAATTCAGGCAAGCAGAACCAGGGTGTTTTTATTAAGTACTCTGTTCTTGCTTGAACAACTATCACACAAATGTAATTTGACCTTCCCGGAGAAATCCTCCAGAGAATCAAGCCATCCAAGCAACTAATCCACTTTTGCTTCATCAATGAGCCCATATTGCTCTGAACGCTGCGAGGTTTTAACTCTTTATTCTCTCTTTTTTCAGTTTTCAAGTTTTCATGTCACAGCAGTGACATTTGGATGCTTTGAAATGCCCTCAGGCTTGTGTGCTGCTGTAACAATAGGCACCAAGGTACTGTGTCAGCGAACTGCAGAGGTTTTGTTTTCCAGACAAACAAAAGATCCGCTCAACTTGTCACAGGCCACAAAGAGCTGCTTGTTTTTTGTTCTGAGAGCCACTAAAGCTGCTGAAGTCTGTACTGCTCCACGGCATTATTGTGCACAAATGACACAACAAAAATCACGTTTAAACTCGGATTGCCATGTAAAAAGGGGCGATGTTTCAAACAGCGGTCTGCAACCTACATGTTGATTGGAAGCCTTTTACGCATGAGGTAAAGCTTCCTCTAAATCACTCCTCCGTGAAGCAACAAGGTAGCTGTGATTTGCTGCTTCAGATCTTCAGATGCTCTTGTGTATTTTTGCTTGTGCTGAACAGATGCCCTGAGTGCCGCTCAGACTGTTAAAAATACTTTCTTTATTTTCACACTCATCAGACACATTGGGACTCGTCCACATGTCAGCAGTGCATGGAACAGGTCTGATTTTCAAGTTTCAAGGTTACCAGTCCAGGCCTGAGCCTCCAAACACTCACTGCACCACCTATTCTCTTTCATCTAGCATTCAAACTCACATGTCGATGGATGACTTGGGGTTCAGCCTCTTGCCTGAGAATGCTTTGAAACACAGTCAGGGATTGAAGCGTCAACCTTCCTACCGAGCCCCACTCTACGTCCAGAGCCACAGCTGCACTTTTTCTTTCACTTTCAGTGTACAAATAATTAAAAGCCGTGATTGAAACATTTTAGATTATTCCTGTCTGAAATAAAAGTAGTTTAAAAAAACATGATTATACTTAACTGGTAAATGGCTACATATATAGATTACAAGTACTGGTCTACGGCTTTCTACTCAATTTGAGCACTCAAAAGGCTTTCTACTACAATCACCCAGTCACACACACATATTTCTACAGCACTCTTATCTATGACTAAGCGCTTTTATCTGGCATTCACATGCACTTACTCCAGTGGAAGCATTGGGGGCAATTCAGGGTTTAGTATCTGACCCAAAGATACTTCAACACAGGAGTCGGAGATTGATCGTCCAACCTTAACTACTATATTTACTCATTCATTGCAGTAGCTAAAGTATTTATCTTATCTTATAAATGACCCCAATAGATTGGTCTCGGTTTCAGTTGTGAATGAAGGTTGGCCTTTATTTTGTAAAGAGTTTCAGGTTGTGTTTCGTCCACAGCGTAGGAGCGTTTATGAGAGACGATGGTGATTCTCCACGTTAAGGAAGAAATCCTGGATTGTATTACTCTCTCTGACAACTGAGTGCAATGATTACAAAGAGGCCCACATGCCAAATGAGAGCTGGAAACAAAAACAGCCTGCAAACTATGAATAATGATTCTTTGTAAATGCAACGTTTTCACTTGTGGATTTGACTTTTAAACTCTTTCCTTTTACAGTGAATTTTATTTTGGATTCATTTATTATTGATAATTTGGCTTGGTATCCTGATGGGAGGACAGTGCAGTGTTTCCCACAGTTCCTACATTAAAAGTTGTACACTTTTTAATTGCACAGCTGCTTGCACATTTGCAGAAAACAAATATTTGAAGTAGCCTTTTAACATAATGTAATCTCAGAAGGCTGCTGCCAGCTATATCGCCACACCAGAGAGTTCAGTTTACTGAATTTACGACACTGCTTCAGCTCACATCCGGTCTGACTTATCACTTCTCGATGGTCAGCGTGGAGCAGAGTTGGATTTTCTCCACATTCCAGCATCCAGAGGGTGGAAACTTGCAGACGGTGTGTTTTCAGCGCCGCTGAGCTTTGCAAACATCACGCCTTCAGATTGTTTCTTTTCTATTTGTGGAAAAAGGAAGAAAAAGAACAACAAGAAAATGACAAGGTGGCCAGCAGCACACAGAAGGCTGCAGAAAATAAACACTGTGATACTGAACCAGCCAGTTCAGATGGAAATAAGCTGAACACACACACACACACACACACACACACACACACACACACACACACAGAAGGGTTATATTTGCCATCAGCTAAAAGGGCCACATTTATCAGCTTGATTATATCAGGCTTAACACAAACTGCTGTGTCACTTGAAAGTTGCCTCTATATCTGACATAAGATGAAGACGACACATCTTTTTTGAGAAAATGAACATTTTCGTCAGCCTCATGGAGCGAATGTGCACAAGTTTTTTTTTTTTTTAAACAAATCAGTCCATTGTAGAGGCAGCAGGACTCTTGCATCACCTCTCTCATTATGGTGGTCTGGACGGAGTTTCCCACAGGAAAACGGATACATCCTGAGACGGCTGCCCTACTTCTCTCTCTCTCCTCCATCTGGTTTCCATCAGAAGCTGCTGGGGCTGCGAAGGTTTCCCCCAGAGGACACCACCTCTGATTTTTTTTTTTTTTTGGGGGGGGGGGGGGGGGGGGGGATTGATCTCTTTCAACTGTCTCTGTCCATTACCTTCAAGTTCTGATTAAAACCAAATTTCTGCTACACTCTGACAAACTGAAGCAAAAAACAAAAACAAGAAAAGAAAAGTTGTTTTAAATAAGAGGGCACTTCAAAATTAAAGATGGGTATGGATATTATGGTCAATTTTTGGGAGTTCAGTGCAGTGCACAAGCACACTGATGGCTAAACCACACCCACTCGAGTTTTGGCTGCTAGATGAGCAGTGGGGCCATGGGGTTAAACCTCCTGCTCTTCAGCCAACAGTATTTTCCAACCTGACCACTGGAAAGATATTAAAATTCAAGGCTATGATCTCCTCATTTGAGTCAGGTTCAAATCCCCGCTTCTGCATTTTGGATGAGTTGGTTCATATTAATGATTTTTGACTGCAGCAGGATCGGGAGAGGTGCTCAGGAGTGAGATAAAAAGGAGACTTACATGACCTTTAAATCCACACGGACTAAAGGGGACTTGATTTTTTTTGTTTGTTTTTTTAATGCTCGTCAGTTGCACTGATTCCTAAAAGTCAACAGCCAAAGTTGCTCAGATTCACTATGAGTAAGAGTGAGTCAGTAAACATCCAGAGACAAGAGGCTCGCTTGTTCAATTTCCCCCTGAGGAGTGTATGTATCCAAGAAAGTGAGCGGCTGTAAGTGCTTCATTTATCTATGCTGAGCAGGACTGGCTGTGCTTTTTTTTCAGTCCCTCTCTGAACATGATCTTTAGCATAAGGCTGGTGGAAATGGAAGGTTTTCAAACCACTTCAAGTACAGGCCTGGAGTCAGCTCTAACAGTGGTTACTGAGCCTCCCTCAGCCTGCCTGTTTGCTTAACGAGCTCTCTTGTTTAAATGATTTCTTTGCACTGATACTATCCAAAAATGATTACTTCTACTTAAAATACAGAAAAGCTACATATCAAATGTAAGTGGTTACATCTTTTTGGACACACAGAGATAATTTCATAAAGTTATTTTGATCATGCTTCTTTCAGCAGCATCCTCTGCGTCTCTGTAAGCTGAAGCTTTGGCGCTCATAGCTGAACATCAGAACACGCACACAGGATTTGTTAACCGGTGACGCAGCACACACCATCGCAATACTTTGGAAATGAGCAAATGAGGTGACTGCTTCACTGCACTGTAATTATGTCCACATGATTGAGCCTGTGGATTATCCTGCTTGGCTGGGACTGCACTGTTTCCTAAACTACAACTAGATATACTTTGGTGACCTTTTCAAAAGTGGACAGCTCATGCAGTGGACACGAATCCTTGCTTTTCTTAATACTGCTATTCTTACACCCTCTATTCAGGTAGCCGGCTGTAACAGGTTGGAGGAGGAAGATCGTCTGTGTAACTGACTAGTTTGTTTGATTAACAGGAGCCAATGTTCAGACTGCACCTTGTTTGTTCTGAAAAACATTTTTTTTTCTGTACACTGAGGAATGGATTAGATGGCACTTTGCGGTGTAGAGACTGAAATCTAAGCAGCAGGTATTGACATGATTTAGCATATTAATTCAGCATAGCAGTCATTTGGGAGTCTGATCAAATCAACCTTTTTTATTCTGAAGTGGGCTGTGAAGCACTCAAGCCTTTAATAGGAGTGCCCTCTAGTGAAAAATATAAGCAACTGCATGTAAAAGTTTCAAAAGATCTTAATAAAGTGGACAGTGCCTTTGTTGTGCCAAAAACAACAAACGTTTTCCCAAAAATTTATTTTTTTGTTTTTTATTTTTTGTTTTTTTTTTCTGTGATTTTGAGTCATTTTGAGCCAGAAATTTGCACCATCAAAACTCCTAATGTCTTTTTCAAGATAGATCTGGTGTAGAGGGTGGCAGGAAATAGGAAATAGGAATTTTTTTTATCTAATCCCATCATGAATCCTATTCACTACAGTCTATTTATGAGTATAAGTAAAGAAATTATACATAAAACACATAGACACATCAGAAATCACTTTTTTGCACAACATGTTAAGTGTCACGGCTGGCGGAGGGAGCCGTGTGGTGTGGAGGAAAAGGAGGACCCAAGATGCAGCAAACTGATGATACGAGTGATGTTTTATTTACAAAGGTGGTGGTGACAAAAACAGGCAACGAGGTATGAGTACTTTACAAACGGAAACCTAAACTGGGAGAAACTAAATAGCAAACCTGAGACCGTACAAAGGGGGTGCGGGGCAGAGGGACGCAGAGACAGGACACCATGGAACGCAGATGAATGCAGAGATACGCAGAAATACACGGATGAGTGCAGACACCAACTATAAATACACACACCAGGTAATGAGGAAATGGCACACAGGAGGGGACACAGCTGGAACTTAATGGGCATAACGAGACACAGACCTACAAAGTAAAACAGGAAATCTAGAACCTGAACCGGACACAAGGGGGGAGGACACAGAATAACTAGAACAGAGGGAAATAGTCACAAAACACAAAACGCTGGGTCAACGACCCAGGACCATGACATTAAGACACAATACAACAAGTAAGTGCAATGCAGCTTGTCCTGAACAACACAAGCTCACAATGCTCTGCAAACTTAAATCATCTATTAGCTCACTCGAAGGCTCCAGGAATCATTACAGATGCCTGGAAGAGGATTATGAATGAACCTATTAACGGGTTCATCTGTCTGACTGCATTTCATTATGCATGGCCAGGTTGTTATAAGTAACCATGCAACAGATGTCCAGCTGCTTTTAGCTTTTTATCAGTTGAGCCCACTGATCACACCGCACTAACACAGTCTGCCAACATGTGGGAAGTTTATAACCACCGCTACTACTCCTCTTTAATATTGTATCATAATAATAGTAATAATAATAATAATTCCAGTAAGTTTGGTTGTAAGATTCCTACCATAGAAGGGTCAAATTCTCATATTCCTTCAATATGTAAGACGTTTTTAATCCCCCTGTGTACCACTATTATAATAATAAGTAAAAAACATGACTTCATTCATCAATAATCAAACTTTATTTGAATTAAGTAAAAAAACTGAAAAAGTCAAAGGAAGCACAAAAACTGTTCGGTCAAATATTGAGTTCACAAAGCATTCAAAGAACTTTACCAGAAGATCCTGACATCCAAAATAAAAGTTGGAACAAATATATTGTTGTAAAATAAATATGAGAAAACATATCTATAGAATTTTCCAGCATTCTGTGTCCAGCACTATAGTTAAAATAAAAATCTCTATAAAGTTGAGTTCTTCCTTCTAAGCTCTGAAGTTTCCCTGCTCATACACTGGGCTGTCTTTCCACATTTCATTTTGATATGTATTTATGTGCATAGTTTGTATTGTATTTCTCAAAGCCTGCTTTAATTGAAATCAATATAAGTCGCCGCTGGATTCTGTGGTCCTTCTCATCAGCAGTTGAGAATGGAGTTGGCCCTTTGGATGCGAATAACCTTCTTTGAGTTGTAACTGTACTCATACTGCATGTGTTCATGGAAGAAGTACAAGTATCCTGTAAAACAGAGATCAGTATCAGTACTGGTGGATAAAAATCGTACCTTTGGATGCTTCTACTCAGAGTGTGACTTTATTATACCATAGTGATAAGTAGCAGCGTCGACCTCATCCTCCATTCCAGGAAAGTCCTCCTCAGTGGATCGTGGGTAGCCACTGTCCATGGTCCCTGTTGCTTCATCATAGCTGTGGGTGACACATAACCATTTAGTCATTCAACACTGTTGAGTCTGATCACTGACAAAGCTGCAGTGTGACCATTACAATCACTTCTATGTCTCCACATACCTCCAGTAGTCTTCATCGGTGAACAGCAGAGTTTTCCCAGTGTCTTTGATGTGCACGGCTGCATCTATTTTCCTGACGCTCTTGGGAAGACCAAGTTTATGAATATATTTTGGGTAACCATCCACAATGTTGTATCCATTCAAAGCCCACATTTGGATCCCTGGTGAAACGTGGAATAGGTTTACGATGTACACGCACTCTAATGTTTATTTAAGAAATGACCAGAAAGTGTGAAGTACTCACCACTAAATATCATAACCAAATCCTTCTCTGGGTTCTCATAAGCTGCATCTACTTTTTTGGGAATAGATGGCCAAGTGGACTTAATCAGAGTCAATTCAGGCTCCACCATCTGAGGATGAATACGCCAGTAGTATCTGAAATGAGGTGTGAAAAAACAGCACGATGAACAGCACAGAATTTACAGAGCTTTTATTTTGGTAGAGCTTAGGCAGAAAATGGAACTCTTGTTCATAGATTGTGTCGAGTGGTTATAGATTAGATATCGTGGTTAGATCTTTCCAGAGTGATGAAGAACCTGATCAGGCTCATGTTGTACCTGTCTTTGAAGATGATGGTTTCTCCTCTGAGCTCTGTGACAGCATCAAAAGTTAGCTCGGGGTCACACTTTTTTGGGGCGTCGGGCCTTGGTTTCACTTTCTTCGGATTTGGGTTTGGACCTGTGGTTGATGGACATGTGGCATTAATCTGCTGTTGATGACAACCAGTCCTCAGTTTTCTATAGGTTAAGCTTACAGTCAAACAGTACAGTACTCCTACCATAGAGGGCTTGAATTCCTTCTATGTCATCTTCAGCCAGCGGGTAGCCTGTAGTATAGGTGTAGATGGGGTACATCAGTGCGCCTGGGTCTGTGGAATGGGACATCCCCAGGGCGTGACCCAACTCATGGGCTGCCACTATAAACAGGTTGTAAGCTGAAAGAAAAAGATGTTGAATTCAAAATATTGTTGGATAATAGTAATTATCACTAGGAAAAAGTTTAGATATTGCTCAATATTCTAATTATAATAATTCTTACCCGATGAATCTTTGGTCCAGTGTTCATCCTCATCAAAGTGAGTGTCTCCTCCAATGCCTTGGCCAGGAGGGTAAGCATGAGCCAGCAGTCCATCAGGTCCATCAAATGGGTTGTAATCTCCATGCTCTGCAGAATAAAGGGTAGACAATGAGCAGGAATGCACCACAGCAACCCTTCAACACTTGTGTTCAATTCAATTGTAATATATCAGAATTCAATCAATAGTTTGTGTACCTTTTGATCCAAAGCTGATCATAATGTCTGCATTGCCCTCGTAAAGCTTCTTAAAAGTCAGAGGAGTAACGTCAGCCCAAACGTTGAGAGCCCTGCGGATGGCTTTGTTTACATCTTCTTTCTTCAGATCTGGTGTGTAATTCACTATCCTGAAACATCAGAGGATATGAGGCAGGGGAAAGCTGGTGAATAAAATACATTTGAGCAAAAATACCTATGTCACCTGTTACTTTATGGCACCTAAATGCATACCTGAATGTGACGTTGTTATTTTCCCATTTGAGGTGTCGAGGGAAGTGGTTGTACTCCCCAATGTCTGGAACGCCACATCTGGGCTCCTTCATCACTGCTAAAGTATTGTCATCTAGTTTCCCTGTGACCTTTACAAGTAAAAGAGATAGTGGAGAATATGTCATGTGAGTACATGTATCGTTTCGATTAACACTTTTGTTATTGTGAGCAGCTGAAAAGAAGCTGGATTCCCTGATAATATTCAACTTTTGAATGGTAAACTTTTAATAGGGAATATACTTTTTTCATTTCTTTGGAAATTACTGGTTATATTTTTGAGATGAGAGATGAGATAGCCTTTATTTGTCAGTTGCAGGTCTTTTACCTCCAGTTTGAAGAATTTCTGCATTTCCTTGATCTTGGCTTGAAGGAAATTTGACGACGTCCGTCTACCTTGGAGACCATTTGGAAGGCCATAGAATCGATGAAGGTATTTCTGTTTGATACAGAACAAAGAACTGTGATGTGAAGCTCATTTAAAAATCAGAAAAGCTCCAGATCAAACATTCATGCTCATTGTAACAAAAACCCCAGATAAAACAGAAATAAAACAGAAGCCAGTTGAAGGCTAGATATTGACTGAATAAGAGCTCTTACCTCAGCTAAAAGCTGCTTGTCAATGTCTTCAGATGACAGAGGCTTAGCAGAGGACTGGGCGGCCAGCGCCAGCAGCAGCACCACAGCGATCATACTTGTTGGCTCACAGTCGTTTACTGTGGCAAAGAAGCTCAGTGGGGTATTTATACTGACTTGAGACCACTTTTTTCCCCCAGCTGTTCCAAGTGATTCATGTGAAAGCACCTACCCACTTCCTCTTATGCCTGTTGAGAATGTGCTTGGGTCTGTAAAACTGCAGGGACTGTGGTTTGAATCTCCTTTGAACTCATAGTTTGATCACACATGTTCTATTTCCTGTATTACCACTACCTAAGACGTTTGGAAATCAATTTACATGGAAATGTCTGTTCGTCAAAATTATGCAACCATGTGTTTGTTTTTCTCAAACGTGAGAAATTTTGAAGAGATGCGTTTTTTGGCAGAAAATACTGTCAGCCTCATTTTTATAAATACATCACATCCGTTGTTATTTTCTGTACATCTTCTTCTTAGGTTACAGTAGATGACATATAAGTGGCTGACTATAAACAACAGGGGATTTTGTGAATTGTGGCCTCATGATCGTCTGGGCCTTATTTTAGCTGCGCATGTTTTAGGATGCATGACTAACAAACATATAAAAAAAAGGATGCGATGAAAGCACAAACTTTTCATTTAAAATGTGATTTACATTTCATGTGACATCATGTGGTTGTAGGATGCAAATGTCCTGCATTTGCTTTGGTGAAATCAGCTCAATCAGATGGACAGTACTGTGCAAAAGTCTTAACCTACCCCTCAATTCTTTCTTTTTCTAGGAAAATGGGAGATGGTAATATGTCTAAACACTTCTTGAAGGACATTAAAAGCTCTTCTTGGGATGTTGGCTGCCTTTTATTCTGTTCTCTGTCAAGAATCCCACACTGATTCAATAATGTTATGATTCAATCACGTCCAAGCTCTGGGGAGGCGAGTCTGTGACTGACTGCGTTCCATTGTGTGTTTTTCCATCCAGGCATGCTTTTACTGTATTGACAATGTGGATAGGATCATTGAGGTGCTTAATAAATGAAACCATGCCAACCAGACACTTTCTTAATGACATTGCGTGCCATTGTGTGGATCAAAATCAGACTGTCTGTATTCATAATTCCATCAATTTTGACAGGATCTCCCATGACCCTGCCTGAAATGTAGCAACAAACCATGATAAAGCCTCCAACGGGTTTTTTAGATGGCTGTAGACACTCACTGTTGGACCTCTTTCTTGAACTCCTCCATACATATTGACAATAATTGGACCAAAATCTGAATCTTTCATACTTAGATTCATCACTCACGTTCTTTCAAATACTATTCATCTGCTGTCAATTGTTTTTGTTTTGTTTTTTAGACTAATAATTTATCTTTTTCTGTCCTCTGCATGTCCAGTTTCCTTTGAGGACACACCCGACACCATATTGAGATATGCCAGGTTTTGGGCTATTACTAAGCTAGCTGGTCCAAAAAAATGCTATTTAATGCCCGTCAAACTCTGTTATCTTAGGAATTTTTCATTTATTGAAAAAAAGAAATGGCAACAAATGATGTGCCTTTGTGACAAAGTGGCTAAAGATCCCATTTTAAACTGTTCTTTTGCTAAGTTGTCTGTTGTGCTGAGTAAGGTAAATGTTTTGTGCTTCTATGCTTCTATGCTTTTATAATTCATAGATCAGTGTTATGTCGTTAAAGAAATTCCTCTGAAAATGGTGAGGTCCAAGAACTGGATAAAAAATAGAGTTGTAGATTCTCAGGAACTGCGTAGAGGATTTGGTCATAGCTGAGGTAAAAACGTTGCACATTAATTCAATTCAATTCAATTTTATTTATATAGCGCCAAATCACAACAAAAGTCGCCTCAAGGCACTTCATAGATATAGAAAAAAACCCAACAATCATATGACCAAGGCGCAAAATAACTGCCCATGAACTGAGAAAAGTCAAGCGTGCAGCTGCCAAGATGCCACTTGCCACCAGTTTGGCCATATTTCAGAGCTGCAACATCACTGGAGTGCCCAAAAGCACAAGGTGTGCAATACTCAGAGACATGGCCAAGGTAAGAAAGGCTGAAAGACGACCACCACTGAACAAGACACACAAGCTAAACGTCAAGACTGGGCCAAGAAATATCTCAAGACTGATTTTTCTAAGGTTTTATGGACTGATGAAATGAGAGTGAGTCTTGATGGGCCAGATGGATGGGCCCGTGGCTGGATTGGTAAAGGGCAGAGAGCTCCAGTCCGACTCAGACGCCAGCAAGGTGGAGGTGGAGTACTGGTTTGGGCTGGTATCATCAAAGATGAGCTTGTGGGGCCTTTTCGGGTTGAGGATGGAGTCAAGCTCAACTCCCAGTCCTACTGCCAGTTTCTGGAAGACACCTTCTTCAAGCAGTGGTACAGGAAGAAGTCTGAATCCTTCAAGAAAAACATGATTTTCATGCAGGACAATGCTCCATCACACGCATCCAAGTACTCCACAGCGTGGCTGGCAAGAAAGGGTATAAAAGAAGAAAAACTAATGACATGGCCTCCTTGTTCACCTGATCTGAACCCCATTGAGAACCTGTGGTCCATCATCAAATGTGAGATTTACAAGGAGGGAAAACAGTACACCTCTCTGAACAGTGTCTGGGAGGCTGTGGTTGCTGCTGCACGCAATGTTGATGGTGAACAGATCAAAACACTGACAGAATCCATGGATGGCAGGCTTTTGAGTGTCCTTGCAAAGAAAGGTGGCTATATTGGTCGCTGATTTGTTTTTGTTTTGTTTTTGAATGTCAGAAATGTATATTTATGAATGTGGAGATGTTATATTGGTTTCACTGGTAAAAATAAATAGTTGAAATGGGTATATATTTGTTTTTTGTTAAGTTGCCTAATAATTATGCACAGTAATAGTCACCTGCACACACAGATATCCCCCTAAAATAGCTAAAACTAAAAACAAACTAAAAACTACTTCCAAAAACATTCAGCTTTGATATTAATGAGTTTTTTGGGTTCATTGAGAACATGGTTGTTGTTCAATAATAAAATTATTCTTCAAAAATACAACTTGCCTAATAATTCTGCACTCCCTGTAGTGAGTGAGGAAGGTGACTGAAAAGGAAAAACTCAATGCATCATGGGAATCCCCCGGCAGCCTACGTCTATTGCAGCAAAACTAAGGGAGGATTCAGGGTCACCTGGTCCAGCCCTAACTATATGCTTTAGCAAAAAGGAAAGTTTTAAGCCTAATCTTAAAAGTAGAGATAGTGTCTGTCTCCTGAATCCAAACTGGAAGCTGGTTCCACAGAAGAGTGGTCTGAAAACTGAAGGCTCTCCCTCCTATTCTACTTTTAAATACTCTAGGAACAACAAGTAGGCCTGCAGAGCGAGAACGAAGTGCTCTAATAGGGTGATATGGTACTACAAGGTCATTAAGATAAGATGGGGCCTGATTATTTAAGACCTTGTATGTGAGGAGCAGGATTTTGAATTCAATTCTGGATTTAACAGGAAGCCAAAACAGGAGAAATATGCTCTCTCTTTCTAGTCCCTGTCAGGACTCTTGCTGCAGCATTTTGGATTAGCTGAAAGCTTTTCAGGGAGTTTTTAGGACTTCCTGATAATAATGAATTACAGTAGTCCAGCCTGGAAGTAATAAATGCATGAACTAGTTTTTCAGCGTCACTCTGAGACAGGATATTTCTAATTTTAGAGATGTTGCACAAATGAAAGAAAGCAGTCTTACATATTTGTTTAATATGTGCGTTGAAGGACATATCCTGGTCAAAAATGACTCCAAGGTTCCTCACAGCCTTACTGGAGGCCAAGGTAATGCCATCCAGAGTAAGAATCTGGTTAGATACCATATTTCTAAGATTTTCAGGTCCAAGTACAATAATCTCAGTTTTATCTGAAGTAAGAAGCAGAAAGTTAGCGGCCATCCAGGTCTTTATGTCTTTAAGACATGCCTGCAGTTTAACTAATTGGTGTGTGTTATCTGGCTTCATAAAATGAGAATATTTTATTGTTATGATATATGAATAAATAGAATCATATAATTAAAGAGTCAAGATTATCAAGGTTTTATTATTCTTTTTATCATGAATACAACATTTATTGTAAATTGAGATTTTTAACCATTGCTCTAGGATTGCTCTGGGATAACATGCAGCTCTTTTCCCCATCTCCAGTTATGACAGTGCTTTACTTTTGCTATATATGGACCAGTCATGCCAAGGCGTGTATTTATTCTTTTTTTTTGTAATTTTGGATTTTATCCTGTTCCACTTTGTTGGTATTTTCATAAATAATTTCATTATTTACACTCTTAGTAATGCATAGAGGTTAATTTATACATCAGCAAATGTAGCAAATTTCAGTATAATGGGACCAATAGGACATGGTCTCTATGGGAACTTTCTAAACATTTAAAGTTACTCTGTGTAACTGTGTAAGCGGTCTCTAGCGGCATATGTAAAACTTGATTAGACAGAAGGAAGATGTCCTTCCCACCCACTATGTTCAAATACGGTCAGGGAACATGGCCACTTCCGCAAACGGCATAAGTTGATGTGGATGCATAAGTTTGTTGGAAGATGCAATTACATGCTATTCTATGTATATTTATATACATAGAATAGCATGTATATTTTTTATTTAGCATAGCATGGCTTTTTTTCTGTTAAATAACATATAAACATTACAGACTGTACCTTTAAAGTACCTAAAGGTCCTCAAGGAAAGTACAGACATGCTGGCTATTAGCCTACTATTACTATTACATCACGCTATTGTCTATGAGGAGTAACAAAGCTTTTGGAATTATTTGCTTCTTGTGCAACAGTGGAATTCTTTAGGCAATGAAAGCAGACGACTCCAAACTGAGAAACAGCTGCACTATCCGAAAAGAAATGAATAAAAATTGAGATGGATCAGTCCATATGGGCATAAAAAGTTTATTTTAGACGTAAGCATTAAGAATTGTGTTCAAATAAAATTGCTGCCATTTTTAACAAGATTATTAAGCAATGTTGTATCTGCAGTTATTAGCAAACATAGTTTTGGAAATGGTCTTCTATTAATTTCTAGTAACAATGTTTCGGTAGACACATCAAGTTTTGCATTTAAACTGCTGCACTGTTGGACAAAACCAAGTCTTAGAGACTGTTTTGCTGTAAGAAGTTCAGGTTTTAAATGATCATTGTAGTAATAGTTTGTGTACCTCCTGATTTTATTTTATTTTTTTTGTATATAATCTCCCACCTTTGTCTTAAAAGAAAAAAAAACATAAAACAAACAGGAATTGTTGCCTGGACTACATACATACTACAGGCCATCTGTATTTCATTAGTGATATCTTGCAACCACACACCAACATCCATATTTGGAGTAGCATCATGGCCTTTAGACAGCGGTTGAGTGCTCCTGACTCATTTTAGGGAAGTAGGCAGTTAGGGGGATTTTTGGTGTATTTTAAAAAAAGTTATGAACAAACACAAAACATACACTGACACAAACTTAAGGTAGACATCACTGGTCAGTGCTGTGACCTATTTCTTTAAGATAAAAAATGGTCCTGATCTAAGATGTAAATCTGTTAAATCCAAATAGCCAGCTCATTAAATGATATAATGTTATTCCTATCATATTGTCCTAACCTTTCACCCAGATTTCAGCAAAACAGGAGATGTATTTACTGGACTCTTAAAGCACACTGTAGACCTACTGTATGACCATTTTAGACTTTTTCAGGTAGTGGAGCCTAACCCGGCTGTCTTACGGGGGGAGGTGGAGTACACAGTACAGGTCAGCAGTCCTTTCCTGGCAAGCCACTTTCAAATTATGGAGAAACCGTGAAACGATGATGTCATACGTTATTACTTTGCTCCCTTTGTAAAATGAAAATGAATAAAAAAAAGTGCACACTTCTTAAAGTAAACAACAGGATACAGTACCAGGAATAATTAGCTCATCATTACAAAGCTGCAGTAGTAAAATGAAATGTAAAGAACATTGTTGCAGCCAGTTTACTGCACAGTAAGCTATTTTTGATACATTTTCCATTACACTTTTATATAGCCTACTTTTTATTTGCAGTGTGGTATTATTAGTAATAATAAAAGCAAATGTTACATATGAGAGTGAGCAAAAACATTGAGGAAATATTAGAGAAAAGGAGAAAAAAGAGAAAGCACTTCAGAAAGAAAGGAGAAATTACCCTTTTGCCTCATTATTCACTTTAAGAGTGATAAGTACGTCTAGACTTCCCGAGTTTTTGTCAAAAACAGTCATTTTAGTCATTCCCATGTGTTCTGGGGAAAGATTTACCCAGGGACTGATGCATAACAACTGCTTCCATTTCTAGTTGTTTAGGATGCTTTTCTTGGCAGTTGCTAAGATAACCAGTGTGGGTTTCATGTGTTATGGTGGAAGTTCAAGTAAGGATAAACCACCAAGTATGTATATTGGCAGAGAGAGGGGATGTTGCTACCCGAGTAGCGCCTCTGTTTTATCTTAAGCAACAAGAGTGGAGATAGTCATCTGTTTTGGAGAGATGGGCTGTTTGTACTTATACAGTAAAAAATAGAAAATGTAACTAATTGTGAATGAGCCATAAATTGTGGTATTAAAAAAAAGATTTGACAAATATTGAAATCAAGATGATTTGTATTAATAAAAAATATTAATATAATAAACCACTTTTCAAAATATACCAGAAAGTTTTTCACAAGAGCAGCAAATCAAAATCAGAAAACCATCAAGTCTAAAAGAAGCTTCGAGTGTTTTGAGTTTGTGTTTCAGTTTGGTTCTTTTGTAGTATTAGTGAGATTTTGTCACTATTATAATAATAATGGATTGGATTTATATAGCACTTTTCAAAGCACCCAAAGCGCTTTACTATTCATTTACCACTATTCATTCACTCTCGCATTCACACACTGGTGGAGGCAAGTTACAGTTGTAGCCACAGCTGCCCTGGGGCAGACTGACAGAAGTGAGGCTGCCATATCACGCCATCGGCCCCTCTGGCCAACACCAGTAGGCGGTAGGTGAAGTGTCTTGGACAGGACAGGACAGAGAGCCCGGGAATCGAACCGGCGACCTTCCAGTTACAGATACGCTTCCCAACCCCCTGAGCCACGGTCGCCCCATATTATATTGATTAATTAGATTGAGTTCAGGGTCTGCCCCGGGGCCTCCTCCCTGACACGCTGGGGAGATTATATTTCTCGGCTGGCCTGAGAATGCCTTGGTGTTCCCCCAGATAAGCTGGTGGAGGTGGCTGGGGAGAGGGAGGTCTGGGCCTCTTTGCTTAGGCTGCTGCCCCCGCGACCCGGCCTTGGATGAAGCGGATGAAGATGGATGGATGGATAGATTGAGTTCAGCTCTGTTCTTTGGTGTTTCCCACCTCACTAATTACCTGGATTATATCTGAGTCTCCTTCATGCTTTATGCTGTGTGCTTGTTTGTTGGCCTGTTGTCCTTTAGTCCTAGTTTTCATTCTTTTTAGCTCCTGACCTGCTGTTATGGTGTTTGTTAATCTGTGAGCTCAAACCCAATAAAACTCAGCTAATGAATTTATTTCTGTCTCCTGAGTCCTGGATCTGGATCCACACTCTGCCTTCCTCACATGGGTCCATGACAGAAGCGTCATGAGCTGTGTAGTGGAGGAATGTTGAGAACACAAGGCCAGACACTTCAGTCAAAACGGGTAAACTCAAAACATGATTTTTATTAGGTTGACTCACGCAAAGAAAATACAAAAATCAATTAAAGTGATTGTAAAATGCTCTGGGAGCCAGTGCGAAGTGACAGAAAACAATCTGGGGCAGAAACTCCAGTATTAATAATATGGGATCATCCAGTGTGTTTAAACTTACAGTGAAACTCTGCGAAAGGTCAAGGAAGAACTGTTTAATCATGTCTTTCATTTTTTTGTGTGAAGTCCATTACCTTTGTGTCTAAAAGATGCAGTGTAAAAATGTCTAACTGCCTGAAATGGCTTAAGATTTATTAACTAATACATTGTTCATATGCTGTAAACGTGCTTCTCACTTCAGCTGAACGTCAGAAATGTTGTCTGACTTGTTTCCAGAGAATTGCAGAATATGTCTCAAGCCCTACTTGTGAATTTCAGAACCTCCTCCTTGCAACACCCTGTGAGCAATGTGACATTTGAAGTGTGAAGGAGCTCAAAAACATTTGTTACGACATACAAACTCAAGATGGCAAATACCCAGTGGCATGCGTGCTGACAAGCAGCCGTGTCTCCATGATGTATTTCTACAAAACCTGTGAAGAAAGGAGAAGTGTGATGAAACTTCATGTGAAATAAATCCCAGCATATAAACAGTACAGTAGTTCACAATGAAATGTGTGAACTTTTTTGTGTGTGTTTTGATGGAGTCAGAAGTATTAAGGGAGGACTTTTAATGGTTTACAGCAGCGGCCCCCAACCTTTTTTGCGCCATGGACCGGTTTATGCCCGACATTATTTTCACGGACCGGTCTTAAGGTGTCACGGATAAATACAACAAAATAAAACTAGTACCGGTACCAAAAAAAAGAAGATTTATTCATAACACACCTGAAAAGACCCAGGAAAACCGAGTTAACCATAAAAACGATAACAAAATAACGCTGAAAACCGATAAAAACCCTGAAAACCATACATTTCACACCTGAGCCTCAACTCTCGTGGCCTGGTACCAAACGACTCACGGACCGTTACCGGTCCGAGGCCCGGGGGTTGGGGACCGCTGGTTTACAGTGGTAAAAACCATAGAACTATTGTTGCCAGTGTACTACATGAGCCACTAAACACGTTTTAATTAGTGTTATAAACTTGTGCATGGCATGATCTGTTACTCAACGATTTTAACCAACTTGTATGTGAGGTCACACTGTCAGCAGATAATAATGATATGGGAAGCAGTCGAACTCACTTATTAGAAGAGAGAACAGCCATAGATATACTGTATGCCTTATTAGTACCATAGTGCCATTTGATCACCAGGATCCTCCAGGATTTATCCAGCCTGAGGTTAGAGTCAGAAACTTTGTTGTCATTATGCCAAAAGCACAACAAGATCACATGCAGTCCAATTCAGTGCAAAGAAAGTAATCTAACTATTTTATTAAACTTTTTATGTTTATATGTGTGTGCTTGAGTCGTTATTGAATGCAAGGTTGTTCACAACTTAAAAGTAAGATAGTAGTAGGGGAAATGCTTACAGTTCAGGATTCACATTAATGTTAGTCTGCTGTTATAAGAGAATTGCAAAATGAACATCATATTGTGTCATATATTCATCACACAATATTACATAGTTTTCATCCACATTCAAAAATATACAAGAGATTAGTTAGCACATACTAATTAAGGAGGATGACAGCTGCACACTGGCTAACTGTTTTCCCAGCAGAAGCTTTTTAAAATCATCTATTAATTTCTATAGGCTGCTCTGTAACATCTGTAATCTAAAAATGTGCGTTCTGTTTAGGGAAAAAAGGGGTCAACAACGTGGAACAAGAGGAAGGTCTGATGTCCCACTTTTCCAGTTGCGCTTGAACGCAGCCTGCATTTGTGGATCTGTAAACCTGTTAAACCGCAGGTCGAAATATGACATAATCTATGTATCACACATTCTGTATGTGAGCGTGATAGATGTCACAAATACTTTTGGACAGGCCTTTATAAAATAGTTTTACATGTTTTCAAACTGCTCTGTATTTGTGTGTAGATTACTACTCAGAAACCACATAGGTAGAACTTGTGAGTCACATCACCGTTTTGAGTTCAGTGTAGTCTGGAGTCAGAAAGACTACATTAAAAATAAAAACAGTACAGAAATAATTAATTGTGTGGGATAGAAATGCTCTACTGATGCAAATTTGTTTTATTTGCTTCCTCCTATGAGCAGCAAACCAAACTGAGGAGGAGAGTAATCCCTCAAACAGGCCCAGACTCCAGTGGACAACGAAAGAGGCAAGAATTTCCATGTACTGTCAAAGTTAGCTGGAAGAAGCCAAATTCTGTGATGCTATTGGAGTTTGTGATGCTTTATTTAATTAATACGTATTTTCGCTTGTGAATTACTTGTAATATTTTAAAGCAAACATATCCATAATTATTTACTGTATGTAGTCACCTCCAGCCTGAAGAATGTCTGCATTTTCTTGATGAAGGCCTTCTACCTTGTAGACCCATTGGAAGGACAACACCCTGCAGTTATTTGTTGCAATGTCTTCTGAGCAATCCCAGCTATTCTTCTTCTTGAATCTCTTAAGGTCTTCCAGATTTGATGGTCTTCTGCCAAGGACCTTAGGCATCAATTCACCCCACAAATCTTTGATTCAAGTCAATGCTTTGTGCAGGACAGTCATTCACATTTGCTTTATTTTCTAGAACTCACCAGGAGTGGTGTATGTTTTGGATCGCTGTGTTGGAAGACAAAGCAATGACCCAGACCCAGTTTTTCTGCTGTCTGCTGGAGGGTTTCTTTCAAAAACCTTCATATATTGTTCTTTCCTCATGATTCTTTGACAAGATTGTCAGTTCCAGACACTCTAAAGTATCCGGCAGCGTAATACTCCCACCTCCGTGCTTCACTGTGGGGACGCTGTTCTTTGGGTTGCACACCTCACCCTTTCTTTCTTCAAATGTAATCAGTGTTTCTGTGGCCAAAGACATCTAGTTTTATCTCATGCATACTACAATGTATGCATAATCTTTCTCCAGGTTGTCTTTATCATACTTCAGTCTGATTTGAAGGTGTCTCTTTTATAGGAGTGGAGCTTTACGTGGTCTGAAAAACAGTTCATTCCTGTGGAGGGTTTAGTGATGGCCTTCTTTTAGACCACAATTCAAAACCCTAATTTTTAACTTAATGTTATAAACTTCGAGCATTACAAAATTAAACTGTCTGACACAGGGCTAAGTGTGAGGTAGAAATGATAATAAAAATAGTAACAAATAAATGTTACATATGCGAGTTTGTAACAAAAGAAAAAACACAAACAGGTCACTGGCATGTGGAATGAGGAAATATTTACCCAATTGTTGATGCCTACAGATTTTCTTGATCTTTTTTTTGCCTGTTTCTAGGCTAACCAGTGTGGGTTTTATGTGTTTTGGTGGAATTTCAAGGAAAGGATAAACCAACAAGTATGCATACTCGCAGCGAGAGGGGATGTTGCAACCCAAGGCTGAAGAGCACCTCTGTGTTATTCTATCTGTACTCAGATGGTAACTGCTGTGTTGTTAGGACCAGTCACTGAAAGCTAATATGAGCTAATTATCTGGCCTTATGTTAGCTGTTAGTGAAAAAAAAATCTGTTTTCAGAAGGCAAAATAGTTCCAGATTCACAGTAATGTTAATCTGATATTATCAGAGAATAGCAAATTGAACATCAGTGTTCAAGTGTGAGATGCTTTCATCACACATTACATCCATTTACAAAATATACAAGAGGTTAGTTAGCACACACTCCCTTCAGATGATGAGCCACAGAGTTGTGTAAGAAGACGTGTGAATTTAGGCAAAAAAAGTTTAAAAAAAACAAACGAACCTAACCCCATAACAAACAAAGAACATGAACACAGAAAAAGGTCTAGTTCCGCTTTTCTATTAGCGCTTGTGTTATAGACAGTGTTGTTGTTAATGTATGTTTGGGGGCGTTGAACCCCGGAACCTTCAGAGGTTTTTCAGGGTTCTCCCTGCCGGAATGTTATGTGTGGAACAGTTTCCTGTATGTGTGCGACTAGCTGTGGTTGTTTCTAAAAGTGGTCAGTAAACGTCCTAAAACTAGCACTTGAGTTTCCGAGCATTTTTATCCTGAGGTTATAACACCTTTTTGGCGACGAGGATAAAAGCCGAACGCGGACAGTTTTGAGTTTTTGCTACGGATTTTGCAGTCGGACTACCACTTCGCATCTATGGCTACGATCGGATCGCTCACGGAGTTTGCCGAGGGAGACGGCGACTGGATTGAATATGTCGAGAGGCTTGAACACTTTTTCTTGGCAAACGACATTTCGGACGAAGAAAAAAAAAGGTCAGTTCTTCTCAGTGCGTGTGGAGCGAGGACCTACAAGTTGATACGTAACCTGACGACGCCTCGGAAGCCCGGGGACTTCAGTTTCAAAGAACTGGTGACGTTGGTGCAAAATCATCACTGCCCGAAACCCTCCGTGATTGTTCAGCGGTTCAAATTCCACACTCATTCACGCAAGCCGGGAGTTTCGGTGGCTGCGTATGTGACGGAGCTGAGACAGCTATCAGAGCACTGTGAGTTTGGAGGCGTGCTGGATGACATGCTCCGCGACAGGTTGGTGTGTGGTATAAATGATGATGGCATGCAGCGTCGGTTGTTGGGGGAGCCCACACTGGACTTTAAGAAAGCTTTGGAAATTGCTCAGGCAATAGAAACGGCAGCTAATAACACTAAAGACATTCGGAAAGCTAACAACAATATGCACTCAACCGAGGTGCATCATGTATCTCGGAGTGTGAGGGGCAAACTGAGGGAGCTTTTGGAGTGTTACCGGTGTGGGGGGGCACACTTTGCCAAGGACTGTGTTTTCAAAGACAGTACCTGCCATAACTGCAAGAAAAAGGGGCACTTAGCCAAGAAATGCAGGGGCACTAAGGAGAAAAAGAAGGAATGGAAGACAAAACACAAACTAAACACTCATCACCTGCAGGGCATGGCGCCTGAGGAGGATGAGTGTGTTTTCAACATGTTTAATCTGGTTGGCTTTAATAAGTGCTGTGCGGAGCCCATCTATGCCACTATCCAGGTAAATGGGAAGGAGCTACGAATGGAGGTGGATACAGGGGCTTCAGCTTCGGTGATCAGCCAAGCCACCTACCACAGCTTGTGGCACTCGGGCGGGGCACCAGCCCTCCAAGCGACTGAGATAAGCCTTAGACAGTACACAGGTGAATGCATTCCCCTGCTTGGTGCTATAGAGGTGCATGCAGCATATCAGGGTCAAGAAGCTGCAGCAACACTGCTGGTGGTGAAAGGGGAGGGGCCTAGTCTGCTGGGTCGTGACCTTCTGCAGAAAATCCGCCTGAACTGGAGGGAAATCAGGTATGTAACGGTAATAGCAGAGTTACTGGGAAAGTATGCAGATGTGTTCAAGAATGAATTGGGCACTCTCCGGGGCACCACTGTGAAGCTGTGTGTGGACCCTTTTGCCCGGCCACGCTTTTTCAAACCACGCACTGTACCATACGCCATGAAGGCCAAGGTGGAAGCAGAGTTGGAGAGACTACAACAGATAGGGGTCATTGAGCCAATAGAGTTCTCGGACTGGGCAGCCCCGATCGTACCAGTGTTGAAAGAGGACGGAGGGGTGCGTATATGCGGTGATTACAAACTGACAGTGAACCAAGCCTCTCAGCTCGACGCCTACCCTCTGCCTCGAGTGGATGACCTTTTTGCCACACTGGCGGGTGGTCGGACATTCACAAAGTTGGATATGAGTCATGCTTACCAGCAGTTGCTGCTGGATGAGGAATCAAAAAAATATGTGACAATAAACACACACAAGGGGCTGTTCAAGTACAACCGCCTGGTGTTTGGCGTTGCATCCAGTCCGGCTATCTTTCAGCGCACTATGGACAATCTTCTGCAAAACATTCCTGGTGTTGCTGTTTACTTGGATGACATTTTAGTTACAGGTAAAACAGAAGAGGAGCATCTGCGTAACCTTGAGCAGGTGTTGAAGAAGCTCTCAGAAGCTGGGTTGCGTTTGAAGCGCAGTAAGTGTGTTTTCCAAGCCCCTAGCGTGACATACCTGGGTCATCGCATTTCTGCACAGGGCCTGTCCCCACTGGAAGAGAAAGTGAGGGCAGTAAAAGAAGCCCCGAGTCCAAAGAATGTAGCTGAACTAAGATCATTCTTGGGCTTAGTGAACTATTATGGGAAGTTTTTGCCTGACCTCTCCAGCATGCTTGCTCCCCTGTACGGGCTGCTGCACAAAGACAGTCAGTGGAGGTGGTCCCAAGCACAGGAGAAGGCCTTCAGACAGGTAAAAGAACTGTTACAATCGGCACCACTCCTGGTGCATTTTGATCCGGAGAAGGAGGTGGTCCTGTCCTGTGATGCCTCCCCGTATGGCATAGGAGCTGTTCTTTCCCATCGTATGGAAGAGGGGGAAGAGAAACCGGTCGGATATGCGTCACGCACGCTCACAGCAGCAGAAAAGGGCTATTCACAGCTTGAGAAGGAAGGCTTAGCAATAGTTTTTGCTGTGAAACGTTTTCATCAGTACCTGTATGGCCGCCCATTTACTGTTGTTACAGACCATAAGCCCCTCCTGAGTCTCTTTAGTGAAACAAAAGGCATCCCACCCATGGCTTCAGCCCGGGTTCAGCGCTGGGCATTAACACTGTCGGCATACCAGTATCGCATTGTTTATAAGGCGGGACCTGAAAATGCGAATGCAGATGCTTTCAGCCGCCTCCCCCTCCCGGAGGTCCCCGACCAGTCGAACTTGCCCCCAGAAACTGTGTTTTTGCTGGACAAGCTGGCGAACTCTCCGGTCTGTGCTAAAAACATCAAAGCATGGACTGAACGGGATCCAGAGTTATCTCGGGTTAAACAGTGGCTGTTGCAGGGCTGGCCAGCAACAGTGGAGCAAGATCAGCTCAAACCGTATGCCAAGCGTCAGCAGGAGCTCAGTGTTCAAGATGGCTGCATCCTGTGGGGTTCCCGAGTCATTATTCCGCCTCCAGGTCGGTCACAGATCATTGAAGTGTTGCATGAGGCTCATCCAGGGATTTCTCGGATGAAAAGTCTGGCAAGGTCATTCGTGTGGTGGCCGGGAATGGACAGTGCCTTGGAAGACAAGGTAAAAGCCTGTTCTCAATGTCAGTCAAACCAAAAAATGCCACCACCTGCCCCACTCCACCCTTGGGAGTGGCCTGGCCGTCCATGGTCCAGGCTTCATCTAGATTTTGCCGGCCCCTTTTTGGGCCACATGTTCCTGGTGTTGGTGGATGCGCATTCAAAATGGCTGGATGCCCACATAATGCCGACCATCACAGCCCCAGTCGTCGCAGACACACTCCGGAGAATCTTTGCAACACATGGATTACCAGAGGCAGTGGTCACGGACAATGGGCCCACGTTCACAAGTGGGGTTTTCCAAGAATTTATGGAGAGAAATGGGATCCGACATATCTGCACAGCACCCTACCACCCTGCCTCCAATGGCTTAGCGGAGCGCGCCGTGGAGACGCTGAAAGACGGTCTAAAAAAAATGCCAGGTCTTTCCATAGAAAAGAGGCTCTGCCGTTTCCTGTTTCAGTATCGCATCACGCCTCATACAACCACAAGCTTGTCCCCAGCGGAGTTGCTGATGGGGAGGAAGCCCAGATCTCATCTGGACCTTCTTCGCCCAGATGTGGGAGCCAGAGTCGCCCAGTCACAAGGTGGGCAGAAGGTGAGACATGATCTACATGCCAGAGGCTGTGTTTTCAGGCAGGGAGACCGTGTGTATATCAAAAACTTTACGGGTGGCTCACGGTGGCTGCCTGGCGTCATTCACCACAGTTCAGGGCCAGTATCTTTTGTGGTGGAGTTGTTGGATGGCAGACAAGTTCGCAGGCACAAGGATCATGTGAGAGCCCGCACGGATGGAGCTGAGAAGAGGGCTCAGAGTGGTTCGCACGCACATGGTGGAGACAGGGCTGTGGACATTGTGGGGCCTCAGAGTGGTTCACCCGAAGGGGAAGTCGTGTCAGCAGCCCCTGAGATCGGGATTGGTTCTTCAGGATCACCAGAAGGGCTGGTGGAGCAATCTAAGTCACCTGAGCCGAACCCGGTCACAGGAGCTCAGCAGGCTCCTAGCCTAGAGAACCCAGCAGCAGGACTGAGAAGGTCAAAGAGGCAGCACAAGCCCCCTGATAGACTGAATTGTTAAAATAATGTGGTGTTGAATTCTCCCTCTCTTTTTGTACTTATGCATAATTGCTATGTTGTGGGTTTTTGCTTAAGGGGGGGGAAGTGTTATAGACAGTGTTGTTGTTAATGTATGTTTGGGGGCGTTGAACCCCGGAACCTTCAGAGGTTTTTCAGGGTTCTCCCTGCCGGAATGTTATGTGTGGAACAGTTTCCTGTATGTGTGCGACTAGCTGTGGTTGTTTCTAAAAGTGGTCAGTAAACGTCCTAAAACTAGCACTTGAGTTTCCGAGCATTTTTATCCTGAGGTTATAACAGCTTGCATCTTGCATGTGTGGATCTATGCGAAGCCGGCAGCATGAACAGTCACAAAACCCTGTGATGCGCTCTATCTGACATGTGTGTTTAATGTTCTGCAGGTGAACAAGAAGTACTTATAAAATAGTTTTTTTTAGCTTTACATGTGTTCAAAGTGAGTACGCAGTCGTGAGTACTCAATAGCAGAAATCGTTGCACACATGCGTAGATGTTAGTTTATAGTTGTGCATCATGTCACACTTATTTGTAACCCTTTGAGACAAAATTAAACGTAGGCTGGCGTGAGAGGCTGCATCCTGTGGAAATGGAAATCAAGCAAAAAATAATTTGTGTGGCAGGAAAGTTTATGTAAACATATAAACACATAAAATGATACAAGGAAAAACACCCCACCCATACATATATGTGTTTTTATATCCTTGTGGGGACATCTTGGGCTACGTTCACACTGCAGGTCTTAATGCTCAATTCCGATTTTTTGATCAAATCCGATTTTTTTGTCTGCTTGTTCACACTACAAATAAAATGTGACAGCAAACGTGCTCCCGTGTGAACCCTCAAAGCGGCCCGCATGCGCAAAAGAAGACGTCACACACAACACGCTCTGTTCAGACCCAGACCAAACAGTATTGTTTGACTGATGGCCGTTAATATAAAGACTTGTTTCGGACTTTACGTTCCCCAATTTTTCTTTAAGTTATTTACATATGGCCTAATAATGATCCTTATTGCAGTTTTAGAGAGGAGCGGTGCTTCAAAGGATAGTTGCAGATTTACTGTCAGAATCTGCAGATTATACAGTATAAATAAAATGTTTGCGCTTCCCAACAGCTCACTAACATCTACACGGGAGGGACAGGAAGCGTTCACGATGTCTTTTCGGGCGCTTCTCTGGCGCTGATAATTGGCGTCTGTTTTGTGTCAGTGACGTAAAACACGGATTTAATGCGACATCACCATTCACACAGCAGTCGCTTTCTGAAACATCAGATATGTATCGGATTCAGTACCACATACGAAAGTGACCCAGATCGGATTTGTGCCGTTCACACTGTCATACCATGATTGGATATGGGTCGCATAGGGTCAAAAAAGTCGGATTTGATGCGCTTTCGTGCAGTGCACGTAGCCTTATTGACACAATGCTTAGCTTACCCTAACCATCAAAAATGAATGCCTAACCCTGACCCTAAACCACATTTCAAGTCTCAAAGATGCCTTCAAACTCATCACAATGACGGTAATACCCGTCCACACACACACACACACACACACACACCAAGCAACAAAACAAACTAAGTGAGAAGTGACAGACCCAATTCTGTCCTAAGGATATCCGAGTAGCTCATATATGACTCATGCATCTGGCTGTGTTAATCACCATTAAATAAATTAAATTAAATTAAATTAAATTGTTAGTCATCGTTGTTACTTTAGCACTTTGATTACCTACAGATTATATTCAGACAGTGAAATCTATAAATATATGACAGCCCACTGAAATGTGTTCAGTGAATTGTTGGAGTGGAAATGAAAAAAAAAGTACCTCAAACATGAAGTACGAAGGTGGCTAAATATAACAATAACCCTTTTGTGTTAACTGTCAAGTCATTCTTGTTTACACATACTCTCGAACAACAACAGAAGAGTCCAAACCAAAGATCTTTCTAGATAAAGGCGTTTACGTTCCGGATCAGCAAAGATAACCCTGATATGAGACGAGAACAGACGGATGGATAAATAAATAAAAGTAAAATAAATTAAAATAAAGACTGTTTTAAAGTGTGTGCAAAACTGGGAAAAGTGTGATTTGTTTTGCTAATGCAGTTAACTGCAGAAGTGTCAGTCATTTAGCTGCCATGAACATGTATTCATATTAATGATGACACTTCATAAATCATGGTGCTCTGCTCAACCTGAACTCTGTGACTGACTGAAAACATGGATGAATGTACTGCGGGACACCACAGGGTGGCAGCAGAAACTATAATCAGGAGCTTGAACGCTTTGTTTGTTAAAATTTGAAGTCATCTGATCTTTCTACAATGTTATCTTCGTTGAAAACAGACATTTATTGACAACCTTTGCTATCTTCATCTCTCTCATCTGACATCTTATGTGTGGAAGGATGCAGCGCATTCTATTACATTGTTATACCACCACTAGGGGGAGCCAAAGTAGGAGCTCTATCCCTCCAATTTTACATTGACTGACTTCAAAGGGGCAGTTTGTTGCAGTGTGGTCTCAATTCTGTATTTTCTCATTTTTAAAACTGAAACACTGAAGCCTTTTTCTTGGAAAAAAATCATAATAAATACGGACATGATTCAGTTACAATAACAATTTTAATCATTCTTTTGAAGTTTGTGATTGACAAGCAACACAATAAATATTTTCCTTTAAATTATGGTAAAAATATTATTTGGAATTCATTTGGTCATTGAAGTTTTGTATTGATAATCTCTGATACTGTAACAACCCTTGTTATTGACAGTGCCTTGCTGTAAACTCATCTGTCAGGTGTTCAAAGTTTTGTAACTTTCAGGTTTATACTTTTTAACTCAGTTTTCAGGTTTTGTCACATCTGGCTGTGTAGCAAGCAGGATGTGGACCCAAACATCTAAAGAAAATCAGCTTCAATGCTGAACTCAATGCAAAATAACAAGACAGAGGGGAAATAAAATTAAATTCTTTTTTTTTTTTTTTAAGTAAAACATGTCACCAAATACAAAGCAGTAATTAAGTAAACAAAAACAACAGACTACCATACAAACTTAACACAATGGGGAGACTTGACAGTAACAGGAGGCTAAATAGAATAAACAATAAAATACTAATAGCAAAACATGCTCTAACTGAAACAAGAAATTAAGGCTCAAGACATTAAGGTGATATTAAATACAATAATAAATTAAATTGAAACCTCTGGGTCCAAAACCCAGGATCAGGTTTATTTAAATACCACCAAATCACATCAAGTCACCTCAAGGTAAAAACCCTGCTGTATCCTTGAGAGCAAGCACTTTGTGAGAGTGGGAAGGAAAAACTGCCTTCTAACAGGAAGAAAACTCAGCAGAACCCCTCTCAGGGATCTGAAGCGACCATTTGGGGGTAGAGGGGAAGGAGAAGATAATTCTTAAACCCGTAACAAACTGGATTGATCCTACTTGTGATCCCAATCAGCTTGTAACCTTGCAGCTGCTGCCTGTGACCTCTTTCATCATGGCTGCTTTAAAATGATGTTAGTGCCTCCTCTTTTCTGCTTGGAACACAAAATCTTCCTTTCTTTTAGATTCCAGTTTATCTCACTGGTTGGGATTGGGGTTAGGTGTGCATATTGATGACGTGCAGCAGCCTGATTTTGAATTCAATTTGGGGCTCTTTGCTGTGTGTCTCCTCCTCCTCTCTTTCTTGTCTACTCTTGACTGTTGAACTGTCAAATATAGACAGAAAAGCCCCAAAATAAATGTTTTAAAACAAAAATCTTCCTTTCTTTCCACAAAACAGTGTAGGCTACGTTGTAAAGGTCTGCTGAAGTTGGCCCCATAACGCTCCACAATGACCAATCAACCTTAATTGTAGCCTGAAAGTACCACAGCACCACCATTGCCAGTTTAAGCACCCCGGGTGATGCCCAATGAGGCTTTAATCCCCTCCCTCTCAATTTAGGCTCCTGTTCTGTGAACTCTCTCATTCAGAGTTGTGACATGCATTTGCTAAAATGGGGACGAGAGCTGGCCTCGATGGGGTTATTTTAGGAGACCTAAAACGCGTGGGACGTGTTGCATCAGTCTGGAAGGAGTTTAAGCTGAGATTCCTCCACAGAAGCTCCATCACTATTACTCTATCACTGCTTAGTTATTAATGCTGTAAATTAAAAATAAACATGTTTGCGCCATGCCCATTCATAGCGATGGCAATGAGCACATAGTGAGGAATGTTTTACTCTATGTTGCCTCATGTTGTAGTTTCACCACTGATTCAGGATTATCTGTGAACCAGCGTGTTGCAAGTTAAAAACTCCGACTGCGCCGTGTCTCGCTCTGGTTTCACATATCTGCTGAATTGAAACAAGATTTTGAAATTGGAACTGTGCACTGCTCTTTATTTGATTTAAACCATCATTGGTGCAAACATGTCATGTGACAAAAATGTTCAAATGTCATTTTTTCTTTTTTTTTCTTCTTCTTCTTCTTTTTTTTTGTCCTTGGCCCTTTCCAAACTCCTCCCTAATTTTGTAGTGCTGTCAGAGGCTTCCCTGGGATTTGCATGTGGTATGAGTCACAATGACCATTTAAAAGGCTTTCTCATTAACCAGAACTTCCATCTCCACATGCTTAAACTAGGCCACTGCAATTCACTGCAGCGTTAATTCTGTGAAATGCATGTCATGCTGCTCTCCTGCTGTGTTCTGGTCTTGCTTGTGCCCGGTCCAGGTTTTACGGCACCCACATTTACACCGAAGGAAGAAAGCACTCCTACACCAGAACCACAGGCTGACTTGAAGCTGGCCACAGTAAGTGTATAATTGCACGAGCTCCTTTTACAAATGTTTTCAGAGTGGACTGCATGTGAATTGATGTCTTGTACGATGCAAAGTCATGCTAAATTGTCAGTGATTTTACTGCAGGGTTAAAGAATTTGGAAGGATGCATTATTTCCTGTGCGTATTTTAAGATATTTCCTTTTATTACATTTGTTTTTATGTGGGTGGAGGGTGGAGGTACACAACTGCACTGCCCTCTCAGCCCTTGATGCTGTTATATTATATCCTTTAAAAGATTTGCTTGGCATTCCCATTTTCACATTCTTCATCCCAATTTGAAGCAAGTTGCTTGTCTTTGTTCCATCTTGTGCCGACTTTTTATGCAAGTGTAATTGATAGTTGATGCTGAAAATAAGGGCATTTATGTTGAAGCCATGATAGCTCAGTCAGACGTTTTATAGCAGTTCATAATCTGTAATGCATGTTGTGATACAAGAATAAAGTTTTGCAGTAACTAGGTTAAAA